>NC_086447.1:896992253-897326753 GCF_028390025.1 Pseudophryne corroboree
AGTGGTAACGAGGTGGAATTCAACCCTCTATATGCTTCAGAGGTTGGAGGAGCAGCAAAAGGCCATTCAAGCCTATACAATTGAGCACGATATAGGAGGTGGAATGCACCTGTCTCAAGCGCAGTGGAGAATGATTTCAACGTTGTGCAAGGTTCTGATGCCCTTTGAACTTGCCACACGTGAAGTCAGTTCAGACACTGCCAGCCTGAGTCAGGTCATTCCCCTCATCAGGCTTTTGCAGAAGAAGCTGGAGACATTGAAGGAGGAGCTAACACGGAGCGATTCCGCTAGGCATGTGGGACTTGTGGATGGAGCCCTTAATTCGCTTAACAAGGATTCACGGGTGGTCAATCTGTTGAAATCAGGGCACTACATTTTGGCCACCGTGCTCGATCCTAGATTTAAAGCCTACCTTGGATCTCTCTTTCCGGCAGACACAAGTCTGCTGGGGTTGAAAGACCTGCTGGTGAGAAAATTGTCAAGTCAAGCGGAACGCGACCTGTCAACATCTCCTCCTTCACATTCTCCCGCAACTGGGGGTGCGAGGAAAAGGCTCAGAATTCCGAGCCCACCCGCTGGCGGTGATGCAGGGCAGTCTGGAGCGACTGCTGATGCTGACATCTGGTCCGGACTGAAGGACCTGACAACGATTACGGACATGTCGTCTACTGTCACTGCATATGATTCTCTCACCATTGAAAGAATGGTGGAGGATTATATGAGTGACCGCATCCAAGTAGGCACGTCACACAGTCCATACTTATACTGGCAGGAAAAAGAGGCAATTTGGAGGCCATTGCACAAACTGGCTTTATTCTACCTAAGTTGCCCTCCCACAAGTGTGTACTCCGAAAGAGTGTTTAGTGCCGCCGCTCACCTTGTCAGCACTCGGCGTACGAGGTTACATCCAGAAAATGTGGAGAAGATGATGTTCATTAAAATGAATTATAATCAATTCCTCCGCGGAGACATTGACCAGCAGCAATTGCCTCCACAAAGTACACAGGGAGCTGAGATGGTGGATTCCAGTGGGGACGAATTGATAATCTGTGAGGAGGGGGATGTACACGGTGATATATCGGAGGGTGATGCTGAGGTGGACATCTTGCCTCTGTAGAGCCAGTTTGTGCAAGGAGAGATTAATTGCTTCTTTTTTGGGGGGGGTCCAAACCAACCCGTCATATCAGTCACAGTCGTGTGGCAGACCCTGTCACTGAAATGATGGGTTGGTTAAAGTGTGCATGTCCTGTTTTGTTTATACAACATAAGGGTGGGTGGGAGGGCCCAAGGACAATTCCATCTTGCACCTCTTTTTTCTTTTATTTTTCTTTGCGTCATGTGCTGTTTGGGGTGGGTTTTTTGGAAGGGACATCCTGCGTGACACTGCAGTGCCACTCCTAAATGGGCCCGGTGTTTGTATCGGCCACTAGGGTCGCTAATCTTACTCACACAGTCAGCTACCTCATTGCGCCTCTTTTTTTCTTTGCGTCATGTGCTGATTGGGGAGGGTTTTTTGGAAGGGACATCCTGCGTGACACTGCAGTGCCACTCCTAAATGGGCCCGGTGTTTGTGTCGGCCACTAGGGTCGCTAATCTTACTCACACAGTCAGCTACCTCATTGCGCCTCTTTTTTTCTTTGCGTCATGTGCTGATTGGGGAGGGTTTTTTGGAAGGGACATCCTGCGTGACACTGCAGTGCCACTCCTAAATGGGCCCGGTGTTTGTGTCGGCCACTAGGGTCGCTAATCTTACTCACACAGTCAGCTACCTCATTGCGCCTCTTTTTTTCTTTGCGTCATGTGCTGATTGGGGAGGGTTTTTTGGAAGGGACATCCTGCGTGACACTGCAGTGCCACTCCTAAATGGGCCCGGTGTTTGTGTCGGCCACTAGGGTCGCTAATCTTACTCACACAGTCAGCTACCTCATTGCGCCTCTTTTTTTCTTTGCGTCATGTGCTGATTGGGGAGGGTTTTTTGGAAGGGACATCCTGCGTGACACTGCAGTGCCACTCCTAAATGGGCCCGGTGTTTGTGTCGGCCACTAGGGTCGCTAATCTTACTCACACAGTCAGCTACCTCATTGCGCCTCTTTTTTTCTTTGCGTCATGTGCTGATTGGGGAGGGTTTTTTGGAAGGGACATCCTGCGTGACACTGCAGTGCCACTCCTAAATGGGCCCGGTGTTTGTGTCGGCCACTAGGGTCGCTTATCTTACTCACACAGTCAGCTACCTCATTGCGCCTCTTTTTTTCTTTGCGTCATGTGCTGATTGGGGAGGGTTTTTTGGAAGGGACATCCTGCGTGACACTGCAGTGCCACTCCTAGATGGGCCAGGTGTTTGTGTCGGCCACTAGTGTCGCTTAGCTTAGTCATCCAGCGACCTTGGTGCAAATTTTAGGACTAAAAATAATATTGTGAGGTGTGAGGTATTCAGAATAGACTGAAAATGAGTGGAAATTATGGTTTTTGAGGTTAATAATAATATGGGATCAAAATGACCCCCAAATTCTATGATTTAAGCTGTTTTTTAGTGTTTTTTTAAAAAAACACCCGAATCCAAAACACACCCGAATCCGACAAAAAAAATTCGGTGAGGTTTTGCCAAAACGCGGTCGAACCCAAAACACGGCCGCGGAACCGAACCCAAAACCAAAACACAAAACCCGAAAAATTTCAGGCGCTCATCTCTAATGATAATGAGATGTAGTATGTATAAAGAAGAAAGAAAAAAAAACCACGGGTAGGTGGTATACAATTATGGACGGACTGCCGAGTGCCGACACAGAGGTAGCTTCAGCCGTGGACTACCGTACTGTACTGTGTCTGCTGCTAATATAGACTGGTTGATAAAGAGATGTAGTATGTATGTATAAAGAAGAAAGAAAAAAAAACCACGGGTAGGTGGTATACAATTATGGATGGACTGCCGAGTGCCGACACAGAGGTAGCTACAGCCGTGGACTACTGTACTGTGTCTGCTGCTAATATAGACTGGTTGATAAAGAGATGTAGTATGTATGTATAAAGAAGAAAGAAAAAAAAACCACGGGTAGGTGGTATACAATTATGGACGGACTGCCGAGTGCCGACACAGAGGTAGCTACAGCCGTGGACTACCGTACTGTACTGTGTCTGCTGCTAATATAGACTGGTTGATAAAGAGATGTAGTATGTATGTATAAAGAAGAAAGAAAAAAAAACCACGGGTAGGTGGTATACAATTATGGATGGACTGCCGAGTGCCGACACAGAGGTAGCTACAGCCGTGGACTACTGTACTGTGTCTGCTGCTAATATAGACTGGTTGATAAAGAGATGTAGTATGTATGTATAAAGAAGAAAGAAAAAAAAACCACGGGTAGGTGGTATACAATTATGGACGGACTGCCGAGTGCCGACACAGAGGTAGCTACAGCCATGGACTACCGTACTGTACTGTGTCTGCTGCTAATATAGACTGGTTGATAAAGAGATGTAGTATGTATGTATAAAGAAGAAAGAAAAAAAAACCACGGGTAGGTGGTATACAATTATGGATGGACTGCCGAGTGCCGACACAGAGGTAGCTACAGCCGTGGACTACTGTACTGTGTCTGCTGCTAATATAGACTGGTTGATAAAGAGATGTAGTATGTATGTATAAAGAAGAAAGAAAAAAAAAACCACGGGTAGGTGGTATACAATTATGGATGGACTGCCGAGTGCCGACACAGAGGTAGCTACAGCCGTGAACTACCGTACTGTGTCTGCTGCGACTGGATGATAAATAATGATATAAAAAATATATATATATCACTACTGCAGCCGGACAGGTATATATTATATAATGACGGACCTGCTGGACACTGTCTGTCAGCAGAATGAGTTTTTTATAGAATAAAAAAAAAAACACCACACAAGTCACACGACGAGTGTTTAACTTTTTCAGGCAATCACAATATAGTATACTACTAACTATACTGGTGGTCAGTGTGGTCAGGTCACTGGTCAGTCACACTGGCAGTGGCACTCCTGCAGCAAAAGTGTGCACTGTTTAATTTTAATAATATGTACTCCTGGCTCCTGCTATAACCTATAACTGGCACTGCTCCCCAGTCTCCCCCACAATTATAAGCTGTGTGAGCACAGTCAGATATATACATAGATGATGCAGCACACTGGGCTGAGCAGTGCACACAGATATGGTATGTGACTGAGTCACTGTGTATCGTTTTTTTCAGGCAGAGAACGGATTATATTAAATAAAACTGCACTGTCTGGTGGTCACTGTGGTCAGTCACTACTAAACTCTGCACTCTCTACAGTACTCCTAAGCTCCAGTAAATCAAGTGTCTCTGTCTCAAATCAATCTCACTCTCTCTCTTCTAATCTAAATGGAGAGGACGCCAGCCACGTCCTCTCCCTATCAATCTCAATGCACGTGTGAAAATGGCGGCGACGCGCGGCTCCTTATATAGAATCCGAGTCTCGCGAGAATCCGACAGCGTCATGATGACGTTCGGGCGCGGTCGGGTTAACCGAGCAAGGCGGGAAGATCCGAGTCGCTCGGACCCGTGAAAAAAAACATGAAGTTCGGGCGGGTTCGGATTCCGAGGAACCGAACCCGCTCATCTCTAGAAAGTACGTCACATAGCCAACGAACACCTGTGATACCTCTCTCAACTTCTTAGACATTCCCACCAAACCCGGGTGTTACACTTACACAGGGAAATGGAAAAACATCGCTGTGCCCACAAATTTTTGCTAGGGGGCCAGGAATAGCATGTTGTGCCACTGGTAATGGAGCTACACAAACTAACAATAGGTACCGGACTCTATTTTCAAAATAACTGAATATCTTAACACACAACTTGAAAAATATCAGATTGTCAATGAGTGACTTCTGTTGGGACCGTGTGATGCTATGGGATGATGGGGTTCTATCTTCACACTGTCTGGCTCAGGACAGATTGGTAATAATATACAAAGTAAGGGGTATTAAATCTTATTGATTAACTGGAGCTTGAGGACTCAGCTATAGAAGGGGATATAGGCAGAGTGTATACTGATCGCATGACCCTCAAATCCTACCCTGGAGTCACCTCTTTATAGGGATGGAAAATCGTAAGTCCCATATTGATATGGGATCGGCTTATTGAATAATCATGAAAATCAAGGACAAATTTGAAATGGGATGGATGAGACTCAAAACCCAGACCTCCACATAAATAAAGGCCCATCATCATAATAGTTTGGTAATGCCGGACTGCATCCGCATTGCAGGACCCATTCTCCGTGCACAGAATGGGTCCTGCACATTTTCAAAGTGCCAATAATCGGTACTTTGCGAGGAAAGCAGCAACTCCATACATATCTGAATCACCCCCTATATTCCCTCACCAAATGATGCAATTTTTGTACTTTGATGTACCGTGTTAAGGGGTTAATTCAGACTTGATCGCTGGGCAGCGATTTTTGCAGCCCTGTGGTCAGATAGTCACCGCCTACAGGGGGAGTGTATTTTAGCTGTGCAAGTGTGCGAAAGCATGTATAGCAGAGCTGCACAAACTGATTTTGTGCAGCCTCTGCGCAGCCCAGGACTTACTCAGCCGCTGCGATCACATCAGCCTGTCCGGGACCGGAATTGACATCAGGAACCCTCCCTGCAAACGCTTGGATACGCCTTCATTTTTCCAGACACTCCCTGAAAACGGTCAGTTGAAACCCACAAATGCCCTCTTCCTGTCAATCTCCTTGCGAACGACCGTGCAAATGGATACTTCGCACAATCCCATTGCTGACCGTCGATCCGCTTTGCAGCTGTCTGTCGCGCATGCACTTTGCAGTGCATACACATGCGCAGTTTGGATCTAATTGCCCGCTGTGCGAAAACGCACATCAGCGATCAGGTCTGAATGACCCCCTAAGAGTGACACTAGAGCTGATAGTGTATCATGGACACACCCAATTGGTACTGGCTACTCCCACAAAACTCTGGACACAACCATTTGTCTTTGGCCACACCCACAGAGCATTGGTCACAACTTCCACGCTTCTTGCAATAGTCTCTTAATCATTTCAGCTCCAGACAGACATGGCCCTTAATTTGTCTCTAATGGGACTAATATTTATAGATTTCTGCACAGTGAAAGACATATATTTGGGGTGAAATTTACCCCGCTATATATTATGAAACATTTGTCTCATTTTGGTGGCTGCTGATGTCAAATCAGCAAATCAAAGGCAATGGTATGCTGCAATGACCACAAAATAGTCCTGGCACATGCCGTTTACAAGCTGCGAACAATATCATCATGGCAGAATCAATCCATGTTGTCTATCAAGAGCGCCATTTTGCAGGAGGAAAAAATTATCGATATCGATCATTAATATCAATAGTTTTGGTCAATCAATGTTCTGTATCCATTTATACCTGGTAGCTGATGAGTGATCAAACCACATTGTGATAAAAAAAATTGTGTTGTGGAATGGACTTCTGTACTCCTTTTAAGTAAAGACAGGACAAATATTAGGTGTTGCACAAACATTGCACCTAAACTACTGGTTTATACACAATACAATATACTTGAAAAATGCTCCTGGCTCCTAGATTTCATCAACAATGGACTTTTACATTATTTTGTCCATCCCTGGGTGAAGTAAACACTTCTGATCCACAAATAACTGGACATGGACTCAGTGGCGGATCTAGACTTAACTTTTAGGGGGGGCGGTTTAAGAATTATGACTCCTCCCCCTAATCATAGCCCCTCCCACTTAGTAATGCCCTTCCCGTTCGCTTCTAAAATTTCCTATTGTTGCCATTACTAATAAAATGTTGCCAGTTAGTGGAGAGAACCCTGCGCACTGGTGATACAGACTGGCGAATCGCCATTCCTTCCATCAGGGGTGGTAGAGGATAAGACAGTAGGGCAATTTAAACATGCATGGGATAGACATAAGGATATTCTTACAAAGAAATTCAACATTGAAGCACACTGTATGAGCTGAAATTCACATTATAGCACACTGTATGAGCCAACGTTATAGCACACTGTATGAGCCAAAATTAACTTTATAGCACACTGTATGAGCCAACGTTATAGCACACTGTATGAGCCAAAATTCACTTTATACAACACTGTATGAGCCAAAATTCACTTTATACAACACTGTATGAGCCAAAATTCACTTTATAGCACACTGTATGAGCCAAAATTCACTTTATAGCACACTGTATGAGCCAAAATTTACTTTATACAACACTGTATGAGCCAAAATTCACTTTATAGCACACTGTATGAGCCAAAATTCACTTTATAGCACACTGTATGAGCCAAAATTCACTTTATAGCACACTGTATGAGCCAAAATTCACTTTATAGCACACTGTATGAGCCAAAATTCACTTTATAGCACACTGTATGAGCCAAAATTCACTTTATACAACACTGTATGAGCCAAAATTCACTTTATAGCACACTGTATGAGCCAAAATTCACTTTATAGCACACTGTATGAGCCAAAATTCACTTTATAGCACACTGTATGAGCCAAAATTCACTTTATAGCACACTGTATGAGCCAAAATTCACTTTATAGCACACTGTATGAGCCAAAATTCACTTTATAGCACACTGTATGAGCCAAAATTCACTTTATAGCACACTGTATGAGCCAAAATTCACTTTATAGCACACTGTATGAGCCAAAATTCACTTTATAGCACACTGTATGAGCCAACGTTATAGCACACTGTATGAGCCAAAATTCACTTTATAGCACACTGTATGAGCCAACGTTATAGCACACTGTATGAGCCAACGTTATAGCACACTGTATGAGCCAAAATTCACTTTATAGCACACTGTATGAGCCAACGTTATAGCACACTGTATGAGCCAACGTTATAGCACACTGTATGAGCCAATGTTATAGCACACTGTATGAGCCGAAGTGCACATTATAGCACACTGTATGAGCCAAAATTCACTTTATAGCACACTGTATGAGCCAAAATTCACTTTATAGCACACTGTATGAGTCAAAATTCACTTTATAGCACACTGTATGAGCCAACGTTATAGCACACTGTATGAGCCAACGTTATAGCACACTGTATGAGCCAATGTTATAGCACACTGTATGAGCCGAAGTGCACATTATAGCACACTGTATGAGCCAACGTTATAGCACACTGTGAGCCAATGTTATAGCACACTGTATGAGCCGAAGTGCACATTATAGCACACTGTATGAGCCAAAATTCACTTTATAGCACACTGTATGAGCCAAAATTCACTTTATAGCACACTGTATGAGCCAATGTTATAGCACACTGTATGAGCCGAAGTGCACATTATAGCACACTGTATGAGCCAACGTTATAGCACACTGTGAGCCAATGTTATAGCACACTGTATGAGCCGAAGTGCACTTTATAGCACACTGTATGAGCCAAAATTCACGTTATAGCACACTGTATGAGCCGAAGTGCACATTATAGCACGCTGAATGAGGCAACAGAATGCAGGGACATAATGCCGGGAGAAGAGAGGAGGGGGGAGAAATGGGACACACACACACCTAATCATTGATGGAGGCCGGGTCCCGCCGCGATATTGGGAACGGGTGCCGAGCGGTGCAGCGAGTCGGAGGACGAAGACAGAGAGAGAGCGTCCTCCTGACGCGCGTACAGGAAGGAGGGGGCGTGCTCAGATCAGAGGTCACTGTACGCGCGTCAGGACGCTCCTCTCTCTCCTCGTCCCCCGCCGCGCTGCAGAGCTCTCCAACCCGTTCCCAATACCGCAGCGGGACCCGGCCTCCATCCCGCTGCCGGTATATGTAGGGGGGGCGTTCGCCCTGATCGCCCCCCGCTAAATCCGCCACTGCATGGACTTAAGAAGACAAAGACAGATTTTTACAGACATACAGTACTCGTACATAACTTTGCAGGAGTAATTATGGCCCTCATTCCGAGTTGTTCGCTCGGTATTTTTCATCGCATCGCAGTGAAAATCCGCTTAGTACGCATGCGCAATGTTCGCACTGCGACTGCGCCAAGTAACTTTACTATGAAGAAAGTATTTTTACTCACGGCTTTTTCATCGCTCCGGCGATCGTAATGTGATTGACAGGAAATGGGTGTTACTGGGCGGAAACACGGCGTTTCTGGGGCGTGTGGCTGAAAACGCTACCGTTTCCGGAAAAAACGCAGGAGTGGCCGGAGAAACGGTGGGAGTGCCTGGGCGAACGCTGGGTGTGTTTGTGACGTCAACCAGGAACGACAAGCACTGAAATGATCGCACAGGCAGAGTAAGTCTGGAGCTACTCTGAAACTGCTAAGTAGTTAGTAATCGCATTATTGCGAATACATCGGTCGCAATTTTAAGAAGCTAAGATTCACTCCCAGTAGGCGGCGGCTTAGCGTGTGTAACTCTGCTAAATTCGCCTTGCGACCGATCAACTCGGAATGAGGGCCTATATACGGTAACCTGCCTTTACAAATAATTGTGATAAATGGCCAACCAGAAAGAAGAGCTAAAGTTCCTCTCTTCTAGCATAAATAAAGAATGGACAGCCCGGGGGCAGCTGCTGTGTGATAACGCCGTGTCAAGGACGACTCAGATAAAGTGATGAAGTTGCAGGAAAATGATTAAACTACAACTTTGCATCAGTCGCTGAAGGAACGGAGAAGATGATAAATCAAACACTTTTCTCAAATGAAATTTAATTAACCATTGAAACTGTAAGGAAGGATTGTGCAAACGTCAATCTTACTAATGTCATTGCTTGGATCCCATTGTCAGCTCAGGCTATGGAATATCTAAAAGAGAAGTTCCGATCCCTTGTGTGTTCACGTTCATAAATATTTATTAGTAGGGATGAAATAAAAACAATGGAAGACTTTGCATAAAAATCCAAAGTTACAAAAACGGAATTCAGAGGAAAACGTCTAAAGTAATATTTCAGATTGAAAAGACGTAACAAACGTGATCTCCGTTTGGACCACATATTACAGGTATTTAGTTACAGAATGCCGGGGTTGCAGTGAGAAAGAAGCATTGGAAAAGTTCTTGATTGCTTTAATATTATTATTATTATTATTATTATTATTATTATTATTATTTGAATTTAATTGGAGGCTAGCTATTGGGCCTAAAGCAAAGAACACATTTTTGGGGTCAGTTCCTATTTGCAAAACATGAGATTACATTTCAGTATTGTCCCTGAAGAAGAACCTCTACAGGTTACCCAAGAATGAAACAAGACATTTTCATGGCCAAAAATCACACGTAAGGCGGTTTTCTGCATTGCAGAATATGGGGAGGATAAATGAGGAGGAATCAAAGGGACATGTACTAAGCAGTGAAAAGAGAGGAGAAGTGAGCCAGTGGATGCAATAGTGAGCCAGTACTGTTACGCCTGAGGGTTGAGGCTGACCTGGGGAAGCCTCAGGCGTAGGGGTTGAAGTGTAAGTGCACCTGGGTGGTAGAATGGGATTCCTGAACATGCAGGATCCCCTTAGCACAAGCGCACGAAGGCGTGGCCAAAACGACTGAGGAGTAAAAGTCAAGTTCTTTATTGTGCACAGTTCAGATAATCACAATGGCAGTTGGTGAAAGGCTCAATACTCAGCAGTTATATTCAAAGTGTTAACATAGCAGCACAGTTCCTCAAATACGGTAGTAGCAAGCATGCTGTTTGGTATAGTATGACATCAATATGGCACAGTCTTGGAAGAAACTGAGATGGTATAGTCCATAGATGTAAACAGCTAACCACTGTAATGAACAGATGAACCGATACTGACCAGAAGATGACACACTGGAAGTAAGAGTCGATGGCAGAGCACCGAGGTAGGCTGAGAGCTTAAGGACTGCCGAGGATGCTGAGTGGAACTGGCACAGATGGTGAGAACTCGATGGGAACACACCAATGCTAACAGAGGTCAAAACTGGGACATCTATGGTAGCAGAGGTCGATGTTGAGACACCAATAGTAGCAGAGGTCGATGTTGAGACACCGATGGTAACCGGAGGCGATGTGGGAACACCGCTGGTAACTGAAGGCGATGTGGAAACACCGATGGTAACTGGAGGTGATGTGGAAACACCACTGGTAACTGGAGGTGATGTGGAAACACCACTGGTAACTGGAGGCGATGTGGGAACACCGCTGGTAACTGGAGGCGATGTGGAAACACTGCTGGTAACTGGAGGCGATGTGGAAACACTGTTGGTAACCGGAGGCGATGTGGGAACACTGCTGGTTACTGGAGGCGATGTGGGAACACTGCTGGTAACTGGAGGCGATGTGGGAACACTGCTGGTAACTGGAGGCGATGTGGAAACACCACTGGTAACTTGAGGCGATGTGGGAACACCGCTGGTAACTGGAGGCGATGTGGGAACACTGCTGGTAACTGGAGGTGATGTGGGAACACTGCTGGTAACTGGAGGCGATGTGGGAACACTGCTGGTAACTGGAGGCGATGTGGGAACACCGCTGGTAACTGGAGGCGATGTGGGAACACCGCTGGTAACTGGAGGTGATGTGGGAACACTGCTGGTAACTGGAGGTGATGTGGGAACACTGCTGGTAACTGGAGGCGATGTGGGAACACTGCTGGTAACTGGAGGCGATGTGGGAACACTGCTGGTAACTGGAGGCGATGTGGAAACACCACTGGTAACTGGAGGCGATGTGGGAACACTGCTGGTAACTGGAGGCGATGTGGAAACACCGCTGGTAACTGGAGGCGATGTGGAAACACCGCTGGTAACTGGAGGCGATGTGGGAACACTGCTGGTAACTGGAGGCGATGTGGGAACACTGCTGGTAACTGGAGGCGATGTGGGAACACTGCTGGTAACTGGAGGCGATGTGGGAACACTGCTGGTAACTGGAGGCGATGTGGAAACACCGCTGGTAACTGGAGGCGATGTGGAAACACCACTGGTAACTGGAGGCGATGTGGGAACACTGCTGGTAACTGGAGGCGATGTGGGAACACTGCTGGTAACTGGAGGCGATGTGGGAACACTGCTGGTAACTGGAGGCGATGTGGGAACACTGCTGGTAACTGGAGGCGATGTGGGAACACCGCTGGTAACTGGAGGCGATGTGGGAACACTGCTGGTAACTGGAGGCGATGTGGAAACACCACTGGTAACTGGAGGCGATGTGGAAACACCACTGGTAACTGGAGGCGATGTGGGAACACTGCTGGTAACTGGAGGCGATGTGGAAACACCACTGGTAACTGAGGAGTAAAAGTCAAGTTCTTTATTGTGCACAGTTCAGATAATCACAATGGCAGTTGGTGAAAGGCTCAATACTCAGCAGTTATATTCAAAGTGTTAACATAGCAGCACAGTTCCTCAAATACGGTAGTAGCAAGCATGCTGTTTGGTATAGTATGACATCAATATGGCACAGTCTTGGAAGAAACTGAGATGGTATAGTCCATAGATGTAAACAGCTAACCACTGTAATGAACAGATGAACCGATACTGACCAGAAGATGACACACTGGAAGTAAGAGTCGATGGCAGAGCACCGAGGTAGGCTGAGAGCTTAAGGACTGCCGAGGATGCTGAGTGGAACTGGCACAGATGGTGAGAACTCGATGGGAACACACCAATGCTAACAGAGGTCAAAACTGGGACATCTATGGTAGCAGAGGTCGATGTTGAGACACCAATAGTAGCAGAGGTCGATGTTGAGACACCGATGGTAACCGGAGGCGATGTGGGAACACCGCTGGTAACTGAAGGCGATGTGGAAACACCGATGGTAACTGGAGGTGATGTGGAAACACCACTGGTAACTGGAGGTGATGTGGAAACACCACTGGTAACTGGAGGCGATGTGGGAACACCGCTGGTAACTGGAGGCGATGTGGAAACACTGCTGGTAACTGGAGGCGATGTGGAAACACTGTTGGTAACCGGAGGCGATGTGGGAACACTGCTGGTTACTGGAGGCGATGTGGGAACACTGCTGGTAACTGGAGGCGATGTGGGAACACTGCTGGTAACTGGAGGCGATGTGGAAACACCACTGGTAACTTGAGGCGATGTGGGAACACCGCTGGTAACTGGAGGCGATGTGGGAACACTGCTGGTAACTGGAGGTGATGTGGGAACACTGCTGGTAACTGGAGGCGATGTGGGAACACTGCTGGTAACTGGAGGCGATGTGGGAACACTGCTGGTAACTGGAGGCGATGTGGGAACACTGCTGGTAACTGGAGGCGATGTGGGAACACCGCTGGTAACTGGAGGTGATGTGGGAACACTGCTGGTAACTGGAGGTGATGTGGGAACACTGCTGGTAACTGGAGGCGATGTGGGAACACTGCTGGTAACTGGAGGCGATGTGGGAACACTGCTGGTAACTGGAGGCGATGTGGAAACACCACTGGTAACTGGAGGCGATGTGGGAACACTGCTGGTAACTGGAGGCGATGTGGAAACACCGCTGGTAACTGGAGGCGATGTGGAAACACCGCTGGTAACTGGAGGCGATGTGGGAACACTGCTGGTAACTGGAGGCGATGTGGGAACACTGCTGGTAACTGGAGGCGATGTGGGAACACTGCTGGTAACTGGAGGCGATGTGGGAACACTGCTGGTAACTGGAGGCGATGTGGAAACACCGCTGGTAACTGGAGGCGATGTGGAAACACCACTGGTAACTGGAGGCGATGTGGGAACACTGCTGGTAACTGGAGGCGATGTGGGAACACTGCTGGTAACTGGAGGCGATGTGGGAACACTGCTGGTAACTGGAGGCGATGTGGGAACACTGCTGGTAACTGGAGGCGATGTGGGAACACCGCTGGTAACTGGAGGCGATGTGGGAACACTGCTGGTAACTGGAGGCGATGTGGAAACACCACTGGTAACTGGAGGCGATGTGGAAACACCACTGGTAACTGGAGGCGATGTGGGAACACTGCTGGTAACTGGAGGCGATGTGGGAACACTGCTGGTAACTGGAGGCGATGTGGGAACACTGCTGGTAACTGGAGGCGATGTGGGAACACTGCTGGTAACTGGAGGCGATGTGGGAACACTGCTGGTAACTGGAGGCGATGTGGAAACACCGCTGGTAACTGGAGGCGATGTGGGAACACCGCTGGTAACTGGAGGCGATGTGGGAACACTGCTGGTAACTGGAGGCGATGTGGGAACACTGCTGGTAACTGGAGGCGATGTGGGAACACTGCTGGTAACTGGAGGCGATGTGGGAACACTGCTGGTTACTGGAGGCGATGTGGGAACACTGCTGGTAACTGGAGGCGATGTGGGAACACTGATGGTAACTGGAGGCGATGTGGGAACACCGCTGGTAACAGGAGACGATGTGGGAACACTGCTGGTAACTGGAGGTGATGTGGGAACACTGCTGGTAACTGGAGGCGATGTGGAAACACTGCTGGTTACTGGAGGCGATGTGGGAACACTGCTGGTAACAGGAGGTGATGTGGAAACACCACTGGTAACTGGAGGCGATGTGGAAACACCACTGGTAACTGGAGGCGATGTGGGAACACTTCTGGTAACTGGAGGCGATGTGGGAACACTGCTGGTTACTGGAGGCGATGTGGAAACACCACTGGTAACTGGAGGCGATGTGGGAACACTGCTGGAGTCAGGCGCCACCGCAGGATGAAAACCGGTGTTGGTCTCTTTAAGTGGAGCAAGGTCACAGAAGCTGAAATACCTGGAGACAGCAAGCAGGAACAACCACAGAATGCAGAGACATCCAACACTGGGTTAGACCACTGTAGAACTGACGATTTCTGAGAGCAAGAGGCTGAAAGATAACCCCCTGGTTTAACTGGGATAGGCTGAATGGAATCAGGTGGTGCAGGGAAGCTCAGACAGTCACATGATTGGCTGTGCTGCAGTCAGGTGGCCAGGACTTGTAACCGTAGTACTCCAGGCTTAAGCTCTGATGTGGAGTGAGGCCTAGTAGACCCAAACACTAGGAAGCAGACAATGTGAGTAGACACACTTAGAATTTATACACATTATGCTGAGAGAGCTATGCAGGAACAGCATGTACAGACTTTATTGCCAGCTGGGTGTGATGAACAAAGGGCCTGGTTGCTGAACACTGGATCTTGGCAATTACTCACACAGAGGAATTCCTACTCAGGTGCTAATCAGTTAGTAATCAAGACTGCAGTTAGTATGTGAAGCAGATGCTTGTTGCAGAATATGCTGAGGTAAGTCACAGAACATAAGAAATTCAGTCAGGATTGTGACAAGTACTGTACATACTTTAAAATTATACAGAGCAGCTGAATGGTTGCCATGGGCAACTTCTCCACTGGCTCATGTCTCCACTCTTTTCACTGCTTAGTACATCTCCCCCTCAGTTTTACAGTTTGAACTAAGGGTTTGCTACAAAGACTAACGCAGTTCACAACGCAGCTGAATCTTCGGACACAGCAGCAATGTAAAAATATCCCAATGCTGCAGGAGGAGTCTTGTGTAATTATCTTGTGTAGATGCCTCCTGCCTGCTTCTGTGATCCGCTTCTGTGTCCTAGGGCATAGCGTTGCATCACTCTACAAAATCATCTAGATGAGCCTGTGGCTACTCAGATTGGCCGTCTCAGAGCCGGAGCAGAGGCCAAGAAATCTGGAAGACGCATATACTGGCTTCAGCATCAGGGCAGCCATCAGGGGGGGACTGCGGGGACTGGAGTCCCGGGCTCTTACAGAGAGGGGGGCCCACCCCTGGCTCTTACTACCGATATCTGGAAACTGCACAAAGCTGCCCAACAACGGCGGGCTGATTCGCAGGGAGGAATTTCTAAAAGAAGCCTTCCCTGTGCATCAGCTCTCTGTAAATCGTTCCTGCAGATCCGCAAAGCTCCACCTATATGTAACGTCACTATGTGTGACATCACATAGGGTGTTAGGCGCCGGGGTCCGCGATGTCCTCGCGGCCCGGCGCCTAGCTACTAGGGACGCCGAGCGGGCTAGCCGCCGGGTCCCTAGCAACGCTGGGACGCCGTGCGTGCGTAGCCGCCGGCTCCTTAGCAACGCAGGGACGCCAGGCGTGCTTAGCCGCCCGGACCCTAGCAACGGGGACGCCACGGGCGGACCGCGTTCCCCGTTGCAGGGTCAATCAAATAAATCACACACACACTTGTCTTGCTCGTGCAGCCTGGCAGCTGCACGGCATGTTGATAATCTGGCTCTGTAACATCTGATTGGAGGACTCCTTGTTAAATACTTTCTCAGTGCTTCACACAGACGCCGGTAATAGCTTCCTGCATGCTGCTTAGGTTTGCTGAACGTCAGTTCCTGTCCTGCTGTGTCCGGTCATTCCTGTCTTCAGAGTTCCCGAATCTTGGAGTTATCATCTCATCCCAAGAAGTCTCTGGTCCTCTATTGTCCGCCACGGTCGCCTGAGAATCTCGTGTGGTGTTCGTGAGTTGCGGCTCTGCCGTGTGCTGCGGCTCAGCCCGCTATATTTTTTGTATTCTGTTTCGGAGCATTTGCGGAGGGTTCCGCTGCCACAAGTCCTCTCCGGAACTCGGCGGTGCCGGGTAGGAGAGTGGACAAGTGGTATTTTGGTTGTCCTTTTCCCTGGCGGTATTTCCGCACATATTCTAGTTTTAAGTTACCTTGTAGCCCCTGGCCTTGTTGCTGAGTTAGAGGGCCCCTTATTATCACCCTGTCTCGGATTTCCCTTTGTCTCCCATTAAGACCTGAGGGGGCATCGGAGTTGGGCAGACGTAATCCGCCCTTCAAACGCGGCTGCCATGGGCTCAAGCAACCATAGTCTTGCAAGGGATTTCTGACAGCACGGGCGAGACAACGGAGTTAGGGCGCCAGGGGCTATTTTCCATTCCCGCTTCCTTTCCCAGCATTACGTTCCAGTGCTCAGGTCCTTGTTATAAAATCTCCTCAGACCAGAGTGCTGGAATCATAACATTATTACCGGCAGTAACTCCCGATTACCAACATCATAGTTGGATTCAGCGGAGGAGAATTTCCTGGACATAAAGGCACAAGGATGTAACTCCAGAGACTCCGGATCCTCTTGAGAAAGGACAGCCCCCACTCCAACCTCTGAGGCATCAACCTCCACAACAAAAGGCAATTCCGGATTAGGATGTCTGAGGACTGGAGCCGAGACAAAGGTTTGTTTCAAGGCCTGGAAGGACAATTCGGCTTCATGTGACCAGTTGGTAGGATCCGCCCCTTTTTTTGTAAGAGCTACTATGGGAGCAACCAGGTCAGAAAAAGAATGAATGAACCTCCTATAATAATTCGCAAACCCTAAAAAGCGCTGAATTGCTTTTAAATTAGTGGGTTGCGCCCAATTAAGGATGGCCTGGAGCTTCTTTGGTTCCATGGAAAATCCCTGAGGAGAAATTATGTACCCTAAAAAAGATACTTCCGTGACGTGAAAATCACACTTCTCCAGCTTGGCATACAAATGATTCTCACGTAACTTTTGAAGAACCAGACGCACCTGGGTAACATGTTGTTCCATAGATTCAGAAAAAATCAAGATGTCGTCTAAATAAACGACCACGAATTTCCCTAGGAAGTCACGGAGAACATCGTTAATAAGGTCTTGAAAAACCGCTGGAGCGTTAGACAGGCCGAACTGCATCACCAGGTATTCGTAGTGACCAGACTGAGTGCTGAAAGCCGTCTTCCACTCATCCCCAGATTTAATTCGGATGAGGTTGTAAGCTCCTCTAAGGTCAATTTTAGAAAAAATCACAGCAGAACGTAACTGATCAAAAAGTACAGAAATCAACGGCAAAGGATAGCTGTTTTTAACGGAGATCTTATTCAGGGCTCTAAAATCAATGCATGGTCTAAGCGAGCCATCTTTTTTCTCCACAAAGAAGAACCTGCACTTAAAGGAGATTTTGATGGTCTAATAAATCCCTTCTTTAAGCTTTCCTGAATATAATTATTCATGGCCGTAGTTTCTGGCCCGGACAAAGCATATAATCTCCCCTTTGGCAAAGTGGCACCTGGAACTAGCTCAATTGTACAATCATAAGGCCGATGGGGAGGCAGAATATCCGCATTGCCTTTAGAGAAGACATCGACAAACTCTTGGTATTCCACAGGAATGAGCTCTGGAATGATTGCTGCAACTCTGACTGGATACGAAATACATTCCTTAGCACAAAATGTACCCCATTGGGAAATCTCCCCGGACCGCCAATCAATGGTGGGATTATGAAAGGCCAGCCAGGGGTGACCCAGAACAACAGGAACTGCCGGGCAATGTGTAAGGTAAAATTCAATATTTTCGGAATGTAAGGCTCCTACGGTAAGTACTACTGGAGGTGTACGGTGAGTAATTATCCCATTAGAAAGCAGACCCCCATCTAAGCCGTGCATGGTGATACATCTATCTAATGGTAACTGCGGAATGCCTAAGGCCTTAGCCCAAGTTAAATCCATAAAGTTTCCTGCAGCTCCACTGTCGACAAAAGCCGACGCCAAAGAACTGAGGCTGCCAAAGGAAACCTTAACGGGGACTAAGAGAGAGTTGTTCGAGGAGATAAGCTGCAGACCTAAGTGAACCCCCTCACAATTCACTTGGTCAAAGCGTTTCCCGACTTGTTCGGGCAATTACGAGCAAAATGTCCCTTACAACCACAGTATAAACAAAGACCGGAATTTTGTCTTCTGGTTTTTTCTTCAGGAGACAGCCGGGAGAGACCCATCTGCATGGGCTCCTCGACGTCCTCTGGAATGGAATATACACATGGACTAGACCTTACAGATGCTCCTCTTTCAGCCCTGCGCTCACGGAGACGACGATCAATCTTTATAGCAAGCTCCATAAGTTTATCGAGAGTCTCAGGAGCAGGGTACTGGAGGAGGCTGTCTTTTATAGATTCAGATAAACCGAGGCGAAACTGACTGCTCAGGCCATGGTCTCATATTTCCATGGATTTTGTGGTTGACCTTCCCCTTTCAGCCGGATTCCGAGTCATTTGGGTGGTAGTGGACCGTTTTAGTAAAATGGCTCATTTTGTCGCTCTTCCCCGATTGCCTTCTGCTCAAGGGTTGGCAGTTTTGTTCCTCCGCCATGTGTTCAGGCTTCATGGGTTGCCCACTGATATTGTTTCTGATCGGGGTCCACAATTCATCGCACAGTTCTGGAAATGTTTTTGTGCCTCATTGAAGATGACACTGTCTTTAACATCTGGTTACCACCCACAGTCTAACGGGCAAACCGAACGAGTCAACCAGTCATTAAAACAATATTTGCATCTGTATTCAGCCAAACTCCAGAATGATTGGTCTGAGTTTCTCCCTTTGGCTGAATTTGCTTACAATAACTCTTGTCATTCCTCCACCAAAGAGTCTCCGTTCTTTTCAGTTTTTGGTTTTCACCCCAGAGCCAATTCTTTTTTTCATCATTCTCCAGTCTCCTCGCTAACCTTGACCTCCCATCTCAGAGCAATTTGGAAAAAAGTGCACCTTGCTCTCAGGAAAGCGGCCTTCCGAGAGAAGACATTTTCTGACAGGCTCCGACGTCCTTGCACTTTTAAGGTGGGAGATAAGGTGTGGTTGTCGACTCGCAACATCAGGCTTCGACAATCCTCGGCTAGACTGGGACCCAAATTTATTGGACCGTTTCTTATTAGTAAGAAGGTCAACCCAGTTGCCTTTCGGCTACGTTTACCAAGATCTCTTAAAATTGGAAATACTTTTCATTGTTCCCTGTTGAAACAATACGTTTCTTCCAGTAGATTTCCTCGGAGGATCTCTCAGGGTAGATCTCCAGTGGAGGTACGGGGACAACAGGAATTCTTGGTAGAGAAAGTTCTTGACTCTAAATTGTCCCGGGGTCGGCTTTATTTTTTAGTTCACTGGAAAGGCTATGGTCCGGAGGAAAGGTCTTGGGTCCTGGACAAGGATCTTCATGCCCCTAGGCTCAAGAGGGCATTTTTTCGAGAATTTCCTCAGAAACCTGGCTTTAGGGGTTCCTTGACCCCTCCTCAAGGGGGGGTACTGTTAGGCGCCGGGGTCCGCGATGTCCTCGCGGCCCGGCACCTAGCTACTAGGGACGCCGAGCGGGCTAGCCGCCGGGTCCCTAGCAACGCTGGGACGCCGCGCGTGCGTAGCCGCCGGCTCCCTAGCAACGCAGGGACGCCATGCGTGCTTAGCCGCCCGGACCCTAGCAACGGGGACGCCACGGGCGGACCGCGTTCCCCGTTGCAGGGTCAATCAAATAAATCACACACACACTTGTCTTGCTCGTGCAGCCTGGCAGCTGCACGGCATGTTGATAATCTGGCTCTGTAACATCTGATTGGAGGACTCCTTGTTAAATACTTTCTCAGTGCTTCACACAGAATCCGGTAATAGCTTCCTGCATGCTGCTTAGGTTTGCTGAACGTCAGTTCCTGTCCTGCTGTGTCCGGTCATTCCTGTCTTCAGAGTTCCCGAATCTTGGAGTTATCATCTCATCCCAAGAAGTCTCTGGTCCTCTATTGTCCGCCACGGTCGCCTGAGAATCTCGTGTGGTGTTCGTGAGTTGCGGCTCTGCCGTGTGCTGCGGCTCAGCCCGCTATATTTTTTGTATTCTGTTTCGGAGCATTTGCGGAGGGTTCCGCTGCCACAAGTCCTCTCCGGAACTCGGCGGTGCCGGGTAGGAGAGTGGACAAGTGGTATTTTGGTTGTCCTTCTCCCTGGCGGTATTTCCGCACATATTCTAGTTTTAAGTTACCTTGTAGCCCCTGGCCTTGTTGCTGAGTTAGAGGGCCCCTTGTTATCACCTTGTCTCGGATTTCCCTTTGTCTCCCATTAAGACCTGAGGGGGCATCGGAGTTGGGCAGACGTAATCCGCCCTTCAAACGCGGCTGCCATGGGCTCAAGCAACCATAGTCTCGCAAGGGATTTCTGACAGCACGGGCGAGACAACGGAGTTAGGGCGCCAGGGGCTATTTTCCATTCCCGCTTCCTTTCCCAGCATTACGTTCCAGTGCTCAGGTCCTTGTTATAAAATCTCCTCAGACCAGAGTGCTGGAATCATAACATAGGGGTGGAGCGGTGTGGTAGAATCTTTTTTTTTGAGGGGGGCCCTGTCTATTTTGTCAGTCCTGGGCTCCACAATTTCTGATGGCAGCCCTGCTCAGCATTCTCAGAAACCAGCCTCGGGGAACTAGGAGAGATCTCACAGTAGAAGATTGTTGCATGTGCTGATCTTCTAACACCAGAAGAGTGGGTTGAAGTGCATTGGTCTGGATGACGGCAGTGGTGTTAGAGGAGACGAGAACTTGGTTGGGCAAGGAACCAGAGAGCCTACCCGTATTATGCTATGCACTTTTTTCTCTCTTCTTATTGTGCTTTTGTGCAGATTTTGGAGGGAGAGTGAAAACCTCTGAAAGAACCTTTTGGCTATACTGAAGTTTTGGAGTCGAGGCATGCTGATACGTCAACATACACTTATTGGATATTTGTATGCTGTTTTATTTATGGTTATGCTTGGAAGCTCCAGTAGAGGAGGCACCCAATTTTATCTGATTCATGTTCATTGAAAGGTGCGGGGATCACCTCATTGGTTGCTTCCTCTATAGATAGCTTCAGGTTGCCCATTTTGGAGAAACCCTTCTTTTATTTTATTGATTTATACAGAAAAAGGTTACCCCAGCAACAAGATACGCCAGGGGGTTCTGCCAGGCATAGTGTCCAGTAGACTATACATGAGGAATCTTAACAAAAACAGTGCCATCTACAGGTGATAATAAAAGGTAAAAGTGATCAGTAAAATAAGAAAATCCTTTGAAAAAATAATTTCATTCAGTGCTTATCGTTTTTTAATATTTGTTTCTATTTTGGAATTTTATTTTTTTATTAGTAGAAGTAAAGGGTCTATTTACTAAGCCTTGGACGGAGATAAAGTACCAGCCAATCAGCTCCTAACTGCCATGTCACAGGCTCTGTTTGAAAAATGTCAGTTAGGAGCTGATTGGCTGGTACTTTACCTCTGTCCTGACCACTAAACCCCAAATATGGGTCTTAGTATGGACGGTGTAATGGTTAGCATTACCGCCTCACAGCACTGAGGTCATGGGTTCGATTCCCACCATGGCCCTAACTGTGTGGAGTTTGTATATTCTCCCCGTACTTGCGTGGGTTTCCTCCGGGTTCTCCGGTTTCCTCCCACAATCCAAAAATATACTGATAGTTTAATTGTCTCCCAACAAAATGAACCCTAGTGAATTTGTGTGTGTGTACATGTGTTAGGGAATATAGGGTGTAAGCTCCACTGGGGCAGGGACTGATGTGAATGGCCAAATATTCTCTGTAAAGCGCTGCGGAATATGTGTGCGCTACATAAATAACTGGTAATAAATAAAAATAATAATATATGTACAAACTAGTTAGCTACAGCCGTTTAAGCGGTCATTTCACCATTACTGGTCTGGATCAGTAATGTCGGGGATAGTAAGCATCTCTCAACTGCCTTATGGAAGTTTTCTTGATAAATTGCAGTAATAAGTGTCAATAAATAATCATACGTATCACTGCATTTAGCCCTCCATATCTAGATCAGTGTCCTCATCACTGTAACCTTCAGGATAATTCATTATTTTGCTGCAGGAATAAAATATATTGCACAATACCTCAATCCACTACCATAATGCTGTCCACAGCCCAACTCAATCACCGGGAACACTTTCTGGAATTGCAGGCTTCTTCACACTGAAGACCTTTATCAAGTAAAATATTTCCAGGTTACAAAAGTACATTAGCCTGAACTGCAGATAGTTTTGAAAATCTTACAAGCAAATCCCTGATTATAGAAGCGACTGTCTTGGAAAGAGAATTTCAGAGGGTATTATTAGATATAGCTGATTGATGTGGAAACAGCAATTTTCTGCAAATGAAAATGGTTCTGCAGCAGTAGATCAATATCCATTGTAATAAGCAAAAGTATTGTCAGATAAAGGAATACAGTTGGTAGATCTCATCCTTTCGTTTCTACAAATTGGACTTGGGTTAAGTTTTCCATCTCCGGTCTTTGTTATTCATTAAGTTCTAGGCTTCGATGATCAAACGACTACATCTAATAACCTGCAGTTTTACAATTAAAGTGGCCTGTAGATTCCTGACTATATTTTCAAAAATATAATTCCACATGCAGCACATTACAGTAACTCAACACTGCAGGGGCCAGCACAGGACTTGTAGAGGGGGTTCCCAAATGCTTGATTTTAGAGAGAGAAAGAGAGAGAGAGAGAGAGAGAGAGTGTGTGTGTGTGTGTGTGTGTGTGCGCACGCACGCGCGCGTGTGTGTGTGTGTGTGTGTGTGGGGGGGGGGGGGTTATAAGTGGCATATAACACCAGGGGCGGATTGGGATCGAGAACCAGCCCAGGAAATTTATGGAAGGATCCCTAATAGGGGTGGGGGTGGAGGCTGTCAAGTGGGAGGGATTACTGCTCAGAAGGCCTGATTATATGCATGTATGGAAAGTGCACACCCCAGGCATGCTGCAAAATTTTAGAGGCATGGCTGTGTGAGGAAGGGGCGTGGTCACATAATAGTGCCAATTCACATTATACCACACAGTAGTGCCGCTTATACAAATGGCACCAGGTAGAACCTCCTATACAAACTGTGCACGTTATACATACTCTGCCAGATAGAGCACGTTCTACACTTTGCACCAGGTAGAGCATGGTATACACTTTGCGCCAGGTAGAGCACGTTATACACATTGCACCAGGTTAAGCACGTTATACACATTGCAGCAGGTAGAGCATGGTATACACTTTGCGCCAGGCAGAGCACTTTATACACATTGCACCAGATAAAGCACGTTATATACATTGCAACAGGTAGAGCACATTATACACTTTGTGCCAGGTTGAATGTGGTACCCCCATAAAACCTGTGGAACTGCAGGTGCCAGCATGCCTCTGCAGCCAGAAAGGCTGAGCTATGCTGCACACAGCCCTCGCTACAGAAACTGCAGGAATAACAGGGGTTAATGCAGCCCAGGGACAATACATTGTTGCCAGCCACAGGTCTCCTTGCTCTCACCTGATTGTATGTCAAAAGAGTAGGAATCCCAGGCATGGAATGTTGCCCTGAGAAGCCAGAGAGGTTAAATATGCCCTGCATCTGGCGGGAGGTGTGCAGTGTCAGTGTGGAGTGTTCTCTGCAGTGTGTCCAGCTGTCGGTAGTGTGAGAGGGGTGGGTGTTGCAACAGCCCCAGACAGAGTTCACCCTATCTATGGGAAGTGAGCAGAACAGAGTGACAGCAGTGTTGGAAGCTGTAAACCTTCACCAGGCAGAGGTTAGCAGAGCCCTGGAGCCAAAGACTTGTTGGCAGTACTGATACAAGCTGCATCCAGTTGACAGCAGAGGGAGATATGAGCTGCCACTACCTTGGACGTTGTGTGTGGTGAGTCTGAACTCTCTAGTATTACATACTATTCACAGACACTGCCTTTATTGAACTTTTTCAGACCATATCAATCTCCTTAAAGTGTACCTCATCCTGTGATGAGTGAGTCCTCAGCCAGTGCCACAGTTAAGCACTAATACCTGCTGCATATAGAGACTGAGAGACGTTTGGTTAGCCAGAAAAGGGGAGCACTAAGCAGCTATTAGCAGCATATAACCTGCCTCCCCCAACCAGTAACAAGCTGTAAAACAAGTACATTCCCTGCCACAGCCTGCATGGTGTGAGGGATTATTCAAGTCACCATACCTTGAATGTGTAAATAAATGGATAGCATTATCATAACTTCAGAATTACAAGACTGCGCTAATACAGTTTGCCCATCTCTAAAGCCACACCATATACTTCTATTGTCTGTAGCTGAGTTCAATTGCCTGTAAATCGGAGGGTTGTGGACAGGAACTCACTGTGGAGCTCTGATTTACAGTTATGCATCTGTGCAGTGCAAATGTTTCCTAGGCTGATTGAAGTGTAGTAATCTCCTGCTACAGCTTTCACCACGTGAAGTGTTCACTAGCACATTCCTCATCAAAAGAGCACCCTTCAGAGCTGCAACACTGGCGGTCATTCCAAGTTCATCGCTAGCTGAAAATGTTTGCTGCACTGCGATTAAGTAAAAACCTGCACTTCTGCGCATGCATATGCGGCGCAGTGTGCACGCGCGACATACTTTCACAATGGCCAATGTATTTTTACACAAGGTCTAGCAAAGCTTTATAGTCGCAATGGCCGCCGCAGAGTGATTGACAGGAAGAGGGCGTTTCTGGGTGTCAACTGACCGTTTTCAGGGAGTGCTCGAAAAAATGCAGGCCTGCCAAGAAAAACGCAGGCGTGGCTGGGCGAACGCAGGGCGTGTTTGTGACGTCAAATCCGGAACTGAATGGTCTGAAGAGATCGCAAGTGCTGAGTAGGTCTGGAGTTACTCTGAAACTGCACAATTTTTTTTTGTAGCCGCTCTGCGATCCTTTCGTTCGCACTTCTGCTAAGCTAAAATACACTCCCAGAGGGAGGCGGCTTAGCGTTTGCACGACTGCTAAAAACTGCTAGCGAGCGATCAACTCGGAATGACCCCCTCTGTTCACTGTTACATTGATTCTTGCAACAAACGTGGATTATGGATTATATTCCGACGAGTAGTGAATACTTCTAAATCGCTCTACCATCTAGTGCAGGCTTTTTCAACCAGTGTGCCGTGGCACACTAGTGTGCCGCGACCAGTTGCAAGGTGTGCCGTGGAGCCAGAGCAGCTTCCTGCACCTTCAGAGTGAACTGTTGGCCCGGGCTCTTCTTAGAGGATCAGTTGTGCTCTGGCCGTGACCTATGCCTTGAAGACGCGGCGGTGTGATATCATAGGTCACAGCTGCACATCTCACAACCCAGCTAGCCCACCCGCCTGCATACACATCTTCCAGTTCCTGCCTGCATACACATCTTTCCTTGCCCACCCACATCCACACCTCCTGACTGCCCGCTGGCCAGTATTCACAGCACTCCACTATGAACAACCCCAGCCACTGAGGTACAGGGAGGAGGACAGCTGACCGGTAGGGGCTAATATTTGTTATTTTATTTCTCCTGTGGGGAACAATAGGATTTATGTGGGTAGAATAAGGATTTATGGATTTATGGAGGGGATCAATGGTGGTCATTCCGAGTTGTTCGCTCGTTGATGATTTTCACAACGGAGCGATTAGGTGGAAAATCGCATGCGCATGGTACACAGCGCGCATGTGCTTAGTAATTTAACACAAAACTTAGTAGATTTACACAAGCTCGAGCGACGTTTTTTCCTCGCTCGAGTGATCGTAGTGTGATTGACAGGAAGTGGGTGTTTCTGGGCGGAAACTGCAGTTTTCAGGGAGTGTGCTAAAAAACGCAGGTGTGCCAGGTAAAAACGCAGGAGTGGCTGGAGAAACGGGGGAGTGGCTGGCCGAACGCAGGGTGTGTTTGTGACGTCAAACCAGGAACTAAATGGACTGAGGTGATCGCAATCTAGGAGTAGGTCTGGAGCTACTCAGAAACTGCACGGAATTCTTTAGTAGCAGTTCTGCTAATCTTTCGTTCGCTATTCTGCTAAGCTAAGATACACTCCCAGAGGGCGGCGGCCTAGCGTTTGCAATGCTGCTAAAAGCAGCTAGCAAGCGAACAACTCGGAATGACCACCAATGTGAATAATTCATGTGGGGAGCAATAGGATTTATGTGGGGAGCAATGTGATTGTTTTTTCTGTGTAGGCCAATGTATGTGTGGATTTTTGTGTTGTTGTTTTTTTTTCTGTGGGGAACTGATGGTGTGCCTTGGCAATTTTAAAATATTGTTCGGTGTGCAGCGAGTAATAAAAGGTTGAAAATCACTGATCTAGTGGGTAAAACCAAGTTTAGATCTGTTCTGGGTTTTATATATATGCATATACTAGGTGCTTCATCGCGCCCTACGGGCGCTCTTCACACCGTCGCGAGGGGCTACGCCCCCTTAACCCTTGCATGCCTTTCTGGGGTTCAATATTTGTGTTATATGGAGTATCACCTGCATTCCTTTGTTAGTGGTTAAATATTGCACAATGAAAGGGTGTGCGATGGTGAAGGAGGCGCAGCCCCTTGCGACGGCGTGAACAGCACCTGCAGGCCACAATGTACAGAATGTAGCGGGTGCGGGGGGTACTGCGGATGGTGTCTGTAGATGCTGCGGATGGAGGGGGGGCGGAAGTGGGGGTGGGGCCTGGATGGGGAAGGGTTGGGAGGTGCTGCGGGTGGGGGAGGGGCAGAGGAGTGGGGGATGCAGATGGGGGAGGGGTCCGGAGGCACTGCAGGTGGGGGAGGGGCAGGGGTGCCATGGGTGGGGGAGGGGCAGGTGTGGGGATGTTGCAGATGGGTGAAGGGTTCCGGAGGTGCTGTGGGATGGGAAGGGGCGGGAGTGCCACTGGTGGGGTAGGGGTCCGTAGGCGCCATGGGTAGGGGAGGGGCAGGTACGGGTGTTGCGGCAGATGGGGAAGGAGGTCCGGAGGTGCTGCAGGTGGTGGTGGGGCAGGTGCGGGGGTGCCATTGGTGGGGGAGGGGTGGGTGAGGGGGGGACCGCGGATGGAGGAGGGTGTCTGCAGATGCTGCGGGTGGAGGGGGGCAGGTGTGGGGGAGACATATAAGGGGGGTGAATGGTGGAGGGGGCCTGGAGATTGCTGGGGGTGGTGAAGGGGCGGAGGAGTGGGAGCCGCGGGTGGTGTAGGGGGTCTGGAGGCACAGCATGTGGGGGAGGGGTGGAGTGCCGCATGTGGTGGAGGGGAAGGTGCGGAGGTGTGGTGCATTGGGGAGAGGT
Source organism: Pseudophryne corroboree (assembly GCF_028390025.1). Taxonomy (NCBI): domain Eukaryota; kingdom Metazoa; phylum Chordata; class Amphibia; order Anura; family Myobatrachidae; genus Pseudophryne; species Pseudophryne corroboree. The sequence goes on from NC_086447.1 coordinate 897,020,031, forward strand.
CTGGAGGTGCTGCGGGTACTGTACCTGCCAAAAAAGTAGTTGGAGGGTATGCAGTAACAGGGCCAGGACAGGGGTGACAGGGTCAGAACAGGGTTGACTGGGTCAGGACAGGGGTGACAGGGTCAGAACAGGGGTGACAGGGTCAGAACAGGGGTGACGGGGCCAGGACAGGGGTGACAGGGCCAGGACATGGGCGACGGGGCCAGGACAGAAATGACAGGGACAGGGGTGTCAGGGCCAGTATAGGGTTGACAGGGCAAGCACAGGGGTGACAGGGCCAGGATAGGGGTAGCAGGGCCAGCATAAGGGTGACAGGGCCAGGATAAGGGTGAAAGGGCCAGGATAAGGGTGAAAGGGCCAGGATAAGGGTGGCAGGTCAAGGCCAGGGGTTACAGGGACATGACAGAACACAGGGCATGGGAAAGATTGGTGTTAGGGACAGAACAGTGCTGACAGACAGATGTGTCTTACCGGAGTCACTGCTGCTGGCTGCTGCTGTTCCACTCCAACTTGTTGGCATCTGCTGCTGGTGGAGACTTGGCATGGCTGACTCTCTTAGGCTGTATTCCTGCTTCCTCTGCCCGTCCGCATCACTCCCCCCCTCCTCAGTCACACACCGCAGACCTCGCGCAGCTGCCGGGCACTGTGGTAAGGTGAGACTGGGAGTGACTGGTTAGCCCCCAGGAGATGCTGCGGCTGGAGGGAGGAGGGGGTCATAGCATGCACGTGGCGCGGACCTCACGGCTGCTGGGCACTATGGTAAGGGGAGACTGGGAGTGACTGGTTAGCTCCCAGGAGACGCTGATGCTGGGGGGAGGAGGGGGTCAGAGCCTGCAAGCAGCGCGGACTTCTGCAGCGCTACCCGCCGGCTAAAGTGTGTGAAGGAGCTGGGCGCAACTCACTGCGGGTGGCAGCGCTGCAGCTAGCGGTGGGGTCGCAGGGGCTGGAGATAACAGAGGCAGTACGGAAAGTGCACAGCGGCTGGTGACCCACAAAACTACAGCTAAAAAGCGTGGAGTGTGCCAGAATGTGACGCTCCTCCCTGCCAGAGAGACCCTGCTGAGTATGCTGATGTGGGGGTCAAGTATGGCATACCCCCTCACACACCCCCATACCTCCCAAATGTCCCATTTTTTGGGGTCTGTCCCGCTGTCCCACCCGCGGGTCGCAGTGTCCTGCGGTGGGGGGGGGAGCAGTTGGAAAGCTCCTGTACTCGCTGTTCTGCTTAGCAGAGCAGTGGTGAATAGTGGAGACAGAGGGAGAGGGGGCATCAGGGGGTACGGATTAAGGGGGGGTTCCAGCAGCAGAGCCGGATTAAGGGGGGGGGGGCAGGCGGTACGTACCGTTGGCCCCACAGTTTTAGGGGGCCCCCTGGCTGGAGTGGCTCTGTCCCAGCTCTGAAGCTCCCCCGTCCTGCCAGCAACAGCGGCAGCATTGTGCTACAGTCAGCACACGCTGCTGCGTATTGGCAGGTCTGTGGTGTTGCAGGGAGGCAGCAGTCTCCCTGCTTTCTTCTGCCTGTGCGGGTGTGTAGAGGGGGAGCGACCATCCCCTCTGGATTTACCTCTAGCTGAGGGGCCAAAATACCATAAAAAAAAAAAAAAAAAAAAAAAATCCCGGAATTTGCATAATGGGGCGTGGTCTCGCGTCCCGCGATTAGGCCACGCCCCCAACCCACAGCAGGCACAGCAATGAGATAGGGCTCCCCTGTCTCAAGTACCCTGTGCCCCCCGGACTCATAATCAGCCCCTGGGGGCATGCCAGCAGCTCACAGAGCGCTGAGCATGCCCCCTCACTGACGAAAACGGGGCCCTCCCGCGAAGCCACGCCCCCTTTTCGCCGTGTGTGTGTGTGTGTGTGTGTGAAAGCTGGGAGGTATGCACCCCTGCCTGTGCCATGTCCATACTATCTGCTTCTGCAGCTGCTCCTAGTGTCCTATAGATTTGGCCAGATCTGTGACTCATTTGACTAACTCCGCCCACTGTTGTGACTCCGCCCAGCGTTAGCAAATGAATCACAAGATCACAGAATAGGGCTATTATATAGGAGATATCCCGATTCAAATTGCTGTTGACATCATACTGATATCTCTTATCTCACCCTGAACTCACGTGTGCCGGAACTATATTCCAGGTTCATTTGTATGTTGAACTGTCATAGTGATATGGTATATAAGGTTCTTGCAAATCTACTGAGATATTACTGTCGAAGTAAAAAATATTACATAGAGAGAACATACAGACTACACACATTATAAGTCGCTATGCTTGCAAATACGCGCAGCGAGCACAGCAATATATGGTAACATACGCATTTACACGGACATGCCAAAGAGATGGATTTGACACATATTTCATACAGCACATAATTATAACATATCAAGCGCCAGACATCATAATGATTTAAAATTATATAATGGAGTAATGTCATGTACTGTATGTGTATTATTGGAACAAAGCAAGATACACCTGTCGTATTTGGTATTAAAGCAACCAGATTAATGTGTATATCAATTTGATGCCTGTTATTAAGTTGTAGGACATTGCAACAAGTAGTTATGATTAAATGTATGAAAGCTAAAGTCAGTTTTATTAGAACAATAGACATTTCCAAACAGGTGGTGGACAGGAAACTCAGGCCAGCCCTTTGGATGTCTTCAAGGCTGAGCCTGGTTAGCATACGAACAAACCAGTGACTCATCATAAATGAGAAAGTTCCCTCCCTTAGACTAGATGTGTGCACTCCCCCAAACTAGATAACACATTGCTGATCAGACACACACAGGAGTTAGTTGCTGTTTTGTCCCAGACGATGGTGGAGATGTTGCTCGACCAGTTCCTGTATTTATTTGTTGATAGAAAGAGATATATTAAGAGGAAGATGCATTGAGGGAATGGTAATTGTATCGCTGGCCTGTAACTGTATGTATTAACTGCTTACTGTATAACTTGTAACCATGTAACTATATGTATACTGTGCATTGTGATATATTGAATACATATCCTTTTAATAACAAATATATACATCAATGAGCTTTGGAACTCAGATAATGTGTGGGTGTATTCTTTTCTCTTAAGGGATGCAGTGTTTTGCGATGTATAGCGCACATTCATGGCACATGGTAATAAGATGCGCCTAGCGTCTGCAGTATATATTAGAGCGGGCATTTTAAATATTTGTTAGAAAGCAATTTGGTATTTACATTACTTTAATATTTGAAAAGTCATTCATATTATTTGATATGCTGATTGATTGTGACTATGTCTACTGAAAGTGATTAATATTGACATGACAAGTTTTCAGATTGCATTCATCGTATTCTACGCTCTATTATTGCATTTATGTTATTTAAATAAAATGCTTCATTGAGGCCTTAAATGCCATATTCCAGACTGGGCTTGTGCTTCTCATCTATATCTCCGAAACCACCAGCGAATCTGTAGCGGAGGACAGAGACTTGGCCGAAGAACTGAGGGAACCAGATCAGGTCAGTGAATTATCTCCACACCTCTTACTGCACACGGCAGGATATTACAAGAGCACGTTATACTAGCGATGAGCGGGTTCGGTTCCTCGGGATCTGAACCCCCCCGAACTTCACCCATTTTACACGGTTCCGAGGAAGACTCGGATCTTCCCGCCTTGCTCGGTTAACCCGAGCGCGTCCGAACGTCATTATCCCGCTGTCGGATTCTTGCGAGATTCGTATTCTATATAAGGAGCCGCGCGTTGCCGCCATTTTCACTCGTAAACTGGAGATTGAACGGAGAGGACGTGGCTGCGTTCTCTCAGTTTCTGTGTTCAGTGTGCTGCAAATATCTGCTCAGTGTGCTGCAAATATCTGTGCTCAGTGTGCTTGAAAATATCTGTGCTCAGAGTGCTGTAAATATCGACGTTCTCTGCCTGAAAAACTCTCCATATCTGTGCTGCATTAGAGTATATAGTAGGAGGACAGTGCAGAATGTTGCTGTGACCACCAGTATATATATAGCAGTACGGTACAGTAGTCCACTGCTCTACCTACCTCTGTGTCGTCAAGTAAACTATGCATCCATTCCTGTGCTGCATTTTAGTTGTTCGCAGTATATAGTAGGAGGGGACAGTGCAGAATGTTGCTGTGGTCACCAGTATATATATAGCAGTACGGTACAGTAGTCCACTGCTCTACCTACCTCTGTGTCCTCAAGTATACTATGCATCAATACCTGTGCTGCATTTTAGTTCTGCGCAGTATATAGTAGGAGGGGACAGTGCAGAATGTTGCTGTGACCACCAGTATATATATAGCAGTACGGTACAGTAGTCCACTGCTCTACCTACCTCTGTGTCGTCAAGTATACTATGCATCCATATATATTGGTAGATGCTCAATTAGCTTAGTGATATCATTCAGGTGCTCGAAAGGGAGGGGTATTTCTAAGCAAGAAAAAAAGCCATTTGTTTCCCCCAGCACCCTGAATGATAACCGTAACCAGATTTAAATTCCACATAATAATAGAATTCAGAGATCTTCGTTACACATATTTGCGCAAATGTGTGAATAAGCCCCAAAGCCGCATCAAGGCGTCTCTGTATATTTGGGGTCCCTAGCGCTATATCTAGGTGCAGGGTGTGGCACCCCAAAACACCAGCATAAGCCAGAAAGCCCAGCATAGCATACCAGTGAAAAAACTATAGTGTTAATAAATTAGTATTTAGGAAGCCGAAGCTATAGAGAAAGTGATACAAAAATTAAATGCAATTAAAATAGAGAAATAGTGTTAAAAAATTAATAAGTGAAAAATGTTAATAGAATGTAAGGGTATGCCATACTAAGGCCATCCAGCTCAGCCAGTCCAGAGGCACCACACCTCACACCTCCATTACCCCAATCTGGGTCTAAGATTAACCAGCAAGGAGCCACATGATAATGGCTCCTTACTACAATATGTCTAAGCTAAGAGCTACCTACCTTGGAGCAACCCCATAATGCTCCATGTGGCATGTCAGGGCCTGCACCTCCTCCTAATGCAGGAACCTCTCTGCCTCTCACAACAAACATATATATTGGTAGATGCTCAATTAGCTTAGTGATATCATTCAGGTGCTCGAAAGGGAGGGGTATTTCTAAGCAAGAAAAAAAGCCATTTGTTTCCCCCAGCACCCTGAATGATAACCGTAACCAGATTTAAATTCCACATAATAATAGAATTCAGAGATCTTCGTTACACATATTTGCGCAAATGTGTGAATAAGCCCCAAAGCCGCATCAAGGCGTCTCTGTATATTTGGGGTCCCTAGCGCTATATCTAGGTACAGGGTGTGGCACCCCAAAACACCAGCATAAGCCAGAAAGCCCAGCGTAGCATACCAGTGAAAAAACTATAGTGTTAATAAATTAGTATTTAGGAAGCCGAAGCTATAGAGAAAGTGATACAAAAATTAAATGCAATTAAAATAGAGAAATAGTGTTAAAAAATTAATAAGTGAAAAAGTGTTAATAGAATGTAAGGGTATGCCATACTAAGGCCATCCAGCTCAGCCAGTCCAGAGGCACCACACCTCACACCTCCATTACCCCAATCTGGGTCTAAGATTAACCAGCAAGGAGCCACATGATAATGGCTCCTTACTACAATATGTCTAAGCTAAGAGCTACCTACCTTGGAGCAACCCCATAATGCTCCATGTGGCATGTCAGGGCCTGCACCTCCTCCTAATGCAGGAACCTCTCTGCCTCTCACAACAAACATATATATTGGTAGATGCTCAATTAGCTTAGTGATATAATTCAGGTGCTCGAAAGGGAGGGGTATTTCTAAGCAAGAAAAAAAGCCATTTGTTTCCCCCAGCACCCTGAATGATAACCGTAACCAGATTTAAATTCCACATAATAATAGAATTCAGAGATCTTCGTTACACATATTTGCGCAAATGTGTGAATAAGCCCCAAAGCCGCATCAAGGCGTCTCTGTATATTTGGGGTCCCTAGCGCTATATCTAGGTACAGGGTGTGGCACCCCAAAACACCAGCATAAGCCAGAAAGCCCAGCGTAGCATACCAGTGAAAAAACTATAGTGTTAATAAATTAGTATTTAGGAAGCCGAAGCTATAGAGAAAGTGATACAAAAATTAAATGCAATTAAAATAGAGAAATAGTGTTAAAAAATTAATAAGTGAAAAATGTTAATAGAATGTAAGGGTATGCCATACTAAGGCCATCCAGCTCAGCCAGTCCAGAGGCACCACACCTCACACCTCCATTACCCCAATCTGGGTCTAAGATTAACCAGCAAGGAGCCACATGATAATGGCTCCTTACTACAATATGTCTAAGCTAAGAGCTACCTACCTTGGAGCAACCCCATAATGCTCCATGTGGCATGTCAGGGCCTGCACCTCCTCCTAATGCAGGAACCTCTCTGCCTCTCACAACAAACATATATATTGGTAGATGCTCAATTAGCTTAGTGATATCATTCAGGTGCTCGAAAGGGAGGGGTATTTCTAAGCAAGAAAAAAAGCCATTTGTTTCCCCCAGCACCCTGAATGATAACCGTAACCAGATTTAAATTCCACATAATAATAGAATTCAGAGATCTTCGTTACACATATTTGCGCAAATGTGTGAATAAGCCCCAAAGCCGCATCAAGGCGTCTCTGTATATTTGGGGTCCCTAGCGCTATATCTAGGTACAGGGTGTGGCACCCCAAAACACCAGCATAAGCCAGAAAGCCCAGCGTAGCATACCAGTGAAAAAACTATAGTGTTAATAAATTAGTATTTAGGAAGCCGAAGCTATAGAGAAAGTGATACAAAAATTAAATGCAATTAAAATAGAGAAATAGTGTTAAAAAATTAATAAGTGAAAAAGTGTTAATAGAATGTAAGGGTATGCCATACTAAGGCCATCCAGCTCAGCCAGTCCAGAGGCACCACACCTCACACCTCCATTACCCCAATCTGGGTCTAAGATTAACCAGCAAGGAGCCACATGATAATGGCTCCTTACTACAATATGTCTAAGCTAAGAGCTACCTACCTTGGAGCAACCCCATAATGCTCCATGTGGCATGTCAGGGCCTGCACCTCCTCCTAATGCAGGAACCTCTCTGCCTCTCACAACAAACATATATATTGGTAGATGCTCAATTAGCTTAGTGATATAATTCAGGTGCTCGAAAGGGAGGGGTATTTCTAAGCAAGAAAAAAAGCCATTTGTTTCCCCCAGCACCCTGAATGATAACCGTAACCAGATTTAAATTCCACATAATAATAGAATTCAGAGATCTTCGTTACACATATTTGCGCAAATGTGTGAATAAGCCCCAAAGCCGCATCAAGGCGTCTCTGTATATTTGGGGTCCCTAGCGCTATATCTAGGTACAGGGTGTGGCACCCCAAAACACCAGCATAAGCCAGAAAGCCCAGCGTAGCATACCAGTGAAAAAACTATAGTGTTAATAAATTAGTATTTAGGAAGCCGAAGCTATAGAGAAAGTGATACAAAAATTAAATGCAATTAAAATAGAGAAATAGTGTTAAAAAATTAATAAGTGAAAAAGTGTTAATAGAATGTAAGGGTATGCCATACTAAGGCCATCCAGCTCAGCCAGTCCAGAGGCACCACACCTCCATTACCCCAATCTGGGTCTAAGATTAACCAGCAAGGAGCCACATGATAATGGCTCCTTACTACAATATGTCTAAGCTAAGAGCTACCTACCTTGGAGCAACCCCATAATGCTCCATGTGGCATGTCAGGGCCTGCACCTCCTCCTAATGCAGGAACCTCTCTGCCTCTCACAACAAACATATATATTGGTAGATGCTCAATTAGCTTAGTGATATCATTCAGGTGCTCGAAAGGGAGGGGTATTTCTAAGCAAGAAAAAAAGCCATTTGTTTCCTCCAGCACCCTGAATGATAACCGTAACCAGATTTAAATTCCACATAATAATAGAATTCAGAGATCTTCGTTACACATATTTGCGCAAATGTGTGAATAAGCCCCAAAGCTGCATCAAGGCATCTCTGTATATTTGGGGTCCCTAGCGCTATATCTAGGTGCAGGGTGTGGCACCCCAAAACACCAGCATAAGCCAGAAAGCCCAGCGTAGCATACCAGTGAAAAAACTATAGTGTTAATAAATTAGTATTTAGGAAGCCGAAGCTATAGAGAAAGTGATACAAAAATGAAATGCAATTAAAATAGAGAAATAGTGTTAAAAAATTAATAAGTGAAAAGTGTTAATAGAATGTAAGGGTATGCCATACTAAGGCCATCCAGCTCAGCCAGTCCAGAGGCACCACACCTCACACCTCCATTACCCCAATCTGGGTCTAAGATTAACCAGCAAGGAGCCACATGATAATGGCTCCTTACTACAATATGTCTAAGCTAAGAGCTACCTACCTTGGAGCAACCCCATAATGCTCCATGTGGCATGTCAGGGCCTGCACCTCCTCCTAATGCAGGAACCTCTCTGCCTCTCACAACAAACATATATATTGGTAGATGCTCAATTAGCTTAGTGATATCATTCAGGTGCTCGAAAGGGAGGGGTATTTCTAAGCAAGAAAAAAAGCCATTTGTTTCCCCCAGCACCCTGAATGATAACCGTAACCAGATTTAAATTCCACATAATAATAAAATTCAGAGATCTTCGTTACACATATTTGCGCAAATGTGTGAATAAGCCCCAAAGCCGCATCAAGGCGTCTCTGTATATTTGGGGTCCCTAGCACTATATCTAGGTGCAGGGTGTGGCACCCCAAAACACCAGCATAAGCCAGAAAGCCCAGCGTAGCATACCAGTGAAAAAACTATAGTGTTAATAAATTAGTATTTAGGAAGCCGAAGCTATAGAGAAAGTGATACAAAAATGAAATGCAATTAAAATAGAGAAATAGTGTTAAAAAATTAATAAGTGAAAAGTGTTAATAGAATGTAAGGGTATGCCATACTAAGGCCATCCAGCTCAGCCAGTCCAGAGGCACCACACCTCACACCTCCATTACCCCAATCTGGGTCTAAGATTAACCAGCAAGGAGCCACATGATAATGGCTCCTTACTACAATATGTCTAAGCTAAGAGCTACCTACCTTGGAGCAACCCCATAATGCTCCATGTGGCATGTCAGGGCCTGCACCTCCTCCTAATGCAGGAACCTCTCTGCCTCTCACAACAAACATATATATTGGTAGATACTCAATTAGCTTAGTGATATCATTCAGGTGCTCGAAAGGGAGGGGTATTTCTAAGCAAGAAAAAAAGCCATTTGTTTCCTCCAGCACCCTGAATGATAACCGTAACCAGATTTAAATTCCACATAATAATAGAATTCAGAGATCTTCGTTACACATATTTGCGCAAATGTGTGAATAAGCCCCAAAGCTGCTTCAAGGCGTCTCTGTATATTTGGGGTCCCTAGCGCTATATCTAGGTGCAGGGTGTGGCACCCCAAAACACCAGCATAAGCCAGAAAGCCCAGCGTAGCATACCAGTGAAAAAACTATAGTGTTAATAAATTAGTATTTAGGAAGCCGAAGCTATAGAGAAAAAGATACAAAAATGAAATGCAATTAAAATAGAGAAATAGTGTTAAAAAATTAATAAGTGAAAAGTGTTAATAGAATGTAAGGGTATGCCATACTAAGGCCATCCAGCTCAGCCAGTCCAGAGGCACCACACCTCACACCTCCATTACCCCAATCTGGGTCTAAGATTAACCAGCAAGGAGCCACATGATAATGGCTCCTTACTACAATATGTCTAAGCTAAGAGCTACCTACCTTGGAGCAACCCCATAATGCTCCATGTGGCATGTCAGGGCCTGCACCTCCTAATGCAGGAACCTCTCTGCCTCTCACAACAAACATATATATTAGTAGATGCTCAATTAGCTTAGTGATATCATTCAGGTGCTCGAAAGGGAGGGATATTTCTAAGCAAGAAAAAAAGCCATTTGTTTCCCCCAGCACCCCGAATGATAACCGTAACCAGATTTAAATTCCACATAATAATAGAATTCAGAGATCTTTGTTACACATATTTGCGCAAATGTGTGAATAAGCCCCAAAGCCGCATCAAGGCGTCTCTGTATATTTGGGGTCCCTAGCGCTATATCTAGGTACAGGGTGTGGCACCCCAAAACACCAGCATAAGCCAGAAAGCCCAGCGTAGCATACCAGTGAAAAAACTATAGTGTTAATAAATTAGTATTTAGGAAGCCGAAGCTATAGAGAAAGTGATACAAAAATTAAATGCAATTAAAATAGAGAAATAGTGTTAAAAAATTAATAAGTGAAAAATGTTAATAGAATGTAAGGGTATGCCATACTAAGGCCATCCAGCTCAGCCAGTCCAGAGGCACCACACCTCACACCTCCATTACCCCAATCTGGGTCTAAGATTAACCAGCAAGGAGCCACATGATAATGGCTCCTTACTACAATATGTCTAAGCTAAGAGCTACCTACCTTGGAGCAACCCCATAATGCTCCATGTGGCTATCAGGGCCTGCACCTCCTCCTAATGCAGGAACCTCTCTGCCTCTCACAACAAACATATATATTGGTAGATGCTCAATTAGCTTAGTGATATCATTCAGGTGCTCGAAAGGGAGGGGTATTTCTAAGCAAGAAAAAAAGCCATTTGTTTCCCCCAGCACCCTGAATGATAACCGTAACCAGATTTAAATTCCACATAATAATAGAATTCAGAGATCTTCGTTACACATATTTGCGCAAATGTGTGAATAAGCCCCAAAGCCGCATCAAGGCGTCTCTGTATATTTGGGGTCCCTAGCGCTATATCTAGGTGCAGGGTGTGGCACCCCAAAACACCAGCATAAGCCAGAAAGCCCAGCGTAGCATACCAGTGAAAAAACTATAGTGTTAATAAATTAGTATTTAGGAAGCCGAAGCTATAGAGAAAGTGATACAAAAATTAAATGCAATTAAAATAGAGAAATAGTGTTAAAAAATTAATAAGTGAAAAATGTTAATAGAATGTAAGGGTATGCCATACTAAGGCCATCCAGCTCAGCCAGTCCAGAGGCACCACACCTCACACCTCCATTACCCCAATCTGGGTCTAAGATTAACCAGCAAGGAGCCACATGATAATGGCTCCTTACTACAATATGTCTAAGCTAAGAGCTACCTACCTTGGAGCAACCCCATAATGCTCCATGTGGCATGTCAGGGCCTGCACCTCCTCCTAATGCAGGAACCTCTCTGCCTCTCACAACAAACATATATATTGGTAGATGCTCAATTAGCTTAGTGATATCATTCAGGTGCTCGAAAGGGAGGGGTATTTCTAAGCAAGAAAAAAAGCCATTTGTTTCCTCCAGCACCCTGAATGATAACCGTAACCAGATTTAAATTCCACATAATAATAGAATTCAGAGATCTTCGTTACACATATTTGCGCAAATGTGTGAATAAGCCCCAAAGCTGCATCAAGGCGTCTCTGTATATTTGGGGTCCCTAGCGCTATATCTAGGTGCAGGGTGTGGCACCCCAAAACACCAGCATAAGCCAGAAAGCCCAGCGTAGCATACCAGTGAAAAAACTATAGTGTTAATAAATTAGTATTTAGGAAGCCGAAGCTATAGAGAAAGTGATACAAAAATGAAATGCAATTAAAATAGAGAAATAGTGTTAAAAAATTAATAAGTGAAAAGTGTTAATAGAATGTAAGGGTATGCCATACTAAGGCCATCCAGCTCAGCCAGTCCAGAGGCACCACACCTCACACCTCCATTACCCCAATCTGGGTCTAAGATTAACCAGCAAGGAGCCACATGATAATGGCTCCTTACTACAATATGTCTAAGCTAAGAGCTACCTACCTTGGAGCAACCCCATAATGCTCCATGTGGCATGTCAGGGCCTGCACCTCCTCCTAATGCAGGAACCTCTCTGCCTCTCACAACAAACATATATATTGGTAGATGCTCAATTAGCTTAGTGATATCATTCAGGTGCTCGAAAGGGAGGGGTATTTCTAAGCAAGAAAAAAAGCCATTTGTTTCCCCCAGCACCCTGAATGATAACCGTAACCAGATTTAAATTCCACATAATAATAGAATTCAGAGATCTTCGTTACACATATTTGCGCAAATGTGTGAATAAGCCCCAAAGCCGCATCAAGGCGTCTCTGTATATTTGGGGTCCCTAGCGCTATATCTAGGTACAGGGTGTGGCACCCCAAAACACCAGCATAAGCCAGAAAGCCCAGCGTAGCATACCAGTGAAAAAACTATAGTGTTAATAAATTAGTATTTAGGAAGCCGAAGCTATAGAGAAAGTGATACAAAAATTAAATGCAATTAAAATAGAGAAATAGTGTTAAAAAATTAATAAGTGAAAAATGTTAATAGAATGTAAGGGTATGCCATACTAAGGCCATCCAGCTCAGTCAGTCCAGAGGCACCACACCTCACACCTCCATTACCCCAATCTGGGTCTAAGATTAACCAGCAAGGAGCCACATGATAATGGCTCCTTACTACAATATGTCTAAGCTAAGAGCTACCTACCTTGGAGCAACCCCATAATGCTCCATGTGGCATGTCAGGGCCTGCACCTCCTCCTAATGCAGGAACCTCTCTGCCTCTCACAACAAACATATATATTGGTAGATGCTCAATTAGCTTAGTGATATCATTCAGGTGCTCGAAAGGGAGGGGTATTTCTAAGCAAGAAAAAAAGCCATTTGTTTCCTCCAGCACCCTGAATGATAACCGTAACCAGATTTAAATTCCACATAATAATAGAATTCAGAGATCTTCGTTACACATATTTGCGCAAATGTGTGAATAAGCCCCAAAGCTGCATCAAGGCGTCTCTGTATATTTGGGGTCCCTAGCGCTATATCTAGGTGCAGGGTGTGGTACCCCAAAACACCAGCATAAGCCAGAAAGCCCAGCGTAGCATACCAGTGAAAAAACTATAGTGTTAATAAATTAGTATTTAGGAAGCCGAAGCTATAGAGAAAGTGATACAAAAATGAAATGCAATTAAAATAGAGAAATAGTGTTAAAAAATTAATAAGTGAAAAGTGTTAATAGAATGTAAGGGTATGCCATACTAAGGCCATCCAGCTCAGCCAGTCCAGAGGCACCACACCTCACACCTCCATTACCCCAATCTGGGTCTAAGATTAACCAGCAAGGAGCCACATGATAATGGCTCCTTACTACAATATGTCTAAGCTAAGAGCTACCTACCTTGGAGCAACCCCATAATGCTCCATGTGGCATGTCAGGGCCTGCACCTCCTCCTAATGCAGGAACCTCTCTGCCTCTCACAACAAACATATATATTGGTAGATGCTCAATTAGCTTAGTGATATCATTCAGGTGCTCGAAAGGGAGGGGTATTTCTAAGCAAGAAAAAAAGCCATTTGTTTCCCCCAGCACCCTGAATGATAACCGTAACCAGATTTAAATTCCACATAATAATAGAATTCAGAGATCTTCGTTACACATATTTGCGCAAATGTGTGAATAAGCCCCAAAGCCGCATCAAGGCGTCTCTGTATATTTGGGGTCCCTAGCGCTATATCTAGGTACAGGGTGTGGCACCCCAAAACACCAGCATAAGCCAGAAAGCCCAGCGTAGCATACCAGTGAAAAAACTATAGTGTTAATAAATTAGTATTTAGGAAGCCGAAGCTATAGAGAAAGTGATACAAAAATTAAATGCAATTAAAATAGAGAAATAGTGTTAAAAAATTAATAAGTGAAAAATATTAATAGAATGTAAGGGTATGCCATACTAAGGCCATCCAGCTCAGCCAGTCCAGAGGCACCACACCTCACACCTCCATTACCCCAATCTGGGTCTAAGATTAACCAGCAAGGAGCCACATGATAATGGCTCCTTACTACAATATGTCTAAGCTAAGAGCTACCTACCTTGGAGCAACCCCATAATGCTCCATGTGGCATGTCAGGGCCTGCACCTCCTCCTAATGCAGGAACCTCTCTGCCTCTCACAACAAACATATATATTAGTAGATGCTCAATTAGCTTAGTGATATCATTCAGGTGCTCGAAAGGGAGGGGTATTTCTAAGCAAGAAAAAAAGCCATTTGTTTCCCCCAGCACCCCGAATGATAACCGTAACCAGATTTAAATTCCACATAATAATAGAATTCAGAGATCTTTGTTACACATATTTGCGCAAATGTGTGAATAAGCCCCAAAGCCGCATCAAGGCGTCTCTGTATATTTGGGGTCCCTAGCGCTATATCTAGGTACAGGGTGTGGCACCCCAAAACACCAGCATAAGCCAGAAAGCCCAGCGTAGCATACCAGTGAAAAAACTATAGTGTTAATAAATTAGTATTTAGGAAGCCGAAGCTATAGAGAAAGTGATACAAAAATTAAATGCAATTAAAATAGAGAAATAGTGTTAAAAAATTAATAAGTGAAAAATGTTAATAGAATGTAAGGGTATGCCATACTAAGGCCATCCAGCTCAGCCAGTCCAGAGGCACCACACCTCACACCTCCATTACCCCAATCTGGGTCTAAGATTAACCAGCAAGGAGCCACATGATAATGGCTCCTTACTACAATATGTCTAAGCTAAGAGCTACCTACCTTGGAGCAACCCCATAATGCTCCATGTGGCATGTCAGGGCCTGCACCTCCTCCTAATGCAGGAACCTCTCTGCCTCTCACAACAAACATATATATTGGTAGATGCTCAATTAGCTTAGTGATATCATTCAGGTGCTCGAAAGGGAGGGGTATTTCTAAGCAAGAAAAAAAGCCATTTGTTTCCCCCAGCACCCTGAATGATAACCGTAACCAGATTTAAATTCCACATAATAATAGAATTCAGAGATCTTCGTTACACATATTTGCGCAAATGTGTGAATAAGCCCCAAAGCCGCATCAAGGCGTCTCTGTATATTTGGGGTCCCTAGCGCTATATCTAGGTGCAGGGTGTGGCACCCCAAAACACCAGCATAAGCCAGAAAGCCCAGCGTAGCATACCAGTGAAAAAACTATAGTGTTAATAAATTAGTATTCAGGAAGCCGAAGCTATAGAGAAAGTGATACAAAAATTAAATGCAATTAAAATAGAGAAATAGTGTTAAAAAATTAATAAGTGAAAAATGTTAATAGAATGTAAGGGTATGCCATACTAAGGCCATCCAGCTCAGCCAGTCCAGAGGCACCACACCTCACACCTCCATTACCCCAATCTGGGTCTAAGATTAACCAGCAAGGAGCCACATGATAATGGCTCCTTACTACAATATGTCTAAGCTAAGAGCTACCTACCTTGGAGCAACCCCATAATGCTCCATGTGGCATGTCAGGGCCTGCACCTCCTCCTAATGCAGGAACCTCTCTGCCTCTCACAACAAACATATATATTGGTAGATGCTCAATTAGCTTAGTGATATCATTCAGGTGCTCGAAAGGGAGGGGTATTTCTAAGCAAGAAAAAAAGCCATTTGTTTCCTCCAGCACCCTGAATGATAACCGTAACCAGATTTAAATTCCACATAATAATAGAATTCAGAGATCTTCGTTACACATATTTGCGCAAATGTGTGAATAAGCCCCAAAGCTGCATCAAGGCGTCTCTGTATATTTGGGGTCCCTAGCGCTATATCTAGGTGCAGGGTGTGGCACCCCAAAACACCAGCATAAGCCAGAAAGCCCAGCGTAGCATACCAGTGAAAAAACTATAGTGTTAATAAATTAGTATTTAGGAAGCCGAAGCTATAGAGAAAGTGATACAAAAATGAAATGCAATTAAAATAGAGAAATAGTGTTAAAAAATTAATAAGTGAAAAGTGTTAATAGAATGTAAGGGTATGCCATACTAAGGCCATCCAGCTCAGCCAGTCCAGAGGCACCACACCTCACACCTCCATTACCCCAATCTGGGTCTAAGATTAACCAGCAAGGAGCCACATGATAATGGCTCCTTACTACAATATGTCTAAGCTAAGAGCTACCTACCTTGGAGCAACCCCATAATGCTCCATGTGGCATGTCAGGGCCTGCACCTCCTCCTAATGCAGGAACCTCTCTGCCTCTCACAACAAACATATATATTGGTAGATGCTCAATTAGCTTAGTGATATCATTCAGGTGCTCGAAAGGGAGGGGTATTTCTAAGCAAGAAAAAAAGCCATTTGTTTCCCCCAGCACCCTGAATGATAACCGTAACCAGATTTAAATTCCACATAATAATAGAATTCAGAGATCTTCGTTACACATATTTGCGCAAATGTGTGAATAAGCCCCAAAGCCGCATCAAGGCGTCTCTGTATATTTGGGGTCCCTAGCGCTATATCTAGGTACAGGGTGTGGCACCCCAAAACACCAGCATAAGCCAGAAAGCCCAGCGTAGCATACCAGTGAAAAAACTATAGTGTTAATAAATTAGTATTTAGGAAGCCGAAGCTATAGAGAAAGTGATACAAAAATGAAATGCAATTAAAATAGAGAAATAGTGTTAAAAAATTAATAAGTGAAAAATGTTAATAGAATGTAAGGGTATGCCATACTAAGGCCATCCAGCTCAGTCAGTCCAGAGGCACCACACCTCACACCTCCATTACCCCAATCTGGGTCTAAGATTAACCAGCAAGGAGCCACATGATAATGGCTCCTTACTACAATATGTCTAAGCTAAGAGCTACCTACCTTGGAGCAACCCCATAATGCTCCATGTGGCATGTCAGGGCCTGCACCTCCTCCTAATGCAGGAACCTCTCTGCCTCTCACAACAAACATATATATTGGTAGATGCTCAATTAGCTTAGTGATATCATTCAGGTGCTCGAAAGGGAGGGGTATTTCTAAGCAAGAAAAAAAGCCATTTGTTTCCCCCAGCACCCTGAATGATAACCGTAACCAGATTTAAATTCCACATAATAATAGAATTCAGAGATCTTCGTTACACATATTTGCGCAAATGTGTGAATAAGCCCCAAAGCCGCATCAAGGCGTCTCTGTATATTTGGGGTCCCTAGCGCTATATCTAGGTGCAGGGTGTGGCACCCCAAAACACCAGCATAAGCCAGAAAGCCCAGCGTAGCATACCAGTGAAAAAACTATAGTGTTAATAAATTAGTATTTAGGAAGCCGAAGCTATAGAGAAAGTGATACAAAAATTAAATGCAATTAAAATAGAGAAATAGTGTTAAAAAATTAATAAGTGAAAAATGTTAATAGAATGTAAGGGTATGCCATACTAAGGCCATCCAGCTCAGCCAGTCCAGAGGCACCACACCTCACACCTCCATTACCCCAATCTGGGTCTAAGATTAACCAGCAAGGAGCCACATGATAATGGCTCCTTACTACAATATGTCTAAGCTAAGAGCTACCTACCTTGGAGCAACCCCATAATGCTCCATGTGGCATGTCAGGGCCTGCACCTCCTCCTAATGCAGGAACCTCTCTGCCTCTCACAACAAACATATATATTGGTAGATGCTCAATTAGCTTAGTGATATCATTCAGGTGCTCGAAAGGGAGGGGTATTTCTAAGCAAGAAAAAAAGCCATTTGTTTCCCCCAGCACCCTGAATGATAACCGTAACCAGATTTAAATTCCACATAATAATAGAATTCAGAGATCTTCGTTACACATATTTGCGCAAATGTGTGAATAAGCCCCAAAGCCGCATCAAGGCGTCTCTGTATATTTGGGGTCCCTAGCGCTATATCTAGGTACAGGGTGTGGCACCCCAAAACACCAGCATAAGCCAGAAAGCCCAGCGTAGCATACCAGTGAAAAAACTATAGTGTTAATAAATTAGTATTCAGGAAGCCGAAGCTATAGAGAAAGTGATACAAAAATTAAATGCAATTAAAATAGAGAAATAGTGTTAAAAAATTAATAAGTGAAAAAGTGTTAATAGAATGTAAGGGTATGCCATACTAAGGCCATCCAGCTCAGCCAGTCCAGAGGCACCACACCTCACACCTCCATTACCCCAATCTGGGTCTAAGATTAACCAGCAAGGAGCCACATGATAATGGCTCCTTACTACAATATGTCTAAGCTAAGAGCTACCTACCTTGGAGCAACCCCATAATGCTCCATGTGGCATGTCAGGGCCTGCACCTCCTCCTAATGCAGGAACCTCTCTGCCTCTCACAACAAACATATATATTGGTAGATGCTCAATTAGCTTAGTGATATAATTCAGGTGCTCGAAAGGGAGGGGTATTTCTAAGCAAGAAAAAAAGCCATTTGTTTCCCCCAGCACCCTGAATGATAACCGTAACCAGATTTAAATTCCACATAATAATAGAATTCAGAGATCTTCGTTACACATATTTGCGCAAATGTGTGAATAAGCCCCAAAGCCGCATCAAGGCGTCTCTGTATATTTGGGGTCCCTAGCGCTATATCTAGGTACAGGGTGTGGCACCCCAAAACACCAGCATAAGCCAGAAAGCCCAGCGTAGCATACCAGTGAAAAAACTATAGTGTTAATAAATTAGTATTTAGGAAGCCGAAGCTATAGAGAAAGTGATACAAAAATTAAATGCAATTAAAATAGAGAAATAGTGTTAAAAAATTAATAAGTGAAAAAGTGTTAATAGAATGTAAGGGTATGCCATACTAAGGCCATCCAGCTCAGCCAGTCCAGAGGCACCACACCTCCATTACCCCAATCTGGGTCTAAGATTAACCAGCAAGGAGCCACATGATAATGGCTCCTTACTACAATATGTCTAAGCTAAGAGCTACCTACCTTGGAGCAACCCCATAATGCTCCATGTGGCATGTCAGGGCCTGCACCTCCTCCTAATGCAGGAACCTCTCTGCCTCTCACAACAAACATATATATTGGTAGATGCTCAATTAGCTTAGTGATATCATTCAGGTGCTCGAAAGGGAGGGGTATTTCTAAGCAAGAAAAAAAGCCATTTGTTTCCTCCAGCACCCTGAATGATAACCGTAACCAGATTTAAATTCCACATAATAATAGAATTCAGAGATCTTCGTTACACATATTTGCGCAAATGTGTGAATAAGCCCCAAAGCTGCATCAAGGCGTCTCTGTATATTTGGGGTCCCTAGCGCTATATCTAGGTGCAGGGTGTGGCACCCCAAAACACCAGCATAAGCCAGAAAGCCCAGCGTAGCATACCAGTGAAAAAACTATAGTGTTAATAAATTAGTATTTAGGAAGCCGAAGCTATAGAGAAAGTGATACAAAAATGAAATGCAATTAAAATAGAGAAATAGTGTTAAAAAATTAATAAGTGAAAAGTGTTAATAGAATGTAAGGGTATGCCATACTAAGGCCATCCAGCTCAGCCAGTCCAGAGGCACCACACCTCACACCTCCATTACCCCAATCTGGGTCTAAGATTAACCAGCAAGGAGCCACATGATAATGGCTCCTTACTACAATATGTCTAAGCTAAGAGCTACCTACCTTGGAGCAACCCCATAATGCTCCATGTGGCATGTCAGGGCCTGCACCTCCTCCTAATGCAGGAACCTCTCTGCCTCTCACAACAAACATATATATTGGTAGATACTCAATTAGCTTAGTGATATCATTCAGGTGCTCGAAAGGGAGGGGTATTTCTAAGCAAGAAAAAAAGCCATTTGTTTCCTCCAGCACCCTGAATGATAACCGTAACCAGATTTAAATTCCACATAATAATAGAATTCAGAGATCTTCGTTACACATATTTGCGCAAATGTGTGAATAAGCCCCAAAGCTGCTTCAAGGCGTCTCTGTATATTTGGGGTCCCTAGCGCTATATCTAGGTGCAGGGTGTGGCACCCCAAAACACCAGCATAAGCCAGAAAGCCCAGCGTAGCATACCAGTGAAAAAACTATAGTGTTAATAAATTAGTATTTAGGAAGCCGAAGCTATAGAGAAAGTGATACAAAAATGAAATGCAATTAAAATAGAGAAATAGTGTTAAAAAATTAATAAGTGAAAAGTGTTAATAGAATGTAAGGGTATGCCATACTAAGGCCATCCAGCTCAGCCAGTCCAGAGGCACCACACCTCACACCTCCATTACCCCAATCTGGGTCTAAGATTAACCAGCAAGGAGCCACATGATAATGGCTCCTTACTACAATATGTCTAAGCTAAGAGCTACCTACCTTGGAGCAACCCCATAATGCTCCATGTGGCATGTCAGGGCCTGCACCTCCTAATGCAGGAACCTCTCTGCCTCTCACAACAAACATATATATTAGTAGATGCTCAATTAGCTTAGTGATATCATTCAGGTGCTCGAAAGGGAGGGGTATTTCTAAGCAAGAAAAAAAGCCATTTGTTTCCCCCAGCACCCCGAATGATAACCGTAACCAGATTTAAATTCCACATAATAATAGAATTCAGAGATCTTTGTTACACATATTTGCGCAAATGTGTGAATAAGCCCCAAAGCCGCATCAAGGCGTCTCTGTATATTTGGGGTCCCTAGCGCTATATCTAGGTACAGGGTGTGGCACCCCAAAACACCAGCATAAGCCAGAAAGCCCAGCGTAGCATACCAGTGAAAAAACTATAGTGTTAATAAATTAGTATTTAGGAAGCCGAAGCTATAGAGAAAGTGATACAAAAATTAAATGCAATTAAAATAGAGAAATAGTGTTAAAAAATTAATAAGTGAAAAATGTTAATAGAATGTAAGGGTATGCCATACTAAGGCCATCCAGCTCAGCCAGTCCAGAGGCACCACACCTCACACCTCCATTACCCCAATCTGGGTCTAAGATTAACCAGCAAGGAGCCACATGATAATGGCTCCTTACTACAATATGTCTAAGCTAAGAGCTACCTACCTTGGAGCAACCCCATAATGCTCCATGTGGCATGTCAGGGCCTGCACCTCCTCCTAATGCAGGAACCTCTCTGCCTCTCACAACAAACATATATATTGGTAGATGCTCAATTAGCTTAGTGATATCATTCAGGTGCTCGAAAGGGAGGGGTATTTCTAAGCAAGAAAAAAAGCCATTTGTTTCCCCCAGCACCCTGAATGATAACCGTAACCAGATTTAAATTCCACATAATAATAGAATTCAGAGATCTTCGTTACACATATTTGCGCAAATGTGTGAATAAGCCCCAAAGCCGCATCAAGGCGTCTCTGTATATTTGGGGTCCCTAGCGCTATATCTAGGTGCAGGGTGTGGCACCCCAAAACACCAGCATAAGCCAGAAAGCCCAGCGTAGCATACCAGTGAAAAAACTATAGTGTTAATAAATTAGTATTTAGGAAGCCGAAGCTATAGAGAAAGTGATACAAAAATTAAATGCAATTAAAATAGAGAAATAGTGTTAAAAAATTAATAAGTGAAAAATGTTAATAGAATGTAAGGGTATGCCATACTAAGGCCATCCAGCTCAGCCAGTCCAGAGGCACCACACCTCACACCTCCATTACCCCAATCTGGGTCTAAGATTAACCAGCAAGGAGCCACATGATAATGGCTCCTTACTACAATATGTCTAAGCTAAGAGCTACCTACCTTGGAGCAACCCCATAATGCTCCATGTGGCATGTCAGGGCCTGCACCTCCTCCTAATGCAGGAACCTCTCTGCCTCTCACAACAAACATATATATTGGTAGATGCTCAATTAGCTTAGTGATATCATTCAGGTGCTCGAAAGGGAGGGGTATTTCTAAGCAAGAAAAAAAGCCATTTGTTTCCTCCAGCACCCTGAATGATAACCGTAACCAGATTTAAATTCCACATAATAATAGAATTCAGAGATCTTCGTTACACATATTTGCGCAAATGTGTGAATAAGCCCCAAAGCTGCATCAAGGCGTCTCTGTATATTTGGGGTCCCTAGCGCTATATCTAGGTGCAGGGTGTGGCACCCCAAAACACCAGCATAAGCCAGAAAGCCCAGCGTAGCATACCAGTGAAAAAACTATAGTGTTAATAAATTAGTATTTAGGAAGCCGAAGCTATAGAGAAAGTGATACAAAAATGAAATGCAATTAAAATAGAGAAATAGTGTTAAAAAATTAATAAGTGAAAAGTGTTAATAGAATGTAAGGGTATGCCATACTAAGGCCATCCAGCTCAGCCAGTCCAGAGGCACCACACCTCACACCTCCATTACCCCAATCTGGGTCTAAGATTAACCAGCAAGGAGCCACATGATAATGGCTCCTTACTACAATATGTCTAAGCTAAGAGCTACCTACCTTGGAGCAACCCCATAATGCTCCATGTGGCATGTCAGGGCCTGCACCTCCTCCTAATGCAGGAACCTCTCTGCCTCTCACAACAAACATATATATTGGTAGATGCTCAATTAGCTTAGTGATATCATTCAGGTGCTCGAAAGGGAGGGGTATTTCTAAGCAAGAAAAAAAGCCATTTGTTTCCCCCAGCACCCTGAATGATAACCGTAACCGGATTTAAATTCCACATAATAATAGAATTCAGAGATCTTCGTTACACATATTTGCGCAAATGTGTGAATAAGCCCCAAAGCCGCATCAAGGCGTCTCTGTATATTTGGGGTCCCTAGCGCTATATCTAGGTACAGGGTGTGGCACCCCAAAAGACCAGCATAAGCCAGAAAGCCCAGCGTAGCATACCAGTGAAAAAACTATAGTGTTAATAAATTAGTATTTAGGAAGCCGAAGCTATAGAGAAAGTGATACAAAAATTAAATGCAATTAAAATAGAGAAATAGTGTTAAAAAATTAATAAGTGAAAAATGTTGATAGAATGTAAGGGTATGCCATACTAAGGCCATCCAGCTCAGCCAGTCCAGAGGCACCACACCTCACACCTCCATTACCCCAATCTGGGTCTAAGATTAACCAGCAAGGAGCCACATGATAATGGCTCCTTACTACAATATGTCTAAGCTAAGAGCTACCTACCTTGGAGCAACCCCATAATGCTCCATGTGGCATGTCAGGGCCTGCACCTCCTAATGCAGGAACCTCTCTGCCTCTCACAACAAACATATATATTAGTAGATGCTCAATTAGCTTAGTGATATCATTCAGGTGCTCGAAAGGGAGGGGTATTTCTAAGCAAGAAAAAAAGCCATTTGTTTCCCCCAGCACCCCGAATGATAACCGTAACCAGATTTAAATTCCACATAATAATAGAATTCAGAGATCTTTGTTACACATATTTGCGCAAATGTGTGAATAAGCCCCAAAGCCGCATCAAGGCGTCTCTGTATATTTGGGGTCCCTAGCGCTATATCTAGGTACAGGGTGTGGCACCCCAAAACACCAGCATAAGCCAGAAAGCCCAGCGTAGCATACCAGTGAAAAAACTATAGTGTTAATAAATTAGTATTTAGGAAGCCGAAGCTATAGAGAAAGTGATACAAAAATTAAATGCAATTAAAATAGAGAAATAGTGTTAAAAAATTAATAAGTGAAAAATGTTAATAGAATGTAAGGGTATGCCATACTAAGGCCATCCAGCTCAGCCAGTCCAGAGGCACCACACCTCACACCTCCATTACCCCAATCTGGGTCTAAGATTAACCAGCAAGGAGCCACATGATAATGGCTCCTTACTACAATATGTCTAAGCTAAGAGCTACCTACCTTGGAGCAACCCCATAATGCTCCATGTGGCATGTCAGGGCCTGCACCTCCTCCTAATGCAGGAACCTCTCTGCCTCTCACAACAAACATATATATTGGTAGATGCTCAATTAGCTTAGTGATATCATTCAGGTGCTCGAAAGGGAGGGGTATTTCTAAGCAAGAAAAAAAGCCATTTGTTTCCCCCAGCACCCTGAATGATAACCGTAACCAGATTTAAATTCCACATAATAATAGAATTCAGAGATCTTCGTTACACATATTTGCGCAAATGTGTGAATAAGCCCCAAAGCCGCATCAAGGCGTCTCTGTATATTTGGGGTCCCTAGCGCTATATCTAGGTGCAGGGTGTGGCACCCCAAAACACCAGCATAAGCCAGAAAGCCCAGCGTAGCATACCAGTGAAAAAACTATAGTGTTAATAAATTAGTATTTAGGAAGCCGAAGCTATAGAGAAAGTGATACAAAAATTAAATGCAATTAAAATAGAGAAATAGTGTTAAAAAATTAATAAGTGAAAAATGTTGATAGAATGTAAGGGTATGCCATACTAAGGCCATCCAGCTCAGCCAGTCCAGAGGCACCACACCTCACACCTCCATTACCCCAATCTGGGTCTAAGATTAACCAGCAAGGAGCCACATGATAATGGCTCCTTACTACAATATGTCTAAGCTAAGAGCTACCTACCTTGGAGCAACCCCATAATGCTCCATGTGGCATGTCAGGGCCTGCACCTCCTAATGCAGGAACCTCTCTGCCTCTCACAACAAACATATATATTAGTAGATGCTCAATTAGCTTAGTGATATCATTCAGGTGCTCGAAAGGGAGGGGTATTTCTAAGCAAGAAAAAAAGCCATTTGTTTCCCCCAGCACCCCGAATGATAACCGTAACCAGATTTAAATTCCACATAATAATAGAATTCAGAGATCTTTGTTACACATATTTGCGCAAATGTGTGAATAAGCCCCAAAGCCGCATCAAGGCGTCTCTGTATATTTGGGGTCCCTAGCGCTATATCTAGGTACAGGGTGTGGCACCCCAAAACACCAGCATAAGCCAGAAAGCCCAGCGTAGCATACCAGTGAAAAAACTATAGTGTTAATAAATTAGTATTTAGGAAGCCGAAGCTATAGAGAAAGTGATACAAAAATTAAATGCAATTAAAATAGAGAAATAGTGTTAAAAAATTAATAAGTGAAAAATGTTAATAGAATGTAAGGGTATGCCATACTAAGGCCATCCAGCTCAGCCAGTCCAGAGGCACCACACCTCACACCTCCATTACCCCAATCTGGGTCTAAGATTAACCAGCAAGGAGCCACATGATAATGGCTCCTTACTACAATATGTCTAAGCTAAGAGCTACCTACCTTGGAGCAACCCCATAATGCTCCATGTGGCATGTCAGGGCCTGCACCTCCTCCTAATGCAGGAACCTCTCTGCCTCTCACAACAAACATATATATTGGTAGATGCTCAATTAGCTTAGTGATATCATTCAGGTGCTCGAAAGGGAGGGGTATTTCTAAGCAAGAAAAAAAGCCATTTGTTTCCCCCAGCACCCTGAATGATAACCGTAACCAGATTTAAATTCCACATAATAATAGAATTCAGAGATCTTCGTTACACATATTTGCGCAAATGTGTGAATAAGCCCCAAAGCCGCATCAAGGCGTCTCTGTATATTTGGGGTCCCTAGCGCTATATCTAGGTGCAGGGTGTGGCACCCCAAAACACCAGCATAAGCCAGAAAGCCCAGCGTAGCATACCAGTGAAAAAACTATAGTGTTAATAAATTAGTATTTAGGAAGCCGAAGCTATAGAGAAAGTGATACAAAAATTAAATGCAATTAAAATAGAGAAATAGTGTTAAAAAATTAATAAGTGAAAAATGTTAATAGAATGTAAGGGTATGCCATACTAAGGCCATCCAGCTCAGCCAGTCCAGAGGCACCACACCTCACACCTCCATTACCCCAATCTGGGTCTAAGATTAACCAGCAAGGAGCCACATGATAATGGCTCCTTACTACAATATGTCTAAGCTAAGAGCTACCTACCTTGGAGCAACCCCATAATGCTCCATGTGGCATGTCAGGGCCTGCACCTCCTCCTAATGCAGGAACCTCTCTGCCTCTCACAACAAACATATATATTGGTAGATGCTCAATTAGCTTAGTGATATCATTCAGGTGCTCGAAAGGGAGGGGTATTTCTAAGCAAGAAAAAAAGCCATTTGTTTCCTCCAGCACCCTGAATGATAACCGTAACCAGATTTAAATTCCACATAATAATAGAATTCAGAGATCTTCGTTACACATATTTGCGCAAATGTGTGAATAAGCCCCAAAGCTGCATCAAGGCGTCTCTGTATATTTGGGGTCCCTAGCGCTATATCTAGGTGCAGGGTGTGGCACCCCAAAACACCAGCATAAGCCAGAAAGCCCAGCGTAGCATACCAGTGAAAAAACTATAGTGTTAATAAATTAGTATTTAGGAAGCCGAAGCTATAGAGAAAGTGATACAAAAATGAAATGCAATTAAAATAGAGAAATAGTGTTAAAAAATTAATAAGTGAAAAGTGTTAATAGAATGTAAGGGTATGCCATACTAAGGCCATCCAGCTCAGCCAGTCCAGAGGCACCACACCTCACACCTCCATTACCCCAATCTGGGTCTAAGATTAACCAGCAAGGAGCCACATGATAATGGCTCCTTACTACAATATGTCTAAGCTAAGAGCTACCTACCTTGGAGCAACCCCATAATGCTCCATGTGGCATGTCAGGGCCTGCACCTCCTCCTAATGCAGGAACCTCTCTGCCTCTCACAACAAACATATATATTGGTAGATGCTCAATTAGCTTAGTGATATCATTCAGGTGCTCGAAAGGGAGGGGTATTTCTAAGCAAGAAAAAAAGCCATTTGTTTCCCCCAGCACCCTGAATGATAACCGTAACCAGATTTAAATTCCACATAATAATAGAATTCAGAGATCTTCGTTACACATATTTGCGCAAATGTGTGAATAAGCCCCAAAGCCGCATCAAGGCGTCTCTGTATATTTGGGGTCCCTAGCGCTATATCTAGGTACAGGGTGTGGCACCCCAAAAGACCAGCATAAGCCAGAAAGCCCAGCGTAGCATACCAGTGAAAAAACTATAGTGTTAATAAATTAGTATTTAGGAAGCCGAAGCTATAGAGAAAGTGATACAAAAATTAAATGCAATTAAAATAGAGAAATAGTGTTAAAAAATTAATAAGTGAAAAATGTTAATAGAATGTAAGGGTATGCCATACTAAGGCCATCCAGCTCAGTCAGTCCAGAGGCACCACACCTCACACCTCCATTACCCCAATCTGGGTCTAAGATTAACCAGCAAGGAGCCACATGATAATGGCTCCTTACTACAATATGTCTAAGCTAAGAGCTACCTACCTTGGAGCAACCCCATAATGCTCCATGTGGCATGTCAGGGCCTGCACCTCCTCCTAATGCAGGAACCTCTCTGCCTCTCACAACAAACATATATATTGGTAGATGCTCAATTAGCTTAGTGATATCATTCAGGTGCTCGAAAGGGAGGGGTATTTCTAAGCAAGAAAAAAAGCCATTTGTTTCCTCCAGCACCCTGAATGATAACCGTAACCAGATTTAAATTCCACATAATAATAGAATTCAGAGATCTTCGTTACACATATTTGCGCAAATGTGTGAATAAGCCCCAAAGCTGCATCAAGGCGTCTCTGTATATTTGGGGTCCCTAGCGCTATATCTAGGTGCAGGGTGTGGTACCCCAAAACACCAGCATAAGCCAGAAAGCCCAGCGTAGCATACCAGTGAAAAAACTATAGTGTTAATAAATTAGTATTTAGGAAGCCGAAGCTATAGAGAAAGTGATACAAAAATTAAATGCAATTAAAATAGAGAAATAGTGTTAAAAAATTAATAAGTGAAAAATGTTAATAGAATGTAAGGGTATGCCATACTAAGGCCATCCAGCTCAGCCAGTCCAGAGGCACCACACCTCACACCTCCATTACCCCAATCTGGGTCTAAGATTAACCAGCAAGGAGCCACATGATAATGGCTCCTTACTACAATATGTCTAAGCTAAGAGCTACCTACCTTGGAGCAACCCCATAATGCTCCATGTGGCATGTCAGGGCCTGCACCTCCTCCTAATGCAGGAACCTCTCTGCCTCTCACAACAAACATATATATTGGTAGATGCTCAATTAGCTTAGTGATATCATTCAGGTGCTCGAAAGGGAGGGGTATTTCTAAGCAAGAAAAAAAGCCATTTGTTTCCCCCAGCACCCTGAATGATAACCGTAACCAGATTTAAATTCCACATAATAATAGAATTCAGAGATCTTCGTTACACATATTTGCGCAAATGTGTGAATAAGCCCCAAAGCCGCATCAAGGCGTCTCTGTATATTTGGGGTCCCTAGCGCTATATCTAGGTGCAGGGTGTGGCACCCCAAAACACCAGCATAAGCCAGAAAGCCCAGCGTAGCATACCAGTGAAAAAACTATAGTGTTAATAAATTAGTATTTAGGAAGCCGAAGCTATAGAGAAAGTGATACAAAAATTAAATGCAATTAAAATAGAGAAATAGTGTTAAAAAATTAATAAGTGAAAAATGTTAATAGAATGTAAGGGTATGCCATACTAAGGCCATCCAGCTCAGCCAGTCCAGAGGCACCACACCTCACACCTCCATTACCCCAATCTGGGTCTAAGATTAACCAGCAAGGAGCCACATGATAATGGCTCCTTACTACAATATGTCTAAGCTAAGAGCTACCTACCTTGGAGCAACCCCATAATGCTCCATGTGGCATGTCAGGGCCTGCACCTCCTCCTAATGCAGGAACCTCTCTGCCTCTCACAACAAACATATATATTGGTAGATGCTCAATTAGCTTAGTGATATCATTCAGGTGCTCGAAAGGGAGGGGTATTTCTAAGCAAGAAAAAAAGCCATTTGTTTCCTCCAGCACCCTGAATGATAACCGTAACCAGATTTAAATTCCACATAATAATAGAATTCAGAGATCTTCGTTACACATATTTGCGCAAATGTGTGAATAAGCCCCAAAGCTGCATCAAGGCGTCTCTGTATATTTGGGGTCCCTAGCGCTATATCTAGGTGCAGGGTGTGGCACCCCAAAACACCAGCATAAGCCAGAAAGCCCAGCGTAGCATACCAGTGAAAAAACTATAGTGTTAATAAATTAGTATTTAGGAAGCCGAAGCTATAGAGAAAGTGATACAAAAATGAAATGCAATTAAAATAGAGAAATAGTGTTAAAAAATTAATAAGTGAAAAGTGTTAATAGAATGTAAGGGTATGCCATACTAAGGCCATCCAGCTCAGCCAGTCCAGAGGCACCACACCTCACACCTCCATTACCCCAATCTGGGTCTAAGATTAACCAGCAAGGAGCCACATGATAATGGCTCCTTACTACAATATGTCTAAGCTAAGAGCTACCTACCTTGGAGCAACCCCATAATGCTCCATGTGGCATGTCAGGGCCTGCACCTCCTCCTAATGCAGGAACCTCTCTGCCTCTCACAACAAACATATATATTGGTAGATGCTCAATTAGCTTAGTGATATCATTCAGGTGCTCGAAAGGGAGGGGTATTTCTAAGCAAGAAAAAAAGCCATTTGTTTCCCCCAGCACCCTGAATGATAACCGTAACCAGATTTAAATTCCACATAATAATAGAATTCAGAGATCTTCGT
Organism: Pseudophryne corroboree; assembly: GCF_028390025.1. Taxonomy (NCBI): domain Eukaryota; kingdom Metazoa; phylum Chordata; class Amphibia; order Anura; family Myobatrachidae; genus Pseudophryne; species Pseudophryne corroboree. The sequence goes on from NC_086447.1 coordinate 897,049,364, forward strand.
TACACATATTTGCGCAAATGTGTGAATAAGCCCCAAAGCCGCATCAAGGCGTCTCTGTATATTTGGGGTCCCTAGCGCTATATCTAGGTACAGGGTGTGGCACCCCAAAAGACCAGCATAAGCCAGAAAGCCCAGCGTAGCATACCAGTGAAAAAACTATAGTGTTAATAAATTAGTATTTAGGAAGCCGAAGCTATAGAGAAAGTGATACAAAAATTAAATGCAATTAAAATAGAGAAATAGTGTTAAAAAATTAATAAGTGAAAAATGTTAATAGAATGTAAGGGTATGCCATACTAAGGCCATCCAGCTCAGTCAGTCCAGAGGCACCACACCTCACACCTCCATTACCCCAATCTGGGTCTAAGATTAACCAGCAAGGAGCCACATGATAATGGCTCCTTACTACAATATGTCTAAGCTAAGAGCTACCTACCTTGGAGCAACCCCATAATGCTCCATGTGGCATGTCAGGGCCTGCACCTCCTCCTAATGCAGGAACCTCTCTGCCTCTCACAACAAACATATATATTGGTAGATGCTCAATTAGCTTAGTGATATCATTCAGGTGCTCGAAAGGGAGGGGTATTTCTAAGCAAGAAAAAAAGCCATTTGTTTCCTCCAGCACCCTGAATGATAACCGTAACCAGATTTAAATTCCACATAATAATAGAATTCAGAGATCTTCGTTACACATATTTGCGCAAATGTGTGAATAAGCCCCAAAGCTGCATCAAGGCGTCTCTGTATATTTGGGGTCCCTAGCGCTATATCTAGGTGCAGGGTGTGGTACCCCAAAACACCAGCATAAGCCAGAAAGCCCAGCGTAGCATACCAGTGAAAAAACTATAGTGTTAATAAATTAGTATTTAGGAAGCCGAAGCTATAGAGAAAGTGATACAAAAATGAAATGCAATTAAAATAGAGAAATAGTGTTAAAAAATTAATAAGTGAAAAGTGTTAATAGAATGTAAGGGTATGCCATACTAAGGCCATCCAGCTCAGCCAGTCCAGAGGCACCACACCTCACACCTCCATTACCCCAATCTGGGTCTAAGATTAACCAGCAAGGAGCCACATGATAATGGCTCCTTACTACAATATGTCTAAGCTAAGAGCTACCTACCTTGGAGCAACCCCATAATGCTCCATGTGGCATGTCAGGGCCTGCACCTCCTCCTAATGCAGGAACCTCTCTGCCTCTCACAACAAACATATATATTGGTAGATGCTCAATTAGCTTAGTGATATCATTCAGGTGCTCGAAAGGGAGGGGTATTTCTAAGCAAGAAAAAAAGCCATTTGTTTCCCCCAGCACCCTGAATGATAACCGTAACCAGATTTAAATTCCACATAATAATAGAATTCAGAGATCTTCGTTACACATATTTGCGCAAATGTGTGAATAAGCCCCAAAGCCGCATCAAGGCGTCTCTGTATATTTGGGGTCCCTAGCGCTATATCTAGGTACAGGGTGTGGCACCCCAAAACACCAGCATAAGCCAGAAAGCCCAGCGTAGCATACCAGTGAAAAAACTATAGTGTTAATAAATTAGTATTTAGGAAGCCGAAGCTATAGAGAAAGTGATACAAAAATTAAATGCAATTAAAATAGAGAAATAGTGTTAAAAAATTAATAAGTGAAAAATGTTAATAGAATGTAAGGGTATGCCATACTAAGGCCATCCAGCTCAGCCAGTCCAGAGGCACCACACCTCACACCTCCATTACCCCAATCTGGGTCTAAGATTAACCAGCAAGGAGCCACATGATAATGGCTCCTTACTACAATATGTCTAAGCTAAGAGCTACCTACCTTGGAGCAACCCCATAATGCTCCATGTGGCATGTCAGGGCCTGCACCTCCTCCTAATGCAGGAACCTCTCTGCCTCTCACAACAAACATATATATTGGTAGATGCTCAATTAGCTTAGTGATATCATTCAGGTGCTCGAAAGGGAGGGGTATTTCTAAGCAAGAAAAAAAGCCATTTGTTTCCTCCAGCACCCTGAATGATAACCGTAACCAGATTTAAATTCCACATAATAATAGAATTCAGAGATCTTCGTTACACATATTTGCGCAAATGTGTGAATAAGCCCCAAAGCTGCTTCAAGGCGTCTCTGTATATTTGGGGTCCCTAGCGCTATATCTAGGTGCAGGGTGTGGCACCCCAAAACACCAGCATAAGCCAGAAAGCCCAGCGTAGCATACCAGTGAAAAAACTATAGTGTTAATAAATTAGTATTTAGGAAGCCGAAGCTATAGAGAAAGTGATACAAAAATTAAATGCAATTAAAATAGAGAAATAGTGTTAAAAAATTAATAAGTGAAAAATGTTAATAGAATGTAAGGGTATGCCATACTAAGGCCATCCAGCTCAGCCAGTCCAGAGGCACCACACCTCACACCTCCATTACCCCAATCTGGGTCTAAGATTAACCAGCAAGGAGCCACATGATAATGGCTCCTTACTACAATATGTCTAAGCTAAGAGCTACCTACCTTGGAGCAACCCCATAATGCTCCATGTGGCATGTCAGGGCCTGCACCTCCTCCTAATGCAGGAACCTCTCTGCCTCTCACAACAAACATATATATTGGTAGATACTCAATTAGCTTAGTGATATCATTCAGGTGCTCGAAAGGGAGGGGTATTTCTAAGCAAGAAAAAAAGCCATTTGTTTCCTCCAGCACCCTGAATGATAACCGTAACCAGATTTAAATTCCACATAATAATAGAATTCAGAGATCTTCGTTACACATATTTGCGCAAATGTGTGAATAAGCCCCAAAGCTGCTTCAAGGCGTCTCTGTATATTTGGGGTCCCTAGCGCTATATCTAGGTGCAGGGTGTGGCACCCCAAAACACCAGCATAAGCCAGAAAGCCCAGCGTAGCATACCAGTGAAAAAACTATAGTGTTAATAAATTAGTATTTAGGAAGCCGAAGCTATAGAGAAAGTGATACAAAAATGAAATGCAATTAAAATAGAGAAATAGTGTTAAAAAATTAATAAGTGAAAAGTGTTAATAGAATGTAAGGGTATGCCATACTAAGGCCATCCAGCTCAGCCAGTCCAGAGGCACCACACCTCACACCTCCATTACCCCAATCTGGGTCTAAGATTAACCAGCAAGGAGCCACATGATAATGGCTCCTTACTACAATATGTCTAAGCTAAGAGCTACCTACCTTGGAGCAACCCCATAATGCTCCATGTGGCATGTCAGGGCCTGCACCTCCTAATGCAGGAACCTCTCTGCCTCTCACAACAAACATATATATTAGTAGATGCTCAATTAGCTTAGTGATATCATTCAGGTGCTCGAAAGGGAGGGGTATTTCTAAGCAAGAAAAAAAGCCATTTGTTTCCCCCAGCACCCCGAATGATAACCGTAACCAGATTTAAATTCCACATAATAATAGAATTCAGAGATCTTTGTTACACATATTTGCGCAAATGTGTGAATAAGCCCCAAAGCCGCATCAAGGCGTCTCTGTATATTTGGGGTCCCTAGCGCTATATCTAGGTACAGGGTGTGGCACCCCAAAACACCAGCATAAGCCAGAAAGCCCAGCGTAGCATACCAGTGAAAAAACTATAGTGTTAATAAATTAGTATTTAGGAAGCCGAAGCTATAGAGAAAGTGATACAAAAATTAAATGCAATTAAAATAGAGAAATAGTGTTAAAAAATTAATAAGTGAAAAATGTTAATAGAATGTAAGGGTATGCCATACTAAGGCCATCCAGCTCAGCCAGTCCAGAGGCACCACACCTCACACCTCCATTACCCCAATCTGGGTCTAAGATTAACCAGCAAGGAGCCACATGATAATGGCTCCTTACTACAATATGTCTAAGCTAAGAGCTACCTACCTTGGAGCAACCCCATAATGCTCCATGTGGCATGTCAGGGCCTGCACCTCCTCCTAATGCAGGAACCTCTCTGCCTCTCACAACAAACATATATATTGGTAGATGCTCAATTAGCTTAGTGATATCATTCAGGTGCTCGAAAGGGAGGGGTATTTCTAAGCAAGAAAAAAAGCCATTTGTTTCCCCCAGCACCCTGAATGATAACCGTAACCAGATTTAAATTCCACATAATAATAGAATTCAGAGATCTTCGTTACACATATTTGCGCAAATGTGTGAATAAGCCCCAAAGCCGCATCAAGGCGTCTCTGTATATTTGGGGTCCCTAGCGCTATATCTAGGTACAGGGTGTGGCACCCCAAAACACCAGCATAAGCCAGAAAGCCCAGCGTAGCATACCAGTGAAAAAACTATAGTGTTAATAAATTAGTATTTAGGAAGCCGAAGCTATAGAGAAAGTGATACAAAAATTAAATGCAATTAAAATAGAGAAATAGTGTTAAAAAATTAATAAGTGAAAAATGTTAATAGAATGTAAGGGTATGCCATACTAAGGCCATCCAGCTCAGCCAGTCCAGAGGCACCACACCTCACACCTCCATTACCCCAATCTGGGTCTAAGATTAACCAGCAAGGAGCCACATGATAATGGCTCCTTACTACAATATGTCTAAGCTAAGAGCTACCTACCTTGGAGCAACCCCATAATGCTCCATGTGGCATGTCAGGGCCTGCACCTCCTCCTAATGCAGGAACCTCTCTGCCTCTCACAACAAACATATATATTGGTAGATGCTCAATTAGCTTAGTGATATCATTCAGGTGCTCGAAAGGGAGGGGTATTTCTAAGCAAGAAAAAAAGCCATTTGTTTCCTCCAGCACCCTGAATGATAACCGTAACCAGATTTAAATTCCACATAATAATAGAATTCAGAGATCTTCGTTACACATATTTGCGCAAATGTGTGAATAAGCCCCAAAGCTGCTTCAAGGCGTCTCTGTATATTTGGGGTCCCTAGCGCTATATCTAGGTGCAGGGTGTGGCACCCCAAAACACCAGCATAAGCCAGAAAGCCCAGCGTAGCATACCAGTGAAAAAACTATAGTGTTAATAAATTAGTATTTAGGAAGCCGAAGCTATAGAGAAAGTGATACAAAAATTAAATGCAATTAAAATAGAGAAATAGTGTTAAAAAATTAATAAGTGAAAAATGTTAATAGAATGTAAGGGTATGCCATACTAAGGCCATCCAGCTCAGCCAGTCCAGAGGCACCACACCTCACACCTCCATTACCCCAATCTGGGTCTAAGATTAACCAGCAAGGAGCCACATGATAATGGCTCCTTACTACAATATGTCTAAGCTAAGAGCTACCTACCTTGGAGCAACCCCATAATGCTCCATGTGGCATGTCAGGGCCTGCACCTCCTCCTAATGCAGGAACCTCTCTGCCTCTCACAACAAACATATATATTGGTAGATACTCAATTAGCTTAGTGATATCATTCAGGTGCTCGAAAGGGAGGGGTATTTCTAAGCAAGAAAAAAAGCCATTTGTTTCCTCCAGCACCCTGAATGATAACCGTAACCAGATTTAAATTCCACATAATAATAGAATTCAGAGATCTTCGTTACACATATTTGCGCAAATGTGTGAATAAGCCCCAAAGCTGCTTCAAGGCGTCTCTGTATATTTGGGGTCCCTAGCGCTATATCTAGGTGCAGGGTGTGGCACCCCAAAACACCAGCATAAGCCAGAAAGCCCAGCGTAGCATACCAGTGAAAAAACTATAGTGTTAATAAATTAGTATTTAGGAAGCCGAAGCTATAGAGAAAGTGATACAAAAATGAAATGCAATTAAAATAGAGAAATAGTGTTAAAAAATTAATAAGTGAAAAGTGTTAATAGAATGTAAGGGTATGCCATACTAAGGCCATCCAGCTCAGCCAGTCCAGAGGCACCACACCTCACACCTCCATTACCCCAATCTGGGTCTAAGATTAACCAGCAAGGAGCCACATGATAATGGCTCCTTACTACAATATGTCTAAGCTAAGAGCTACCTACCTTGGAGCAACCCCATAATGCTCCATGTGGCATGTCAGGGCCTGCACCTCCTAATGCAGGAACCTCTCTGCCTCTCACAACAAACATATATATTAGTAGATGCTCAATTAGCTTAGTGATATCATTCAGGTGCTCGAAAGGGAGGGGTATTTCTAAGCAAGAAAAAAAGCCATTTGTTTCCCCCAGCACCCCGAATGATAACCGTAACCAGATTTAAATTCCACATAATAATAGAATTCAGAGATCTTTGTTACACATATTTGCGCAAATGTGTGAATAAGCCCCAAAGCCGCATCAAGGCGTCTCTGTATATTTGGGGTCCCTAGCGCTATATCTAGGTACAGGGTGTGGCACCCCAAAACACCAGCATAAGCCAGAAAGCCCAGCGTAGCATACCAGTGAAAAAACTATAGTGTTAATAAATTAGTATTTAGGAAGCCGAAGCTATAGAGAAAGTGATACAAAAATTAAATGCAATTAAAATAGAGAAATAGTGTTAAAAAATTAATAAGTGAAAAATGTTAATAGAATGTAAGGGTATGCCATACTAAGGCCATCCAGCTCAGCCAGTCCAGAGGCACCACACCTCACACCTCCATTACCCCAATCTGGGTCTAAGATTAACCAGCAAGGAGCCACATGATAATGGCTCCTTACTACAATATGTCTAAGCTAAGAGCTACCTACCTTGGAGCAACCCCATAATGCTCCATGTGGCATGTCAGGGCCTGCACCTCCTCCTAATGCAGGAACCTCTCTGCCTCTCACAACAAACATATATATTGGTAGATGCTCAATTAGCTTAGTGATATCATTCAGGTGCTCGAAAGGGAGGGGTATTTCTAAGCAAGAAAAAAAGCCATTTGTTTCCCCCAGCACCCTGAATGATAACCGTAACCAGATTTAAATTCCACATAATAATAGAATTCAGAGATCTTCGTTACACATATTTGCGCAAATGTGTGAATAAGCCCCAAAGCCGCATCAAGGCGTCTCTGTATATTTGGGGTCCCTAGCGCTATATCTAGGTGCAGGGTGTGGCACCCCAAAACACCAGCATAAGCCAGAAAGCCCAGCGTAGCATACCAGTGAAAAAACTATAGTGTTAATAAATTAGTATTTAGGAAGCCGAAGCTATAGAGAAAGTGATACAAAAATTAAATGCAATTAAAATAGAGAAATAGTGTTAAAAAATTAATAAGTGAAAAATGTTAATAGAATGTAAGGGTATGCCATACTAAGGCCATCCAGCTCAGCCAGTCCAGAGGCACCACACCTCACACCTCCATTACCCCAATCTGGGTCTAAGATTAACCAGCAAGGAGCCACATGATAATGGCTCCTTACTACAATATGTCTAAGCTAAGAGCTACCTACCTTGGAGCAACCCCATAATGCTCCATGTGGCATGTCAGGGCCTGCACCTCCTCCTAATGCAGGAACCTCTCTGCCTCTCACAACAAACATATATATTGGTAGATGCTCAATTAGCTTAGTGATATCATTCAGGTGCTCGAAAGGGAGGGGTATTTCTAAGCAAGAAAAAAAGCCATTTGTTTCCTCCAGCACCCTGAATGATAACCGTAACCAGATTTAAATTCCACATAATAATAGAATTCAGAGATCTTCGTTACACATATTTGCGCAAATGTGTGAATAAGCCCCAAAGCTGCATCAAGGCGTCTCTGTATATTTGGGGTCCCTAGCGCTATATCTAGGTGCAGGGTGTGGCACCCCAAAACACCAGCATAAGCCAGAAAGCCCAGCGTAGCATACCAGTGAAAAAACTATAGTGTTAATAAATTAGTATTTAGGAAGCCGAAGCTATAGAGAAAGTGATACAAAAATGAAATGCAATTAAAATAGAGAAATAGTGTTAAAAAATTAATAAGTGAAAAGTGTTAATAGAATGTAAGGGTATGCCATACTAAGGCCATCCAGCTCAGCCAGTCCAGAGGCACCACACCTCACACCTCCATTACCCCAATCTGGGTCTAAGATTAACCAGCAAGGAGCCACATGATAATGGCTCCTTACTACAATATGTCTAAGCTAAGAGCTACCTACCTTGGAGCAACCCCATAATGCTCCATGTGGCATGTCAGGGCCTGCACCTCCTCCTAATGCAGGAACCTCTCTGCCTCTCACAACAAACATATATATTGGTAGATGCTCAATTAGCTTAGTGATATCATTCAGGTGCTCGAAAGGGAGGGGTATTTCTAAGCAAGAAAAAAAGCCATTTGTTTCCCCCAGCACCCTGAATGATAACCGTAACCAGATTTAAATTCCACATAATAATAGAATTCAGAGATCTTCGTTACACATATTTGCGCAAATGTGTGAATAAGCCCCAAAGCCGCATCAAGGCGTCTCTGTATATTTGGGGTCCCTAGCGCTATATCTAGGTACAGGGTGTGGCACCCCAAAAGACCAGCATAAGCCAGAAAGCCCAGCGTAGCATACCAGTGAAAAAACTATAGTGTTAATAAATTAGTATTTAGGAAGCCGAAGCTATAGAGAAAGTGATACAAAAATTAAATGCAATTAAAATAGAGAAATAGTGTTAAAAAATTAATAAGTGAAAAATGTTAATAGAATGTAAGGGTATGCCATACTAAGGCCATCCAGCTCAGCCAGTCCAGAGGCACCACACCTCACACCTCCATTACCCCAATCTGGGTCTAAGATTAACCAGCAAGGAGCCACATGATAATGGCTCCTTACTACAATATGTCTAAGCTAAGAGCTACCTACCTTGGAGCAACCCCATAATGCTCCATGTGGCATGTCAGGGCCTGCACCTCCTAATGCAGGAACCTCTCTGCCTCTCACAACAAACATATATATTAGTAGATGCTCAATTAGCTTAGTGATATCATTCAGGTGCTCGAAAGGGAGGGGTATTTCTAAGCAAGAAAAAAAGCCATTTGTTTCCCCCAGCACCCCGAATGATAACCGTAACCAGATTTAAATTCCACATAATAATAGAATTCAGAGATCTTTGTTACACATATTTGCGCAAATGTGTGAATAAGCCCCAAAGCCGCATCAAGGCGTCTCTGTATATTTGGGGTCCCTAGCGCTATATCTAGGTACAGGGTGTGGCACCCCAAAACACCAGCATAAGCCAGAAAGCCCAGCGTAGCATACCAGTGAAAAAACTATAGTGTTAATAAATTAGTATTTAGGAAGCCGAAGCTATAGAGAAAGTGATACAAAAATTAAATGCAATTAAAATAGAGAAATAGTGTTAAAAAATTAATAAGTGAAAAATGTTAATAGAATGTAAGGGTATGCCATACTAAGGCCATCCAGCTCAGCCAGTCCAGAGGCACCACACCTCACACCTCCATTACCCCAATCTGGGTCTAAGATTAACCAGCAAGGAGCCACATGATAATGGCTCCTTACTACAATATGTCTAAGCTAAGAGCTACCTACCTTGGAGCAACCCCATAATGCTCCATGTGGCATGTCAGGGCCTGCACCTCCTCCTAATGCAGGAACCTCTCTGCCTCTCACAACAAACATATATATTGGTAGATGCTCAATTAGCTTAGTGATATCATTCAGGTGCTCGAAAGGGAGGGGTATTTCTAAGCAAGAAAAAAAGCCATTTGTTTCCCCCAGCACCCTGAATGATAACCGTAACCAGATTTAAATTCCACATAATAATAGAATTCAGAGATCTTCGTTACACATATTTGCGCAAATGTGTGAATAAGCCCCAAAGCCGCATCAAGGCGTCTCTGTATATTTGGGGTCCCTAGCGCTATATCTAGGTGCAGGGTGTGGCACCCCAAAACACCAGCATAAGCCAGAAAGCCCAGCGTAGCATACCAGTGAAAAAACTATAGTGTTAATAAATTAGTATTTAGGAAGCCGAAGCTATAGAGAAAGTGATACAAAAATTAAATGCAATTAAAATAGAGAAATAGTGTTAAAAAATTAATAAGTGAAAAATGTTAATAGAATGTAAGGGTATGCCATACTAAGGCCATCCAGCTCAGCCAGTCCAGAGGCACCACACCTCACACCTCCATTACCCCAATCTGGGTCTAAGATTAACCAGCAAGGAGCCACATGATAATGGCTCCTTACTACAATATGTCTAAGCTAAGAGCTACCTACCTTGGAGCAACCCCATAATGCTCCATGTGGCATGTCAGGGCCTGCACCTCCTCCTAATGCAGGAACCTCTCTGCCTCTCACAACAAACATATATATTGGTAGATGCTCAATTAGCTTAGTGATATCATTCAGGTGCTCGAAAGGGAGGGGTATTTCTAAGCAAGAAAAAAAGCCATTTGTTTCCTCCAGCACCCTGAATGATAACCGTAACCAGATTTAAATTCCACATAATAATAGAATTCAGAGATCTTCGTTACACATATTTGCGCAAATGTGTGAATAAGCCCCAAAGCTGCATCAAGGCGTCTCTGTATATTTGGGGTCCCTAGCGCTATATCTAGGTGCAGGGTGTGGCACCCCAAAACACCAGCATAAGCCAGAAAGCCCAGCGTAGCATACCAGTGAAAAAACTATAGTGTTAATAAATTAGTATTTAGGAAGCCGAAGCTATAGAGAAAGTGATACAAAAATGAAATGCAATTAAAATAGAGAAATAGTGTTAAAAAATTAATAAGTGAAAAGTGTTAATAGAATGTAAGGGTATGCCATACTAAGGCCATCCAGCTCAGCCAGTCCAGAGGCACCACACCTCACACCTCCATTACCCCAATCTGGGTCTAAGATTAACCAGCAAGGAGCCACATGATAATGGCTCCTTACTACAATATGTCTAAGCTAAGAGCTACCTACCTTGGAGCAACCCCATAATGCTCCATGTGGCATGTCAGGGCCTGCACCTCCTCCTAATGCAGGAACCTCTCTGCCTCTCACAACAAACATATATATTGGTAGATGCTCAATTAGCTTAGTGATATCATTCAGGTGCTCGAAAGGGAGGGGTATTTCTAAGCAAGAAAAAAAGCCATTTGTTTCCCCCAGCACCCTGAATGATAACCGTAACCAGATTTAAATTCCACATAATAATAGAATTCAGAGATCTTCGTTACACATATTTGCGCAAATGTGTGAATAAGCCCCAAAGCCGCATCAAGGCGTCTCTGTATATTTGGGGTCCCTAGCGCTATATCTAGGTACAGGGTGTGGCACCCCAAAAGACCAGCATAAGCCAGAAAGCCCAGCGTAGCATACCAGTGAAAAAACTATAGTGTTAATAAATTAGTATTTAGGAAGCCGAAGCTATAGAGAAAGTGATACAAAAATTAAATGCAATTAAAATAGAGAAATAGTGTTAAAAAATTAATAAGTGAAAAATGTTAATAGAATGTAAGGGTATGCCATACTAAGGCCATCCAGCTCAGTCAGTCCAGAGGCACCACACCTCACACCTCCATTACCCCAATCTGGGTCTAAGATTAACCAGCAAGGAGCCACATGATAATGGCTCCTTACTACAATATGTCTAAGCTAAGAGCTACCTACCTTGGAGCAACCCCATAATGCTCCATGTGGCATGTCAGGGCCTGCACCTCCTCCTAATGCAGGAACCTCTCTGCCTCTCACAACAAACATATATATTGGTAGATGCTCAATTAGCTTAGTGATATCATTCAGGTGCTCGAAAGGGAGGGGTATTTCTAAGCAAGAAAAAAAGCCATTTGTTTCCTCCAGCACCCTGAATGATAACCGTAACCAGATTTAAATTCCACATAATAATAGAATTCAGAGATCTTCGTTACACATATTTGCGCAAATGTGTGAATAAGCCCCAAAGCTGCATCAAGGCGTCTCTGTATATTTGGGGTCCCTAGCGCTATATCTAGGTGCAGGGTGTGGTACCCCAAAACACCAGCATAAGCCAGAAAGCCCAGCGTAGCATACCAGTGAAAAAACTATAGTGTTAATAAATTAGTATTTAGGAAGCCGAAGCTATAGAGAAAGTGATACAAAAATGAAATGCAATTAAAATAGAGAAATAGTGTTAAAAAATTAATAAGTGAAAAGTGTTAATAGAATGTAAGGGTATGCCATACTAAGGCCATCCAGCTCAGCCAGTCCAGAGGCACCACACCTCACACCTCCATTACCCCAATCTGGGTCTAAGATTAACCAGCAAGGAGCCACATGATAATGGCTCCTTACTACAATATGTCTAAGCTAAGAGCTACCTACCTTGGAGCAACCCCATAATGCTCCATGTGGCATGTCAGGGCCTGCACCTCCTCCTAATGCAGGAACCTCTCTGCCTCTCACAACAAACATATATATTGGTAGATGCTCAATTAGCTTAGTGATATCATTCAGGTGCTCGAAAGGGAGGGGTATTTCTAAGCAAGAAAAAAAGCCATTTGTTTCCCCCAGCACCCTGAATGATAACCGTAACCAGATTTAAATTCCACATAATAATAGAATTCAGAGATCTTCGTTACACATATTTGCGCAAATGTGTGAATAAGCCCCAAAGCCGCATCAAGGCGTCTCTGTATATTTGGGGTCCCTAGCGCTATATCTAGGTACAGGGTGTGGCACCCCAAAACACCAGCATAAGCCAGAAAGCCCAGCGTAGCATACCAGTGAAAAAACTATAGTGTTAATAAATTAGTATTTAGGAAGCCGAAGCTATAGAGAAAGTGATACAAAAATTAAATGCAATTAAAATAGAGAAATAGTGTTAAAAAATTAATAAGTGAAAAATGTTAATAGAATGTAAGGGTATGCCATACTAAGGCCATCCAGCTCAGCCAGTCCAGAGGCACCACACCTCACACCTCCATTACCCCAATCTGGGTCTAAGATTAACCAGCAAGGAGCCACATGATAATGGCTCCTTACTACAATATGTCTAAGCTAAGAGCTACCTACCTTGGAGCAACCCCATAATGCTCCATGTGGCATGTCAGGGCCTGCACCTCCTCCTAATGCAGGAACCTCTCTGCCTCTCACAACAAACATATATATTGGTAGATGCTCAATTAGCTTAGTGATATCATTCAGGTGCTCGAAAGGGAGGGGTATTTCTAAGCAAGAAAAAAAGCCATTTGTTTCCTCCAGCACCCTGAATGATAACCGTAACCAGATTTAAATTCCACATAATAATAGAATTCAGAGATCTTCGTTACACATATTTGCGCAAATGTGTGAATAAGCCCCAAAGCTGCTTCAAGGCGTCTCTGTATATTTGGGGTCCCTAGCGCTATATCTAGGTGCAGGGTGTGGCACCCCAAAACACCAGCATAAGCCAGAAAGCCCAGCGTAGCATACCAGTGAAAAAACTATAGTGTTAATAAATTAGTATTTAGGAAGCCGAAGCTATAGAGAAAGTGATACAAAAATTAAATGCAATTAAAATAGAGAAATAGTGTTAAAAAATTAATAAGTGAAAAATGTTAATAGAATGTAAGGGTATGCCATACTAAGGCCATCCAGCTCAGCCAGTCCAGAGGCACCACACCTCACACCTCCATTACCCCAATCTGGGTCTAAGATTAACCAGCAAGGAGCCACATGATAATGGCTCCTTACTACAATATGTCTAAGCTAAGAGCTACCTACCTTGGAGCAACCCCATAATGCTCCATGTGGCATGTCAGGGCCTGCACCTCCTCCTAATGCAGGAACCTCTCTGCCTCTCACAACAAACATATATATTGGTAGATGCTCAATTAGCTTAGTGATATCATTCAGGTGCTCGAAAGGGAGGGGTATTTCTAAGCAAGAAAAAAAGCCATTTGTTTCCCCCAGCACCCTGAATGATAACCGTAACCAGATTTAAATTCCACATAATAATAGAATTCAGAGATCTTCGTTACACATATTTGCGCAAATGTGTGAATAAGCCCCAAAGCCGCATCAAGGCGTCTCTGTATATTTGGGGTCCCTAGCGCTATATCTAGGTGCAGGGTGTGGCACCCCAAAACACCAGCATAAGCCAGAAAGCCCAGCGTAGCATACCAGTGAAAAAACTATAGTGTTAATAAATTAGTATTTAGGAAGCCGAAGCTATAGAGAAAGTGATACAAAAATTAAATGCAATTAAAATAGAGAAATAGTGTTAAAAAATTAATAAGTGAAAAATGTTAATAGAATGTAAGGGTATGCCATACTAAGGCCATCCAGCTCAGCCAGTCCAGAGGCACCACACCTCACACCTCCATTACCCCAATCAGGGTCTAAGATTAACCAGCAAGGAGCCACATGATAATGGCTCCTTACTACAATATGTCTAAGCTAAGAGCTACCTACCTTGGAGCAACCCCATAATGCTCCATGTGGCATGTCAGGGCCTGCACCTCCTCCTAATGCAGGAACCTCTCTGCCTCTCACAACAAACATATATATTGGTAGATGCTCAATTAGCTTAGTGATATCATTCAGGTGCTCGAAAGGGAGGGGTATTTCTAAGCAAGAAAAAAAGCCATTTGTTTCCTCCAGCACCCTGAATGATAACCGTAACCAGATTTAAATTCCACATAATAATAGAATTCAGAGATCTTCGTTACACATATTTGCGCAAATGTGTGAATAAGCCCCAAAGCTGCATCAAGGCGTCTCTGTATATTTGGGGTCCCTAGCGCTATATCTAGGTGCAGGGTGTGGCACCCCAAAACACCAGCATAAGCCAGAAAGCCCAGCGTAGCATACCAGTGAAAAAACTATAGTGTTAATAAATTAGTATTTAGGAAGCCGAAGCTATAGAGAAAGTGATACAAAAATGAAATGCAATTAAAATAGAGAAATAGTGTTAAAAAATTAATAAGTGAAAAGTGTTAATAGAATGTAAGGGTATGCCATACTAAGGCCATCCAGCTCAGCCAGTCCAGAGGCACCACACCTCACACCTCCATTACCCCAATCTGGGTCTAAGATTAACCAGCAAGGAGCCACATGATAATGGCTCCTTACTACAATATGTCTAAGCTAAGAGCTACCTACCTTGGAGCAACCCCATAATGCTCCATGTGGCATGTCAGGGCCTGCACCTCCTCCTAATGCAGGAACCTCTCTGCCTCTCACAACAAACATATATATTGGTAGATGCTCAATTAGCTTAGTGATATCATTCAGGTGCTCGAAAGGGAGGGGTATTTCTAAGCAAGAAAAAAAGCCATTTGTTTCCCCCAGCACCCTGAATGATAACCGTAACCAGATTTAAATTCCACATAATAATAGAATTCAGAGATCTTCGTTACACATATTTGCGCAAATGTGTGAATAAGCCCCAAAGCCGCATCAAGGCGTCTCTGTATATTTGGGGTCCCTAGCGCTATATCTAGGTACAGGGTGTGGCACCCCAAAACACCAGCATAAGCCAGAAAGCCCAGCGTAGCATACCAGTGAAAAAACTATAGTGTTAATAAATTAGTATTTAGGAAGCCGAAGCTATAGAGAAAGTGACACAAAAATTAAATGCAATTAAAATAGAGAAATAGTGTTAAAAAATTAATAAGTGAAAAATGTTAATAGAATGTAAGGGTATGCCATACTAAGGCCATCCAGCTCAGTCAGTCCAGAGGCACCACACCTCACACCTCCATTACCCCAATCTGGGTCTAAGATTAACCTGCAAGGAGCCACATGATAATGGCTCCTTACTACAATATGTCTAAGCTAAGAGCTACCTACCTTGGAGCAACCCCATAATGCTCCATGTGGCATGTCAGGGCCTGCACCTCCTCCTAATGCAGGAACCTCTCTGCCTCTCACAACAAACATATATATTGGTAGATGCTCAATTAGCTTAGTGATATCATTCAGGTGCTCGAAAGGGAGGGGTATTTCTAAGCAAGAAAAAAAGCCATTTGTTTCCTCCAGCACCCTGAATGATAACCGTAACCAGATTTAAATTCCACATAATAATAGAATTCAGAGATCTTCGTTACACATATTTGCGCAAATGTGTGAATAAGCCCCAAAGCTGCATCAAGGCGTCTCTGTATATTTGGGGTCCCTAGCGCTATATCTAGGTGCAGGGTGTGGTACCCCAAAACACCAGCATAAGCCAGAAAGCCCAGCGTAGCATACCAGTGAAAAAACTATAGTGTTAATAAATTAGTATTTAGGAAGCCGAAGCTATAGAGAAAGTGATACAAAAATGAAATGCAATTAAAATAGAGAAATAGTGTTAAAAAATTAATAAGTGAAAAGTGTTAATAGAATGTAAGGGTATGCCATACTAAGGCCATCCAGCTCAGCCAGTCCAGAGGCACCACACCTCACACCTCCATTACCCCAATCTGGGTCTAAGATTAACCAGCAAGGAGCCACATGATAATGGCTCCTTACTACAATATGTCTAAGCTAAGAGCTACCTACCTTGGAGCAACCCCATAATGCTCCATGTGGCATGTCAGGGCCTGCACCTCCTCCTAATGCAGAAACCTCTCTGCCTCTCACAACAAACATATATATTGGTAGATGCTCAATTAGCTTAGTGATATCATTCAGGTGCTCGAAAGGGAGGGGTATTTCTAAGCAAGAAAAAAAGCCATTTGTTTCCCCCAGCACCCTGAATGATAACCGTAACCAGATTTAAATTCCACATAATAATAGAATTCAGAGATCTTCATTACACATATTTGCGCAAATGTGTGAATAAGCCCCAAAGCCGCATCAAGGCGTCTCTGTATATTTGGGGTCCCTAGCGCTATATCTAGGTACAGGGTGTGGCACCCCAAAACACCAGCATAAGCCAGAAAGCCCAGCGTAGCATACCAGTGAAAAAACTATAGTGTTAATAAATTAGTATTTAGGAAGCCGAAGCTATAGAGAAAGTGATACAAAAATTAAATGCAATTAAAATAGAGAAATAGTGTTAAAAAATTAATAAGTGAAAAATGTTAATAGAATGTAAGGGTATGCCATACTAAGGCCATCCAGCTCAGCCAGTCCAGAGGCACCACACCTCACACCTCCATTACCCCAATCTGGGTCTAAGATTAACCAGCAAGGAGCCACATGATAATGGCTCCTTACTACAATATGTCTAAGCTAAGAGCTACCTACCTTGGAGCAACCCCATAATGCTCCATGTGGCATGTCAGGGCCTGCACCTCCTCCTAATGCAGGAACCTCTCTGCCTCTCACAACAAACATATATATTGGTAGATGCTCAATTAGCTTAGTGATATCATTCAGGTGCTCGAAAGGGAGGGGTATTTCTAAGCAAGAAAAAAAGCCATTTGTTTCCTCCAGCACCCTGAATGATAACCGTAACCAGATTTAAATTCCACATAATAATAGAATTCAGAGATCTTCGTTACACATATTTGCGCAAATGTGTGAATAAGCCCCAAAGCTGCATCAAGGCGTCTCTGTATATTTGGGGTCCCTAGCGCTATATCTAGGTGCAGGGTGTGGTACCCCAAAACACCAGCATAAGCCAGAAAGCCCAGCGTAGCATACCAGTGAAAAAACTATAGTGTTAATAAATTAGTATTTAGGAAGCCGAAGCTATAGAGAAAGTGATACAAAAATGAAATGCAATTAAAATAGAGAAATAGTGTTAAAAAATTAATAAGTGAAAAGTGTTAATAGAATGTAAGGGTATGCCATACTAAGGCCATCCAGCTCAGCCAGTCCAGAGGCACCACACCTCACACCTCCATTACCCCAATCTGGGTCTAAGATTAACCAGCAAGGAGCCACATGATAATGGCTCCTTACTACAATATGTCTAAGCTAAGAGCTACCTACCTTGGAGCAACCCCATAATGTTCCATGTGGCATGTCAGGGCCTGGACCTCCTCCTAATGCAGGAACCTCTCTGCCTCTCACAACAAACATATATATTGGTAGATGCTCAATTAGCTTAGTGATATCATTCAGGTGCTCGAAAGGGAGGGGTATTTCTAAGCAAGAAAAAAAGCCATTTGTTTCCCCCAGCACCCTGAATGATAACCGTAACCAGATTTAAATTCCACATAATAATAAAATTCAGAGATCTTCGTTACACATATTTGCGCAAATGTGTGAATAAGCCCCAAAGCCGCATCAAGGCATCTCTGTATATTTGGGGTCCCTAGCGCTATATCTAGGTGCAGGGTGTGGCACCCCAAAACACCAGCATAAGCCAGAAAGCCCAGCGTAGCATACCAGTGAAAAAACTATAGTGTTAATAAATTAGTATTTAGGAAGCCGAAGCTATAGAGAAAGTGATACAAAAATGAAATGCAATTAAAATAGAGAAATAGTGTTAAAAAATTAATAAGTGAAAAGTGTTAATAGAATGTAAGGGTATGCCATACTAAGGCCATCCAGCTCAGCCAGTCCAGAGGCACCACACCTCACACCTCCATTGCCCCAATCTGGGTCTAAGATGAAATGCAATTAAAATAGAGAAATAGTGTTAAAAAATTAATAAGTGAAAAGTGTTAATAGAATGTAAGGGTATGCCATACTAAGGCCATCCAGCTCAGTCAGTCCAGAGGCACCACACCTCACACCTCCATTACCCCAATCTGTGTCTAAGATTAACCAGCAAGGAGCCACATGATAATGGCTCCTTACTACAAAATGTCTAAGCTAAGAGCTACTTACCTTGGAGCAACCCCATAATGCTCCATGTGGCATGTCAGGGCCTGCACCTCCTCCTAATGCAGGAACCTCTCTGCCTCTCACAACAAACATATATATTGGTAGATGCTCAATTAGCTTAGTGATATCATTCAGGTGCTCGAAAGGGAGGGGTATTTCTAAGCAAGAAAAAAAGCCATTTGTTACCCCCAGCACCCTGAATGATAACCGTAACCAGATTTAAATTCCACATAATAATAGAATTCAGAGATCTTCGTTACACATATTTGCGCAAATGTGTGAATAAGCCCCAAAGCCGCATCAAGGCGTCTCTGTATATTTGGGGTCCCAAGCGCTATATCTAGGTGCAGGGTGTGGCACTCCAAAACACCAGCATAAGACAGAAAGCCCAGCGTAGCATACCAGTGAAAAAACTATAGTGTTAATAAATTAGTATTTAGGAAGCCGAAGCTATAGAGAAAGTGATACAAAAATTAAATGCAATTAAAATAGAGAAATAGTGTTAAAAAATTAATAAGTGAAAAGTGTTAATAGAATGTAAGGGTATGCCACACTAAGGCCATCCAGCTCAGCCAGTCCAGAGGCACCACACCTCACACCTCCATTACCCCAATCTGGGTCTGAGATTAACCAGCAAGGAGCCACATGATAATGGCTCCTTACTACAATATGTCTAAGCTAAGAGCTACCTACCTTGGAGCAACCCCATAATGCTCCATGTGGCATGTCAGGGCCTGCACCTCCTCCTAATGCAGGAACCTCTCTGCCTCTCACAACAAACATATATATTGGTAGATGCTCAATTAGCTTAGTGATATCATTCAGGTGCTCGAAAGGGAGGGGTATTTCTAAGCAAGAAAAAAAGCCATTTGTTTCCCCCAGCACCCTGAATGATAACCGTAACCAGATTTAAATTCCACATAATAATAGAATTCAGAGATCTTCGTTACACATATTTGCGCAAATGTGTGAATAAGCCCCAAAGCCGCATCAAGGCGTCTCTGTATATTTGGGGTCCCTAGCGCTATATCTAGGTGCAGGGTGTGGCACCCCAAAACACCAGCATAAGCCAGAAAGCCCAGCGTAGCATACCAGTGAAAAAACTATAGTGTTAATAAATTAGTATCTAGGAAGCCGAAGCTATAGAGAAAGTGATACAAAAATTAAATGCAATTAAAATAGAGAAATAGTGTTAAAAAATTAATAAGTGAAAAGTGTTAATAGAATGTAAGGGTATGCCACACTAAGGCCATCCAGCTCAGCCAGTCCAGAGGCACCACACCTCACACCTCCATTACCCCAATCTGGGTCTGAGATTAACCAGCAAGGAGCCACATGATAATGGCTCCTTACTACAATATGTCTAAGCTAAGAGCTACCTACCTTGGAGCAACCCCATAATGCTCCATGTGGCATGTCAGGGCCTGGACCTCCTCCTAATGCAGGAACCTCTCTGCCTCTCACAACAAACATATATATTGGTAGATGCTCAATTAGCTTAGTGATATCATTCAGGTGCTCGAAAGGGAGGGGTATTTCTAAGCAAGAAAAAAAGCCATTTGTTTCCCCCAGCACCCTGAATGATAACCGTAACCAGATTTAAATTCCACATAATAATAAAATTCAGAGATCTTCGTTACACATATTTGCGCAAATGTGTGAATAAGCCCCAAAGCCGCATCAAGGCATCTCTGTATATTTGGGGTCCCTAGCGCTATATCTAGGTGCAGGGTGTGGCACCCCAAAACACCAGCATAAGCCAGAAAGCCCAGCGTAGCATACCAGTGAAAAAACTATAGTGTTAATAAATTAGTATTTAGGAAGCCGAAGCTATAGAGAAAGTGATACAAAAATGAAATGCAATTAAAATAGAGAAATAGTGTTAAAAAATTAATAAGTGAAAAGTGTTAATAGAATGTAAGGGTATGCCATACTAAGGCCATCCAGCTCAGCCAGTCCAGAGGCACCACACCTCACACCTCCATTGCCCCAATCTGGGTCTAAGATGAAATGCAATTAAAATAGAGAAATAGTGTTAAAAAATTAATAAGTGAAAAGTGTTAATAGAATGTAAGGGTATGCCATACTAAGGCCATCCAGCTCAGTCAGTCCAGAGGCACCACACCTCACACCTCCATTACCCCAATCTGTGTCTAAGATTAACCAGCAAGGAGCCACATGATAATGGCTCCTTACTACAAAATGTCTAAGCTAAGAGCTACCTACCTTGGAGCAACCCCATAATGCTCCATGTGGCATGTCAGGGCCTGCACCTCCTCCTAATGCAGGAACCTCTCTGCCTCTCACAACAAACATATATATTGGTAGATGCTCAATTAGCTTAGTGATATCATTCAGGTGCTCGAAAGGGAGGGGTATTTCTAAGCAAGAAAAAAAGCCATTTGTTACCCCCAGCACCCTGAATGATAACCGTAACCAGATTTAAATTCCACATAATAATAGAATTCAGAGATCTTCGTTACACATATTTGCGCAAATGTGTGAATAAGCCCCAAAGCCGCATCAAGGCGTCTCTGTATATTTGGGGTCCCAAGCGCTATATCTAGGTGCAGGGTGTGGCACTCCAAAACACCAGCATAAGACAGAAAGCCCAGCGTAGCATACCAGTGAAAAAACTATAGTGTTAATAAATTAGTATTTAGGAAGCCGAAGCTATAGAGAAAGTGATACAAAAATTAAATGCAATTAAAATAGAGAAATAGTGTTAAAAAATTAATAAGTGAAAAGTGTTAATAGAATGTAAGGGTATGCCACACTAAGGCCATCCAGCTCAGCCAGTCCAGAGGCACCACACCTCACACCTCCATTACCCCAATCTGGGTCTGAGATTAACCAGCAAGGAGCCACATGATAATGGCTCCTTACTACAATATGTCTAAGCTAAGAGCTACCTACCTTGGAGCAACCCCATAATGCTCCATGTGGCATGTCAGGGCCTGCACCTCCTCCTAATGCAGGAACCTCTCTGCCTCTCACAACAAACATATATATTGGTAGATGCTCAATTAGCTTAGTGATATCATTCAGGTGCTCGAAAGGGAGGGGTATTTCTAAGCAAGAAAAAAAGCCATTTGTTTCCCCCAGCACCCTGAATGATAACCGTAACCAGATTTAAATTCCACATAATAATAGAATTCAGAGATCTTCGTTACACATATTTGCGCAAATGTGTGAATAAGCCCCAAAGCCGCATCAAGGCGTCTCTGTATATTTGGGGTCCCTAGCGCTATATCTAGGTGCAGGGTGTGGCACCCCAAAACACCAGCATAAGCCAGAAAGCCCAGCGTAGCATACCAGTGAAAAAACTATAGTGTTAATAAATTAGTATCTAGGAAGCCGAAGCTATAGAGAAAGTGATACAAAAATTAAATGCAATTAAAATAGAGAAATAGTGTTAAAAAATTAATAAGTGAAAAGTGTTAATAGAATGTAAGGGTATGCCACACTAAGGCCATCCAGCTCAGCCAGTCCAGAGGCACCACACCTCACACCTCCATTACCCCAATCTGGGTCTAAGATTAACCAGCAAGGAGCCACATGATAATGGTTCCTTACTACAATATGTCTAAGCTAAGAGCTACCTACCTTGGAGCAACCCCATAATGCTCCATGTGGCATGTCAGGGCCTGCACCTCCTCCTAATGCAGGAACCTCTCTGCCTCTCACAACAAACATATATATTGGTAGATGCTCAATTAGCTTAGTAATATCATTCAGGTGCTCGAAAGGGAGGGGTATTTCTAAGCAAGAAAAAAAGCCATTTGTTTCCCCCAGCACCCTGAATGATAACCGTAACCAGATTTAAATTCCACATAATAATAGAATTCAGAGATCTTCGTTACACATATTTGCGCAAATGTGTGAATAAGCCCCAAAGCCGCATCAAGGCGTCTCTGTATATTTGGGGTCCCTAGCGCTATATCTAGGTGCAGGGTGTGGCACCCCAAAACACCAGCATAAGCCAGAAAGCCCAGCGTAGCATACCAGTGAAAAAACTATAGTGTTAATAAATTAGTATTTAGGAAGCCGAAGCTATAGAGAAAGTGATACAATAATTATATGCAATTAAAATAGAGAAATAGTGTTAAAAAATTAAAAAGTGAAAAGTGAAAAGTGTTAATAGAATGTAAGGGTATGCCACACTAAGGCCATCCATACCTGTGCTGCATTTTAGTTGTGCGCAGTATATAGTAGGAGGGGACAGTGCAGAATGTTGCTGTGACCACCAGTATATATATATAGCAGTACGGTACAGTAGTCCACTGCTCTACTTACCTCTGTGTCGTCAAGTATACTACAAAAGTTCAGTAAAATGACCCAAAAATCTAAATTAAAAGCGTCTGATGAGAAGCGTAAACTTGCCAATATGCCATTTACGACACGGAGTGGCAAGGAACGGCTGAGGCCCTGGCCTATGTTCATGGCTAGTGGTTCAGATTCACATGAGGATAGAAAACTGCAGTGCCACTCCTAGATGGGCCAGGTGTTTGTGTCGGCCACTTGGGTCGCTTAGCTTAGCCACACAGCTACCTCATTGCACCTCTTTTTTGCCTTGCATTATGTGCTGTTTGGGGACTATTTTTTAAATCTGCCATCCTGTCTGACACTGCAGTGCCACTCCTAGATGGGCCAGGTGTTTGTGTCGGCCACTTGGGTTGCTTAGCTTAGTCACACAGCTACCTCATTGCACCTCTTTTTTTCTTTGCATCATGTGTTGTTTGGGGACTATTATTTATGTACCATTCTGTCTGACACTGCAGTGCCACTCCTAGATGGGCCAGGTGTTTGTTTCGGCCACTTGGGTCGCTTAGCTTAGCCACACAGCTACCTCATTGCACCTCTTTTTTTCTTTGCATCATGTGCTGTTTGGGGACTATTTTTTAAATCTGCCATCCTGTCTGACACTGCAGTGCCACTCCTAGATGGGCCAGGTGTTTGTGTCGGCCACTTGGGTTGCTTAGCTTAGTCACACAGCTACCTCATTGCACCTCTTTTTTTCCTTGCATCATGTGCTGTTTGGGGACTATTTTTTAAGTGCCATCCTGTCTGACACTGCAGTGCCACTCCTAGATGGGCCAGGTGTTTGTGTCGGCCACTTGGGTCGCTTAGCTTAGCCACACAGCTACCTCATTGCACCTCTTTTTTTCTTTGCATCATGTGCTGTTTGGGGACTATTTTTTAAATCTGCCATCCTGTCTGACACTGCAGTGCCACTCCTAGATGGGCCAGGTGTTTGTGTCGGCCACTTGGGTTGCTTAGCTTAGCCACACAGATACCTCATTGCACCTCTTTTTTTCTTTGCATCATGTCCTGTTTGGGGACTATTTTTTAAATCTGCCATCCTGTCTGACACTGCAGTGCCACTCCTAGATGGGCCAGGTGTTTGTTTCGGCCACTTGGGTCGCTTAGCTTAGCCATCCAGTGACCTCGGTGCAAATTTTAGGACTAAAAATAATATTGTGAGGTGTGAGGTGTTCAGAATAGACTGGAAATGAGTGGAAATTATGGTTATTAAGGTTAATAATACTATGGGATCAAAATGACCCCCAAATTCTATGATTTAAGCTGTTTTTGATGGTTTTTTGTAAAAAAACACCCGAATCCAAAACACAACCGAATCCGACAAAACATTTTCAGGGAGGTTTTGCCAAAACGCGCCCGAATCCAAAACACGGCCGCGGAACCGAATCCAAAACCATAGCACAAAACCCGAAAAATTTCCGGTGCACATCACTACGTTATACACATTGCAACAGGTAGAGCTAGAGATGAACGGGTTCGATTCTCCGAGATCCGAACCCCCGAACTTCACCTATTTTATACGGGTCCGAGGCAGCCTCGGATCTTCCCGCCTTGCTCGGTTAACCCGAACGCTCCCGAACGTCATCATCCCGTGGTCGGATTCTCGCGAGATTCGTAATCTATATAAAGAGCCGCGCGTCGCCGCCATTTTCACTCGTGCATTGGAGATTGAACGGAGAGGACGTGGCTGCGTTCTCTCCCAGAAAAGCTCCGTATCTGTGCTCAGTGTGCTGCAAATATCTGTGCTCAGTGTGCTGCAAATATCTGTGCTCAGTGTGCTGCATTGTGGGGACCACCAGTATATAATTATAGTGGTACAGTACAGTAGGCCATTGCTGTATCATGCAGCTCTGTGTCAAGTATACTATCCATATCTGTGCTGCATTATTGTGAACAGTATATAGTAGGACAGTGCAGCATTTTGGTGACCAGCAGTATACATATACAGTAGTACAGTACAGTAGGCCATTCCTGTATCTTGCAGCTGTGTCAAGTATACTATTCATATCTGTGCTGCATTGTTGTTAGCAGTATATAGTAGGACAGTGCAACATTTTGGTGACCAGCAGTATACATATAGTGGGATCCGGTCTGAAGATCGACAGTGTCTAGGTCGACAATGTTTAGGTCAACCACTATAGGTCGACAGTCACTAGGTCGACATGGATGGAAGGTCGACAGGGTTTCTAGGTCGTCATGTGCTAGGTCGACAGGTCTAAATGTCGACATGAGTTTTTCACATTTTTTTTTTTGGGGGGGGGGGGTTTCATACTTAACGATCCATGTGGACTACATTTGGAACGGTAAAGTGTTCAGAGCGAAGCGGTAGCGGAGCAAAGGCACCATGCCCGAAGCATGGCGAGCGAAGCGAGCCATGCGAGGGCACGCGGTGCACTAATTTGGGATCCCGGTCACTTTACGAAGAAAACGACACCCAAAAAAAATAAATCCTCATGTCGACCTTTAGACCTGTCGACCTAGCACATGTCGACCTAGAAACCCTGTCGACCTTCCATCCATGTCGACCTAGTGACTGTCGACCTATAGTGGTCGACCTAAACATTGTCGACCTAGACACTGTCGATAAAACAAACCACACCCACATATAGTACAGTACAGTAGTCCATTGCTGTATCTTGCAGCTCTGTGTCACTTCTAGTATCCTGATCAGTGCTCAATATCTGCTGCATTGTAGTGACCAGTATGTATACTGTACTGTGTTATACACCTGGTGATTTTAAACATCCTGTAATCTGTACTGAGCGATGTGTGAGATACACTTGGGGATTATACACCCTGTATACTGTACTGTGCGGCGTGTGATACACCTGGTGATTATACACCCTTTATACTGTACTGTGCAATGTTTGTGATACACCTGGTGATTATACACCCTGTATACTGTACTGAGCGATGTGTGAGATACACCTGGGGATTATACACCCTATATACTGTACTGTGCGATGTGTGTGATACACCTGGTAATTAATTATACACCCTGTATACTGTACTGTGCAACGTGTGTTATACACCTGGTGATCATACATCCTGTAATCTGTACTGAGCGATGTGTGAGATACACCTGGGGATTATACAGCCTATATACTTTATTGTGTGATGTGTGAGATACACCTGGGGATTATACAGCCTATATACTTTATTGTGTGATGTGTGAGATACACCTGGGGATTATACAGCCTATATACTTTATTGTGTGATGTGTGAGATACACCGGGGGATTATACACCCTATATACTGTACTGTGCGATGTGTAAGATACACCTGGGGATTATACACCCTATATACTGTACTGTGCGATGTGTGAGATACACCTGGGGATTATACACCCTGTATACTGTACTGTGCGACGTGTGTTATACACCTGGTGATTTTATACATCATGTAATCTGTACTGAGCGATGTGTGAGATACACCTGGAGAATATACACCCTGTATACTGTACTGTGCGGTGTGTGATACAACTGTTTATTATATACCCTTTATACTGTACTGTGCAACGTTTGTGATACACCTGGTGATTATACACCCTGTGTACTGTACTGAGCGATGTGTGAGATACACCTGGGGATTATACATCCTGTAATCTGTACTGAGCGATGTGTGAGATACACCTGGTAATATCTGTGCTCAGTGTGCTGCATAGTGGTGACCACCAGTATATTATTGTAGTACAGTACAGTAGGCCATTGCTGTATCTTGCAGCTCCGTGTCAGACTCAGTTCTAGTATCCTGATCAGTGCTCAATATCTGCTGCATTGTTGTGACCAGTATATAGTAGTATAGTGCTGCATTGTGGTGACCACCAGTATATAGTAGTGCAGTTCAGTAGGCCATTGCTGTATCTTGCAGCTCTGTGTCACTTCTAGTATCCTGATCAGTGCTTAATATCTGTGCTCAGTGTCACTGCTGCATTGTGGTGACCAGTATACTACAGTATAATAGTCCAGTGTTGTTCTCGCTGCTCAGTGTCAGTTCTCCGTAGTATCATCAGTGATCAGTATAATCAGTGATCAGTATAATCAGTGCGCTGTTAGACGTGCACCCGTTTTCTGCCATTAGTGCAGTGGGATTTAGACAATTGATGAAGTTATTGCGTCCCGGGTACAAAATCCCATCTAGATTCCACTTCACTAGGCAGGCGATAGCGAGATTTTACCAATTAATATCAGTGATTTATAATTATTAATTCCAGTGATCTTGCCAAATAATTCCAGTGATTTTGTCATTTTCTTCCAGTGATTTGGACCAATAATACCATTGATTAGAACGAATAATTCCAGTGATTTTGTCATTTTCTTCCAGTGATTTGGACCAATAATACCCATAGTTGCCTACCCTGCCTCATTCTGCAGGAGACTCCCTGAAATAGCAGCAATCTCCCTGTCTCCCTGAATAGTCCAGAAATCTCCCACATTGTACCTTACCCCTATTACGTAGCCGTTACTGTACACATTTTTTTTTTTGGGGGGGGGGGGCGGGGGGGACGACACAATAAATCAGAGATATATCCATTCAAATTGGGATCATCAGTGCCATTTCCCTGTATTGGTTATAAGGTACAATGATCCCTATGGCTACATGCATTTTAAATAGGGTTTTCATTAGTGATGAGCGGGTTCGGTTCCTCGGGATCCGAACCCCCCCCCGAACTTCACCCTTTTTTGCACGGGTCCGAGCAGACTCGGATCCTCCCGCCTTGCTCGGTTAACCTGAGCGCGCCCGAACGTCATCATCCCGCTGTCGGATTCTCACGAGATTCGTATTCTATATAAGGAGCCGTGCGTCGCCGCCATTTTTCACTCGTGCATTGGAGATGATCGTGAGAGGACGTGGCTGGCGTCCTCTCAGTTTCTATGTTCAGTGTGCTGCAAATATCTGTGCTCAGTGTGCTGCAAATATCTGTGCTCAGTGTGCTGCAAATATCTGTCCTCAGTGTGCTGCAAATATCTACGTTCTCTGCCTGAAAAACGCTCCATATCTGTGCTCAGTGTGCTGCAAATATCTGTGCTCAGTGTGCTAATTGCTTTATTGTGGGGACTGGGGACCAGCAGTATTATATAGTAGGAGGACAGTAAAGAGTTTTGCTGACCAGTGACCACCAGTATTATACGTTCTCTGCCTGAAAAACGCTCCATATCTGTGCTGCATTGTAGTATATAGTAGGAGGACAGTGCAGAATTTTGCTGACCACCAGTATATATATAGCAGTACGGTACAGTAGTCCACTGCTCTACCTCTGTGTCGTCAAGTATACAATCCCATCCATACCTGTGGTGCATTTAAGTTTTGCACAGTATATATATATAGTAGGAGGACAGTGCATAATTTTGCTGACCACCAGTATATAATATATAGCAGTACGGTACAGTAGGCCACTGCTCTACCTACCTCTGTGTCGTCAAGTATACTATACCATCCATACCTGTGGTGCATTTAAGTTTTGCACAGTATATATATAGTAGGAGGACAGTGCATAATTTTGCTGACCACCAGTATATAATATATAGCAGTATGGTACAGTAGGCCACTGCTCTACCTACCTCTGTGTCGTCAAGTATACTTTCCCATCCATACCTGTGGTGCATTTAAGTTTTGCGCAGTATATATATAGTAGGAGGACAGTGCAAAATTTTGCTGACCACCAGTATATAATATATAGCAGTACGGTACAGTAGGCCACTGCTCTACCTACCTCTGTGTCGTCAAGTATACTATCCATCCATACCTGTGGTGCATTTAAGTTTTGCACAGTATATATATATAGTAGGAGGACAGTGCATAATTTTGCTGACCACCAGTATATAATATATAGCAGTACGGTACAGTAGGCCACTGCTCTACCTACCTCTGTGTCGTCAAGTATACTATTCCATCCATACCTGTGGTGCATTTAAGTTTTGCACAGTATATATATAGTAGGAGGACAGTGCATAATTTTGCTGACCACCAGTATATAATATATAGCAGTACGGTACAGTAGGCCACTGCTCTACCTACCTCTGTGTCGTCAAGTATACTATCCATCCATACCTGTGGTGCATTTAAGTTTTGCACAGTCTATATATAGTAGGAGGACAGTGCATCATTTTGCTGACCTCCAGTATATAATATATAGCAGTACGGTACAGTAGGCCACTGCTCTACCTACCTCTGTGTCGTCAAGTATACTATTCCATCCATACCTGTGGTGCATTTAAGTTTTGCACAGTATATATATAGTAGGAGGACAGTGCATAATTTTGCTGACCACCAGTATATAATATATAGCAGTACGGTACAGTAGGCCACTGCTCTACCTACCTCTGTGTCGTCAAGTATACTTTCCCATCCATACCTGTGGTGCATTTAAGTTTTGCGCAGTATATATATAGTAGGAGGACAGTGCAAAATTTTGCTGACCACCAGTATATAATATATAGCAGTACGGTACAGTAGGCCACTGCTCTACCTACCTCTGTGTCGTCAAGTATACTATCCATCCATACCTGTGGTGCATTTAAGTTTTGCACAGTATATATATATATAGTAGGAGGACAGTGCATAATTTTGCTGACCACCAGTATATAATATATAGCAGTACGGTACAGTAGGCCACTGCTCTACCTACCTCTGTGTCGTCAAGTATACTATTCCATCCATACCTGTGGTGCATTTAAGTTTTGCACAGTATATATATAGTAGGAGGACAGTGCATAATTTTGCTGACCACCAGTATATAATATATAGCAGTACGGTACAGTAGGCCACTGCTCTACCTACCTCTGTGTCGTCAAGTATACTATCCATCCATACCTGTGGTGCATTTAAGTTTTGCACAGTCTATATATAGTAGGAGGACAGTGCATCATTTTGCTGACCACCAGTATATAATATATAGCAGTACGGTACAGTAGGCCACTGCTCTACCTACCTCTGTGTCGTCAAGTATACTATCCCATCCATACCTGTGGTGCATTTACATTTTGCACAGTATATATATAGAAGGAGGACAGTGCATAATTTTGCTGACCACCAGTATATAATATATAGCAGTACGGTACAGTAGGCCACTGCTCTACCTACCTCTGTGTCGTCAAGTATACTATCCCATCCATACCTGTGGTGCATTTAAGTTTTGCACAGTATATATATAGTAGGAGGACAGTGCATAATTTTGCTGACCACCAGTATATAATATATAGCAGTACGGTACAGTAGGCCACTGCTCTACATACTTCTGTATCGCCAAGTATACTATCCCATCCATACCTGTGGTGCATTTAAGTTTTGCACAGTATATATATAGTAGGAGGACAGTGCATAATTTTGCTGACCACCAGTATATAATATATAGCAGTACGGTACAGTAGGCCACTGCTCTACCTACCTCTGTGTCGTCAAGTATACTATCCCATCCATACCTGTGGTGCATTTAAGTTTTGCACAGTATATATATAGTAGGAGGACAGTGCATAATTTTGCTGACCACCAGTATATAATATATAGCAGTACGGTACAGTAGTCCACTTTTTTACCTACCTCTGTGTCGTCAAGTATACTATCCATCAATACCTGTGGTGCATTTAAGTTTTGCACAGTATATATATAGTAGGAGGACAGTGCATAATTTTGCTGAAAACCAGTATATAATATATAGCAGTACGGTACAGTAGTCCACTGCTCTACCTACCCCTGTGTCGTCAAGTATACTATCCATCCATACCTGTGGTGCATTTAAGTTTTGCACAGTATATATATAGTAGGACAGTGCATAATTTTGCTGACCACCAGTATATAATATATAGCAGTACGGTACAGTAGGCCACTGCTCTACCTACCTCTGTGTCGTCAAGTATACTATCCATCAATACCTGTGGTGCATTTAAGTTTTGCACAGTATATATATATAGTAGGAGGACAGGGCATAATTTTGCTGACCACCAGTATATAATATATAGCAGTACGGTACAGAAGTCCACTGCTCTACCTACCTCTGTGTCGTCAAGTATACTATCCATCCATACCTGTGGTGCATTTAAGTTTTGCACAGTATATATATAGTAGGAGGACAGTGCATAATTTTGCTGACCACCAGTATATAATATATAGCAGTACGGTACAGTAGGCCACTGCTCTACCTACCTCTGTGTCGTCAAGTATACTATCCATCCATACCTGTGGTGCATTTAAGTTTTGCACAGTATATATATATAGTAGGAGGACAGTGCATAATTTTGCTGACCACCAGTATATAATATATAGCAGTACGGTACAGTAGGCCACTGCTCTACCTACCTCTGTGTCATCAAGTATACTATCCATCCATACCTGTAGTGTATTTAAGTTTTGCACAGTATATATATAGTAGGAGGACAGTGCATAATTTTGCTGACCACCAGTATATAATATATAGCAGTACGGTACAGTAGGCCACTGCTCTACCTACCTCTGTGTCGTCAAGTATACTATCCCATCCATACCTGTGGTGCATTTAAGTTTTGCACAGTATATATATAGTAGGAGGACAGTGCATAATTTTGCTGACCACCAGTATTTAATATATAGCAGTACGGTACAGTAGGCCACTGCTCTACCTACCTCTGTGTCGTCAAGTACACTATCCATCAATACCTGTGGTGCATTTAAGTTTTGCACAGTATATATATATATAGTAGGAGGACAGTGCATAATTTTGCTGACCACCAGTATATAATATATAGCAGTACGGTACAGTAGTCCTCTGCTCTACCTACCTCTGTTTCGTCAAGTATACTATCCATCCATACCTGTGGTGCATTTAAGTTTTGCACAGTATATATATAGTAGGAGGACAGTGCATAATTTTGCTGACCACCAGTATATAATATATAGCAGTACGGTACAGTAGGCCACTGCTCTACCTACCTCTGTGTCGTCAAGTATACTATCCATCCATACCTGTGGTGCATTTAAGTTTTGCACAGTATATATATAGTAGGAGGACAGTGCATAATTTTGCTGACCACCAGTATATAATATATAGCAGTACGGTACAGTAGGCCACTGCTCTACCTACCTCTGTGTCGTCAAGTATACTATCCCATCCATACCTTTGGTGCATTTAAGTTTTGCACAGTATATATATAGTAGGAGGACAGTGCATAATTTTGCTGACCACCAGTATATAATATATAGCAGTACGGTACAGTAGGGCACTGCTCTACCTACCTCTGTGTCATCAAGTATACTATCCCATCCATACCTGTGGTGTATTTAAGTTTTGCGCAGTATATATATAGTAGGAGGACAGTGCATAATTTTGCTGAACACCAGTATATAATATATAGCAGTACGGTACAGTAGGCCACTGCTCTACCTACCTCTGTGTCGTCAAGTATACTATTCCATCCATACCTGTGGTGCATTTAAGTTTTGCACAGTATATATATAGTAGGAGGACAGTGCATAATTTTGCTGACCACCAGTATATAATATATAGCAGTACGGTACAGTAGGCCACTGCTCTACCTACCTCTGTGTCGTCAAGTATACTTTCCCATCCATACCTGTGGTGCATTTAAGTTTTGCACAGTATATATATAGTAGGAGGACAGTGCATAATTTTGCTGACCACCAGTATATAATATATAGCAGTACGGTACAGTAGGGCACTGCTCTACCTACCTCTGTGTCATCAAGTATACTATCCCATCCATACCTGTGGTGCATTTAAGTTTTGCGCAGTATATATATAGTAGGAGGACAGTGCAAAATTTTGCTGACCACCAGTATATAATATATAGCAGTACGGTACAGTAGGCCACTGCTCTACCTACCTCTGTGTCGTCAAGTATACTATCCATCCATACCTGTGGTGCATTTAAGTTTTGCACAGTCTATATATAGTAGGAGGACAGTGCATCATTTTGCTGACCTCCAGTATATAATATATAGCAGTACGGTACAGTAGGCCACTGCTCTACCTACCTCTGTGTCGTCAAGTATACTATCCCATCCATACCTGTGGTGCATTTACGTTTTGCACAGTATATATATAGTAGGAGGACAGTGCATAATTTTGCTGACCACCAGTATATAATATATAGCAGTACGGTACAGTAGGCCACTGCTCTACCTACCTCTGTGTCGTCAAGTATACTATCCCATCCATACCTGTGGTGCATTTAAGTTTTGCACAGTATATATATAGTAGGAGGACAGTGCATAATTTTGCTGACCACCAGTATATAATATATAGCAGTACGGTACAGTAGGCCACTGCTCTACCTACCTCTGTATCGCCAAGTATACTATCCCATCCATACCTGTGGTGCATTTAAGTTTTGCACAGTATATATATAGTAGGAGGACAGTGCATAATTTTGCTGACCACCAGTATATAATATATAGCAGTACGGTACAGTAGGCCACTGCTCTACCTACCTCTGTGTCGTCAAGTATACTATCCCATCCATACCTGTGGTGCATTTAAGTTTTGCACAGTATATATATAGTAGGAGGACAGTGCATAATTTTGCTGACCACCAGTATATAATATATAGCAGTATGGTACAGTAGTCCACTGCTTTACCTACCTCTGTGTCGTCAAGTATACTATCCATCAATACCTGTGGTGCATTTAAGTTTTGCACAGTATATATATAGTAGGAGGACAGTGCATAATTTTGCTGAAAACCAGTATATAATATATAGCAGTACGGTACAGTAGTCCACTGCTCTACCTACCCCTGTGTCGTCAAGTATACTATCCATCCATACCTGTGGTGCATTTAAGTTTTGCACAGTATATATATAGTAGGACAGTGCATAATTTTGCTGACCACCAGTATATAATATATAGCAGTACGGTACAGTAGGCCACTGCTCTACCTACCTCTGTGTCGTCAAGTATACTATTCCATCCATACCTGTGGTGCATTTAAGTTTTGCACAGTATATATATAGTAGGAGGACAGTGCATAATTTTGCTGACCACCAGTATATAATATATAGCAGTACGGTACAGTAGGCCACTGCTCTACCTACCTCTGTGTCGTCAAGTATACTTTCCCATCCATACCTGTGGTGCATTTAAGTTTTGCACAGTATATATATAGTAGGAGGACAGTGCATAATTTTGCTGACCACCAGTATATAATATATAGCAGTACGGTACAGTAGGGCACTGCTCTACCTACCTCTGTGTCATCAAGTATACTATCCCATCCATACCTGTGGTGCATTTAAGTTTTGCGCAGTATATATATAGTAGGAGGACAGTGCAAAATTTTGCTGACCACCAGTATATAATATATAGCAGTACGGTACAGTAGGCCACTGCTCTACCTACCTCTGTGTCGTCAAGTATACTATCCATCCATACCTGTGGTGCATTTAAGTTTTGCACAGTCTATATATAGTAGGAGGACAGTGCATCATTTTGCTGACCTCCAGTATATAATATATAGCAGTACGGTACAGTAGGCCACTGCTCTACCTACCTCTGTGTCGTCAAGTATACTATCCCATCCATACCTGTGGTGCATTTACGTTTTGCACAGTATATATATAGTAGGAGGACAGTGCATAATTTTGCTGACCACCAGTATATAATATATAGCAGTACGGTACAGTAGGCCACTGCTCTACCTACCTCTGTGTCGTCAAGTATACTATCCCATCCATACCTGTGGTGCATTTAAGTTTTGCACAGTATATATATAGTAGGAGGACAGTGCATAATTTTGCTGACCACCAGTATATAATATATAGCAGTACGGTACAGTAGGCCACTGCTCTACCTACCTCTGTATCGCCAAGTATACTATCCCATCCATACCTGTGGTGCATTTAAGTTTTGCACAGTATATATATAGTAGGAGGACAGTGCATAATTTTGCTGACCACCAGTATATAATATATAGCAGTACGGTACAGTAGGCCACTGCTCTACCTACCTCTGTGTCGTCAAGTATACTATCCCATCCATACCTGTGGTGCATTTAAGTTTTGCACAGTATATATATAGTAGGAGGACAGTGCATAATTTTGCTGACCACCAGTATATAATATATAGCAGTATGGTACAGTAGTCCACTGCTTTACCTACCTCTGTGTCGTCAAGTATACTATCCATCAATACCTGTGGTGCATTTAAGTTTTGCACAGTATATATATAGTAGGAGGACAGTGCATAATTTTGCTGAAAACCAGTATATAATATATAGCAGTACGGTACAGTAGTCCACTGCTCTACCTACCCCTGTGTCGTCAAGTATACTATCCATCCATACCTGTGGTGCATTTAAGTTTTGCACAGTATATATATAGTAGGACAGTGCATAATTTTGCTGACCACCAGTATATAATATATAGCAGTACGGTACAGTAGGCCACTGCTCTACCTACCTCTGTGTCGTCAAGTATACTATCCATCAATACCTGTGGTGCATTTAAGTTTTGCACAGTATATATATATAATAGGAGGACAGGGCATAATTTTGCTGACCACCAGTATATAATATATAGCAGTACGGTACAGAAGTCCACTGCTCTACCTACCTCTGTGTCGTCAAGTATACTATCCATCCATACCTGTGGTGCATTTAAGTTTTGCACAGTATATATATAGTAGGAGGACAGTGCATAATTTTGCTGACCACCAGTATATAATATATAGCAGTACGGTACAGTAGGCCACTGCTCTACCTACCTCTGTGTCGTCAAGTATACTATCCATCCATACCTGTGGTGCATTTAAGTTTTGCACAGTATATATATATAGTAGGAGGACAGTGCATAATTTTGCTGACCACCAGTATATAATATATAGCAGTACGGTACAGTAGGCCACTGCTCTACCTACCTCTGTGTCATCAAGTATACTATCCATCCATACCTGTAGTGTATTTAAGTTTTGCACAGTATATATATAGTAGGAGGACAGTGCATAATTTTGCTGACCACCAGTATATAATATATAGCAGTACGGTACAGTAGGCCACTGCTCTACCTACCTCTGTGTCATCAAGTATACTATCCCATCCATACCTGTGGTGCATTTAAGTTTTGCACAGTATATATATAGTAGGAGGACAGTGCATCATTTTGCTGACCACCAGTATTTAATATATAGCAGTACGGTACAGTAGGCCACTGCTCTACCTACCTCTGTGTCGTCAAGTACACTATCCATCAATACCTGTGGTGCATTTAAGTTTTGCACAGTATATATATATAGTAGGAGGACAGTGCATAATTTTGCTGACCACCAGTATATAATATATAGCAGTACGGTACAGTAGTCCTCTGCTCTACCTACCTCTGTTTCGTCAAGTATACTATCCATCCATACCTGTGGTGCATTTAAGTTTTGCACAGTATATATATAGTAGGAGGACAGTGCATAATTTTGCTGACCACCAGTATATAATATATAGCAGTACGGTACAGTAGGCCACTGCTCTACCTACCTCTGTGTCGTCAAGTATACTATCCATCCATACCTGTGGTGCATTTAAGTTTTGCACAGTATATATATAGTAGGAGGACAGTGCATAATTTTGCTGACCACCAGTATATAATATATAGCAGTACGGTACAGTAGTCCACTGCTTTACCTACCTCTGTGTCGTCAAGTATACTATCCATCAATACCTGTGGTGCATTTAAGTTTTGCACAGTATATATATAGTAGGAGGACAGTGCACAATTTTGCTGAAAACCAGTATATAATATATAGCAGTACGGTACAGTAGTCCACTGCTCTACCTACCCCTGTGTCGTCAAGTATACTATCCATCCATACCTGTGGTGCATTTAAGTTTTGCACAGTATATATATAGTAGGACAGTGCATAATTTTGCTGACCACCAGTATATAATATATAGCAGTACGGTACAGTAGGCCACTGCTCTACCTACCTCTGTGTCGTCAAGTATACTATCCATCAATACCTGTGGTGCATTTAAGTTTTGCACAGTATATATATATAGTAGGAGGACAGTGCATAATTTTGCTAACCACCAGTATATAATATATAGCAGTACGGTACAGTAGTCCACTGCTCTACCTACCTCTGTGTCGTCAAGTATACTATCCATCCATACCTGTGGTGCATTTAAGTTTTGCACAGTATATATATAGTAGGAGGACAGTGCATCATTTTGCTGACCACCAGTATATAATATATAGCAGTATGGTACAGTAGGCCACTGCTCTACCTACCTCTGTGTCGTCAAGTATACTATCCATCCATACCTGTGGTGCATTTAAGTTTTGCACAGTATATAAATAGTAGGAGGACAGTGCATAATTTTGCTGACCACCAGTATATAATATATAGCAGTACGGTACAGTAGGCCACTGCTCTACTTACCTCTGTGTCATCAAGTATACTATCCATCCATACCTGTAGTGTATTTAAGTTTTGCACAGTATATATATAGTAGGAGGACAGTGCATAATTTTGCTGACCACCAGTATATAATATATAGCAGTACGGTACAGTAGGCCACTGCTCTACCTACCTCTGTGTCGTCAAGTATACTATTCCATCCATACCTGTGGTGCATTTAAGTTTTGCACAGTATATATATAGTAGGAGGACAGTGCATAATTTTGCTGACCACCAGTATATAATATATAGCAGTACGGTACAGTAGGCCACTGCTCTACCTACCTCTGTGTCGTCAAGTATACTATCCATCCATACCTGTGGTGCATTTAAGTTTTGCACAGTATATATATAGTAGGAGGACAGTGCATAATTTTGCTGACCACCAGTATATAATATATAGCAGTACGGTACAGTAGGCCACTGCTCTACCTACCTCTGTGTCGTCAAGTATACTATCCCATCCATACCTGTGGTGCATTTAAGTTTTGCACAGTATATATATAGTAGGAGGACAGTGCATAATTTTGCTGACCACCAGTATTTAATATATAGCAGTACGGTACAGTAGGCCACTGCTCTACCTACCTCTGTGTCGTCAAGTATACTATCCCATCCATACCTGTGGTGCATTTAAGTTATGCACAGTATATATATAGTAGGAGGACAGTGCATAATTTTGCTGACAACCAGTATATAATATATAGCAGTATGGTACAGTAGGCCACTGCTCTACATACCTCTGTTTCGCCAAGTATACTATCCCATCCATACCTGTGGTGCATTTAAGTTTTGCACAGTTTATATATAGTAGGAGGACAGTGCATAATTTTGCTGACCACCAGTATATAATATATAGCAGTACGGTACAGTAGGCCACTGCTCTACCTACCTCTGTGTCGTCAAGTATACTATCCCATCCATACCTGTGGTGCATTTAAGTTTTGCACAGTATATATATAGTAGGAGGACAGTGCATAATTTTGCTGACCACCAGTATATAATATATAGCAGTACGTTACAGTAGGCCACTGCTCTACCTACCTCTGTGTCGTCAAGTATACTATCCATCCATACCTGTGGTGCATTTCAGTTGTGCACAGTATATATAGTAGTAGGCCATTGATATTGATATATTACTGGCATGTAATTCCACACATTAAAAAATGGAGAAGAAATATGTGGAGGGTAAAAAAGGGAAAGATCAAGATCCACTTCCACCTCGTGCTGAAGCTGCTGCCACTAGTCATGGCCGAGACGATGAAATGCCATCAACGTCGTCTGCCAAGGCCGATGCCCAATGTCATAGTAGAGAGCATGTAAAGTCCAAAAAAATAAAGCTCAGTAAAATGACCCAAAAATCTAAATCAAAATCGTCTGAGGAGAAGCGTAAACTTGCCAATGTGCCATTTACAACACGGAGTGGCAAGGAACAGCTGAGGGCCTGGCCTATGTTCATGGATAGTGGTTCAGCTTCACGTGAGGATGGAAGCACTCTTCCTCCTGCTAGAAAACTTTAAAGAGTAAAGATGGCAAAAGCACAGCAAAGAACTATGCGTTCTTCTAAATCACAAATCCCCAAGGAGAGTCCAATTGTGTCGGTTGCGATGCCTGACCTTGCCAACACTGGACGGGAAGAGGTGGCGCCTTCCACCATTTGCACGCCCCCTGCAAGTGCTGGAAGGAGCACCCGCAGTCCAGTTCCTGATAGTCAAATTGAAGATGTCACTGTTGAAGTACACCAGGATGAGGATATGGGTGTTGCTGGCGCTGGGGAGGAAATTGACAAGGAGGATTCTGATGGTGAGGTGGTTTGTTTAAGTCAGGCACCCGGGGAGACACCTGTTGTCCATGGGACGAATATGGCCATTGATATGCCTGGTCAAAATACAAAAAAAATCACCTCTTCGGTGTGGAATTATTTCAACAGAAATGCGGACAACTGGTGTCAAGCCGTGTGTTGCCTTTGTCAAGCTGTAATAACTAGGGGTAAGGACGTTAACCACCTAAGAACATCCTCCCTTATACGTCACCTGGAGCGCATTCATCAGAAGTCATTGACAAGTTCAAAAACTTTGGGTGACAGCGGAAGCAGTCCACTGCCAACTAAATCCCTTCCTCTTGTAAACAAGCTCCTCCAAACCACTCCACCAACTCCCTCAGTGTCAATTTTCTCCTTAGACAGGAAAGCCAATAGTCCTGCAGGCCATGTCACTGTCAAGTCTGACGAGTCCTCTCCTGCCTGGGATTCCTCCGATGCATCCTTGAGTGTAACGCCTACTGCTGCTGGCGCTGCTGTTATTGCTGCTGGGAGTCGATCGTCATCCCAGAGGGGAAGTCGGAAGACCACTTATACTACTTCCAGTAAGCAATTGAATGTCCAACAGTCCTTTGCGAGGAAGATGAAATATCACAGCAGTCATCCTGCTGCAAAGCGGATAACTCAGGCCTTGGCAGCCTGGGTGGTGAGAAACGTATTTCCGGTATCCACCGTTAATTCACAGGGAACTAGAGAATTGATTGAGGTACTGTGTCCCCGGTACCAAATACCATCTAGGTTCCATTTCTCTAGGCAGGCGATACCGAAAATGTACACAGACATCAGAAAAAGAGTCACCAGTGTCCTAAAAAATGCAGTTGTACCCAATGTCCACTTAACCACGGACATGTGGACAAGTGGAGCAGGGCAGACTCAGGACTATATGACTGTGACAGCCCACTGGGTAGATGTATTGCCTCCTGCAGCAAGAACAGCAGCGGCGGCACCAGTAGCAGCATCTCGCAAACGCCAACTCGTTCCTAGGCAGGCTACGCTTTGTATCACCGCTTTCCATAAGAGGCACACAGCTGACAACCTCTTACGGAAACTGAGGAACATCATCGCAGAATGGCTTACCCCAATTGGACTCTCCTGGGGATTTGTGACATCGGACAACGCCACCAATATTGTGCGTGCATTACATGTGGGCAAATTCCAGCACGTCCCATGTTTTGCACATACATTGAATTTGGTGGTGCAGAATTATTTAAAAACGACAGGGGCGTGCAAGAGATGCTGTCGGTGGCCCGAAGAATTGCGGGCCACTTTCGGCATTCAGCCACTGCGTGCCGAAGACTGGAGCACCAGCAAACACTCCTGAACCTGCCCTGCCATCATCTGAAGCAAGAGGTGGTAACGAGGTGGAATTCAACCCTCTATATGCTTCAGAGGATGGAGGAGCAGCAAAAGGCCATTCAAGCCTATACAGCTACCTTCGATATAGGCAAAGGAGGGGGAATGCACCTGACTCAAGTGCAGTGGAGAATGATTTCAACGTTGTGCAAGGTTCTGCAACCCTCTGAACTTGCCACACGGGAAGTCAGTTCAGACACTGCCAGCCTGAGTCAGGTCATTCCCCTCCAGTGCCGTAACTGCACATTTTAGCGCTGTGTGCAAGAAACATCACCGGCGGCCCCCCCCCCCCATATTTAAAACTGGCCCAGTGCCAAATATATAGGGGTGTGGCTACATGGGAAAGGGGTGTGACCACAAAATAATTCATGTTACACTGCACAGTAGTCTCCATTATTCAAATAACGCTGTACAGTAGTGCTACTTACACACATTACACCAGGTAGAGCCCCTGTCACACAGTACACCAGGTAGAGTCCCCTTTTACACAATACTGCAGGTAGGGTCCCTTTTTATACAGTACGGCAGATAGAGTCCCCTTTAACATAAACAGGACGGCAAGTAGAGTCCCGTTTTACACATTATGGCAGACAGAGACCCCCTTTTACACATTACAGTGTATATATAACCCTCCCCCCCTAAATATCGTGTATTTGCCCCTGTGCCTGCCCACCTTCCTCCCTCTCTCATGTTTATGCTGATGTTACCTTACACTATGTCCTGAACTGAGTGTCTCCCCCCGATTTAACTTCCTTTAGACTGCAGGATCCGGGAAGAGGAGGCGGATCTCAACTTCCACGGCACTTTCTGCAACACAGATCCAGTCTGCACAGTGCACACAGAGGGACTCACCCGGCACTTTTGCAAGCTCCTGTGGGTGGGGGTGTCGGGCAATAATACTCGTGCGGCTGTGTTACCATGAGACAGAGGGTGCGGACATTCAGGGCCGGCCCGAGGCTAATTTTTTTGGTATGCGAATATATATTTTTGCGCCCTTTAGTGGTATATATAGGGGCATGGCTTCATGGAGAAGGGGTGTGGCCACAGTATAGTATCAATTCACATTGCACCGCACAGTAGAGCCCAATATACATGCTACGCCACAGAAGAGCCCCTTATACATGCTACGTTACACCACAGATGAGCTGCTTATACACGTTACACCACAGATGAGCTGCTTATACACGTTACACCACAGATGAGCTGCTTATACACGTTACACCACATAGGAGTCGCTTATACACGTTACACCACATAGGAGTCGCTTATACATGTTAAACCACAGTAGAGATGCTTTTATGTTACACCAGAACGAACGGCTGCAGAGTCCTCTTTTCCAATCTAAATGCCGGGAGTGCCGCACATGGAGGTATCGTGTCTATGAGTAAGTGGAGGCACCCAGCTCAGTAAATGTCTACAGAAAGTGCCGACATTGTGGAGTATATATATGTGTGTATATATATATATCTCCTATATAATAGCCCTATTCTGTGATCTTGTGATTCATTTGCTAACGCTGGGCGGAGTCACAACAGTGGGCGGAGTTAGTCAAATGAGTCACAGATCTGGCCAAATCTATAGGACACTAGGAGCAGCTGCAGAAGCAGATAGTATGGACATGGCACAGGCAGGGTGCATACCTCCCAGCTTTCACACACACACTCACACACACACACACACACACACACACACACACACACACACAGCGAAAAGGGGGCGTGGCTTCGCGGGAGGGCCCCCGTTTTCGTCAGTGAGGGGGCATGCCCAGCGCTCTGAGAGCTGCTGGCATGCCCCCAGGGGCTGATTATGAGTCCGGGGGGCACAGGGTACTTGAGACAGGGGAGCCCTATCTCATTGCATTGCTGTGCCTGCTGTGGGTTGGGGGGCGTGGCCTAATCGCGGGCCGTGAGGCCACGCCCCATTATGCAAATTCCGGGATTTTTTTTTATTATTTTTTTTTTAATGGTATTTTGGCCCCTCAGCTAGAGGTAAATCCAGAGGAGGTGGTCGCTCCCCCCTACACACCCGCACAGGCAGAAGAAAGCAGGGAGACTGCTGCCTCCCTGCAACACCACAGACCTGCCAATACGCAGCAGCGTGTGCTGACTGTAGCACAATGCTGCCGCTGTTGCTGGCAGGACGGGGGAGCTTCTGAGCTGGGACAGAGCTACTCCAGCCAGGGGGCCCCCTAAAACTGTGGGGCCAACGGTACGTACCGCCTGCCCCCCCCCTTAATCCGGCTCTGCTGCTGGAACCCCCCCTTAATCCGTACCCCCTGATGCCCCCTCTCCCTCTGTCTCCACTATTCACCGCTGCTCTGCTAAGCAGAACAGCGAGTACAGGAGCTTTCCAACTGCTTTCCCCCCCCCCCCCACCGCAGGACACTGCGACCCGCGGGTGGGACAGCGGGACAGACCCCAAAAAATGGGACTGTCCCGCGAAAATTGGGACATTTGGGAGGTATGGGGGTGTGTGAGGGGGTATGCCATACTTGACCCCCACATCAGCATACTCAGCAGGGTCTCTCTGGCAGGGAGGAGCGTCACATTCTGGCACACTCCACGCTTCTTAGCTGTAGTTTTGTGGGTCACCAGCCGCTGTGCACTTTCTGTACTGCCTCTGTTATCTCCAGCCCCTGCGACCCCACCGCTAGCTGCAGCGCTGCCACCCACAGTGAGTTGCGCCCAGCTCCTTCACACACTTTAGCCGGCGGGTAGCGCTGCAGAAGTCCGCGCTGCTTGAAGGCTCTGACCCCCTCCTCCCTCCAGCATCAGCGTCTCCTGGGAGCTAACCAGTCACTCCCAGTCTCCCCTTACCATAGTGCCCAGCAGCCGTGAGGTCCGCGCCACGTGCATGCTATGACCCCCTCCTCCCTCCAGCCGCAGCATCTCCTGGGGGCTAACCAGTCACTCCCAGTCTCACCTTACCACAGTGCCCG
Source organism: Pseudophryne corroboree (assembly GCF_028390025.1). Taxonomy (NCBI): domain Eukaryota; kingdom Metazoa; phylum Chordata; class Amphibia; order Anura; family Myobatrachidae; genus Pseudophryne; species Pseudophryne corroboree. The sequence goes on from NC_086447.1 coordinate 897,092,688, forward strand.
GCAGCTGCGCGAGGTCTGCGGTGTGTGACTGAGGAGGGGGGGAGTGATGCGGACGGGCAGAGGAAGCAGGAATACAGCCTAAGAGAGTCAGCCATGCCAAGTCTCCACCAGCAGCAGATGCCAACAGGTTGGAGTGGAACAGCAGCAGCCAGCAGCAGTGACTCCGGTAAGACACATCTGTCTGTCACCACTGTTCTGTCCCTAATACCAATCTCTCCCGTGCCCTGTGTTCTGTCATGTCCCTGTCACCCCTGGCCTTGACCTGCCACCCTTATCCTGGCCCTTTCACCCTTATCCTGGCCCTTTCACCCTTATCCTGGCCCTGTCACCCTTATGCTGGCCCTGCTACCCCTACCCTGGCCCTGTCACCCCTGTGCTTGCCCTGTCAACCCTATACTGGCCCTGACACCCCTGTCCTGGTCCTGCCGCCCCTACACTGACCCTGTCACCCCTATCCTGTCCCTGTCATTTCTGTCCTGGCCCCGTCGCCCATGTCCTGGCCCCGTCACCCCTGTCCTGGCCCCGTCACCCCTGTTCTGACCCTGTCACCCCTGTTCTGACCCTGTCACCCCTGTCCTGGCCCAGTCAACCCTGTTCTGACCCTGTCACCCCTGTCCTGGCCCTGTTACTGCATACCCTCCAACTACCTTTTTGACAGGTACAGTACCCGCAGCACCTCCAGACCTCTCCCCAATGCACCACACCTCCGCACCTTCCCCTCCACCACATGCGGCACTCCACCCCTCCCCCACATGCTGTGCCTCCAGACCCCCTACACCACCAGCGGCTCCCACTCCTCCGCCCCTTCACCACCCCCAGCAATCTCCAGGCCCCCTCCACCATTCACCCCCCTTATATGTCTCCCTAACACCTGCCCCCCTCCACCCGCAGCATCTGCAGACACCCTCCTCCATCCGTGGTCCCCCCCTCACCCACCCCTCCCCCACCAATGGCACCCCCGCATCTGCCCCACCACCACCTGCAGCACCTCCGGACCTCCTTCCCCATCTGCCGCAACACCCGTACCTGCCCCTCCCCTACCCATGGCGCCTACGGACCCCTACCCCACCAGTGGCACTCCCGCCCCTTCCCATCCCACAGCACCTCCGGAACCCTTCACCCATCTGCATCATCCCCACACCTGCCCCTCCCCCACCCATGGCACCCCTGCCCCTCCCCCACCTGCAGTGCCTCCAGACCCCTCCCCCATCTGCATCCCCCACTCCTCTGCCCTTCCCCCACCCGCAGCACCTCCCAACCCTTCCCCATCCGGGCCCCACCCCCACTTCCGCCCCCCCTCCATCCGCAGCATCTACAGACACCATCCGCAGTACCCCCCGCACCCGCTACATTCTGTACATTGTGGTCTGCAGGTGCTGTTCACGCCGTCGCAAGGGGCTGCGCCTCCTTCACCATCGCACGCCCTTTCATTGTGCAATATTTAACCACTAACAAAGGAATGCAGGTGATACTCCATATAACACAAATATTGAACCCCAGAAAGGCATGCAAGGGTTAAGGGGGCGTAGCCCCTTGCGACGGTGTGAAGAGCGCCCGTAGGGCGCGATGAAGCACCTAGTATATATATATATATATATATATATATATATATAAAATATAGCACACATATATGTCGCAAAAACACACACACAGCTGTATATTTACACCAGTATGTCACAAACACACCACGCACACTCATATATAGCCTTAGATAGCAGACATGTATGTCATAAGCACACACATACACAGCTACAGTATAAACAGTATACAGCAGCACACATGTCATACACACTCACACACAACCCTCTTCAGGCTCGGACTGGCCTGCCGGGGTTCCGGTGGATCCACCGGTGGGTCACGCTCACTTGTAGCCACGCCCACTTCTGCAGGGGGCGTGGCTTATCAGGCAGCTCAGTGGTCAGTTGGCTCCGTTTCCAGAGGAGCCTGCTGCGGATGTAGCAGGGCCGGGACTGACGTGCGCAACGTCATGATGTCACGGACGGACGGCGCCTCCCGCACCACACAGTCAGAATCCTGCCGCCACGGACGGAGGGTGAGACACGCGGCGCCCTGGATCCGGTGAGTGCGGTGCGTGCAGCGGGCGGGTCGCGGCTCCCGGCTTCCAAAACAGCAAGGGAGTGGAGGGGAGGGAGGCTCCCTGCTCCCTGTATAGTGCTGCTGCTGCCGCCGCCAAGCTGTGACCTGGGTGGTGGGGGGGGAGGGTCCGAGACTGAGTTTTTTTGTGTTTCAGAACTTCAGAATTCTGAAACTAGATTTGGCAAAACAGTGACGGGGGGGGCTGCAAACTGGTGCCTGGTCTCCCTGGGTCCCCTGCGGCATGGGCCCCCTACGGCCTGGTCTCCCTGGGTCCCCTGCGGCATGGGCCCCCTGCGGCCTGGTCTCCCTGGGCCCCCTGCGGCATGGGCCCCCTGCGGCCTGGTCTCCCTGGGCCCCCTGCGGCCTGGTCTCCCTGGGCCCCCTGCGGCCTGGTCTCCCTGTGCCCCCTGCGGCCTGTGCCCCCTGCGGCCTGGTCTCCCTGTGCCCCCTGCGGCCTGGTCTCCCTGGGCCCCCTGCGGCCTGGTCTCCCTGGGCCCCCTGCGGCATTGGTCCCCCTGCGGCATGGCCCCCCTGCGGCATGGCCCCCCTGCGGCCTGGGCTCCCTGCGGCATGGGCCCCCTGCGGCCTGGTCTCCCTGTCCCTCCTGCGGCCTGGTCTCCCTGGGCCCCCTGCGGCCTGGTCTCCCTGGGCCCCCTGCGGCCTGGTCTCCCTGTGCCCCCTGCGGCCTGTGCCCCCTGCGGCCTGGTCTCCCTGTGCCCCCTGCGGCCTGGTCTCCCTGTGCCCCCTGCGGCCTGGTCTCCCTGTGCCCCCTGCGGCCTGGTCTCCCTGGGCCCCCTGCGGCCTGGTCTCCCTGGGCCCCCTGCGGCATTGGTCCCCCTGCGGCATGGCCCCCATGCGGCCTGGCCCCCCTGCGGCCTGGGCTCCCTGCGGCATGGGCCCCCTGCGGCCTGGTCTCCCTGGGCCCCCTGCGGCATTGGTCCCCCTGCGGCATGGCCCCCCTGCGGCCTGGGCTCCCTGCGGCCTGGTCTCCCTGTCCCTCCTGCGGCATGGGCTCCCTGTGGCATGGGCCCCCTGCAGCCTGGGCTCCCTGCGGCATGGCCCCCCTGCAGCCTGGTCTCCCTGGTCCCCCTGCGGCCTGGTCCCCCTGCGGCCTGGTCTCCCTTGGCCCCCTGCGGCCTGGTCTCCCTTGGCCCCCTGCGGCCTGGTCTACCTGGGCCCCCTGCGGCCTGGTCTCCCTGGGCCTGGTCTCCCTGGGCCCCCTGCGGCATGGGCCCCCTGTGGCCTGGTCTCCCTGGGCCCCCTGCAGCATGGGCCCCCTGCGGCCTGGTCTCCCTGGGCCCCCTGCGGCATTGGGCCCCCTGCGGCTTGGTCTCCCTGCGGCATGGTCTCCCTGCGGCATGGGCCCCCTGCGGCATGGTCTCCCTGTCCCTCCTGCGGCATGGGCTCCCTGTGGCATGGGCCCCCTGCAGCCTGGGCTCCCTGCGGCATGGCCCCCCTGCAGCCTGGTCTCCCTGGGCCCCCTGATGCCTGGTCTCCCTGGGCCCCCTGATGCCTGGTCTCCCTGGGCCCCCTGCGGCCTGGGCCCTTTGCAGCCTGGGCCCCCTGGGCTCCCTGCAGCCTGGGCACCCTGCATAGTGCGGCCTTGCGACCAATACAGCAGAGTAGGGGGGTCATGTTTGTGTGCAGGGTTGGTGAGGCTCTTGATGTGCAGGGGATAGTCAGACTCCGGGCCACCGTCAGAGGGGTACTTCAGTCCCGGGCCAGGAGAGTAAAGGGGCCCCATGCTACTGTAGCCTGCCTGCGATGATCGGATGGATGTCCCGCCCCCTTCACCTGTAACCCCGCCCACTTCACCCGAGGCCAAACCCTTCCACTGCCTCCCCTGTTTCAAACACCGGGCATCACACATGTAAGCTGCAGCAGCACAGTGTAAAGGTCCATATGGTGAGATTCTGTCTATGGGGGGCATTCGACCTGATCGCTGCTGTGCGTTTTCGCACAGCAGCGATCAGGTCTGAACTGCGCGCATGCCAGACAGCCAACGGCTGTCTTAGCTTTGCGATCGCCTCTGCCTGATTGACAGGTAGAGGCGGTCGCTGGGTGGGAGGGAGCGGGCTCGAGCCGTTGGGGGGGCGGGCCACGGTGGCTGCGTGATGTCACACAGCTGTTGCGACCTGGGCAGCGACGAGTAGCTCCCTGCCAGCGTGCAGAATTACGTTGGCTGGGAGCTAACTCTTCCAGTACAAAAGCATCGCCGCTGTGCAATGCTTTTGCACTTGTGCGACAGGGTAGGGCATGTCTGTGGCTGTGCAGTGTGGTCATATAATATTTTTTCACTTTTACAGGTACCCCATGGATTCCACATGTACAAGAGGACCGAGAGACTGCGTGAGATACTAGGTAGGTATGTGAGTGTGTACATGTGTAAATGTGTGTTAATAAACTTTTACTTTCACGGTGTGTGTGTTTTGTCTTTTTTTGGGTATTTCTTTTGTTGTGGAACTACAGGTACAAGCGGGCCCTTTAATTCTCTGCATGCTGGTACTTGTGGTTCTCCAAGTACCAGCATGTGGGGGAGGCTTGCTAGGACTTGTAGTTCCACAGCAAAAGACAATATTCTTTTTGTACACATTTTTGGCTATCAGCCTGGCACCCACCCTCGGGCTTCACTCCTGGCCCTTGGGTGCCTGGAGGGGGGGGACCCCTTTATTTAAGGGTCCCCATTCCCCCAGGGAACCCCGGCCAGGGGTGACTAGTTGGGGTGTGTGATGCTGCGGCCGCAGGGACCTGTATAAAAGTGTCCCCCGGCTGTGGCATCACCTCCCTGGCTAGTGGAGCCCGGTGCTGGTTTCAAAAATACGGGGGACCCCTACTTCTTTTGTCCTCCGTATTTTTGGAACCAGGACCGGTCCATGAGCCCGGTTCTGGTTGTTTAAATACGGGGGACCCCCAGGCAATTTTCCCCCCCGTGTTTTTGCAACCAGGACCGGCTCAAAGAGCCCGGGGCTGGTTATGCATTTGGGGGGGGACTGCACATCGTTTTTTTTTTTTTTTTTTTTCTTCTAACACTTTCTTAACATTTTCACACAGAAGCATGCATGGATCTCACTGATGTGTGCATGCTTCTGACTAAGTAATAAAACATGACCCAAAATGTTTTTTATTACTAAAATTTGCATGTTTCCTTTACTAAAAATCCCCAATAATCTCATACAAATTCCGTTTTAACCTTAAAAATTGCACCCTATTACAGTTGCAATTTTTAGCAAGTTACAAACGTGCGATTTGTTGCGATTTTTTTTAAGACACTTTAAAAATCGCACCCTATTACATCTAGGCCGTGGATCGGCGAATTTGCTATTTTCTCTTACGTCCTAAAGGATGCTGGGGTCCATATTAGTACCATGGGGTATAGACGGGTCCACCAGGAGCCATTGGCACTTTAAGAGTTTAATAGTGTGGACTGGCTTCTCCCTCTATGCCCCTCCTACCAGACTCTGTTTAGAAAATGTGCCCAGAGGAGCCGTTCACAGCTAGGGGAGCTCTGCAGAGCTTCTTTAGAAAAGTTTATTTTAGAGTTTGTTTTTTTACAGGGAGGCTGCGGTCAACAGCCTCCCTGCATCGAGGGACTGAGGGGGGGAGCAGTGTCCACCCTGCGGGGTCTTGAGCCACTGCCTCCGCTGACTGGACATTGAGCTCCAGGGGGAACAGATCACGCCCCGCCACAGGGGAACGCTCACCCCGGCAGCCAGCCGCCACCCCCTCACTGAGCTGACGTGTAGCGAGTTAGTCACTGTCCCCCCTTACAAGCGGGGGGGTCAGTGTGAAGAGGGCGGCTTGAGGGTGGGAGCGTGGTATTGACCGCGCTCCCGGAAGGCTCAGCGGTACTGCAGTGCGGCGCTGTGAGGGGCGCCCTGAGCCAGCAAGGTACCCTACACTGACCAATTCCAGCCTGTCGGGGTCCGCTGATCTCAGCCAGCACAAAATTCCTCAGGCCGGTATTATCTTCAAGAGCGGGAAGACAGCGAAGGGGCGGAGCTTCTCCTCAGTGCGGACCCAGCAGAGTTATGCGCGATTTTTCCTGCCTGCAATCACTACTAGTGGATGTCCAGGTCCCTCCAGTGCAACTCCAGCTATCTGTACGGTACCAGGGGGTTGTAGAAGGGGGGGGGGGGGAGGCTGTGTTGTAGGCTGTGCCACCTATTAAGGGACACAGTCAGCGCGGGTTGGGGTCTCCCTATACCTCTAATAGCGCTGCATGTGGGTTGGCTCCAATCTCTGTGTCTCTCTGCCATTCTTGGGGGGAAACTGTCTAGTGAATACCCTGTGTGTTTGTGGGGTGTTTGGTGTGTGTGACAACATGTCTAGGGACACTGTTTCATATGCTGCAGATGATTTGTCTTCCCAGGAGGACTCCATACCATGTAATCAGGATTGCACTGTTGTATCGCAGATCCCTGCTAGAGAGCCAGGATGGTTAGTCTCTCTGAGGGGGACTATTTCTCAGATTTCTGACAGGGTTGCTAGGATTGAGCATGCCACTCAGATACTACAATCCTCTATGGTTGTGTGGTCTGATACTGCTTCCTCGGGATCCTCTGCGGTGCATTCTCACAAACGTGCACTTGCATTGCTTACGCAGGATGACACGGACACCTACTCTGACACTGCAGACGGTGACGGGGATGTGTCGAGGGAGACAGCATCACTTGCTAGGGGGGTGCAGTTGATGATTGAAGCTGTGAGGGATATTTTACATATTTCTGACAGCTCCTGAACAGGTGGAGGAGGCCTTCTTTACAAATAATAAGAAGCCCCCACCACCACCACCTTCCCGGCATCCAAAGAATTAAACGCTATCTTTGAAAAAGCCTGGGAAACTCCGGAAAATAAATTTCATATCCCTAAGAGGGTTTTGGTTGCTTTTCCCTTCCCAGAGGAAGATAGAAAGAAGTGGGAGTCTCCGCCGATAGTTGACGCCTCTGTCTCCAGGCTGTCAAAACAGGTGGTTTTTCCAGTTCCGGGATCTACCGCGTTGAAGGACCCGGCAGATCACAAGGTGGATGCTAGCTAAAATCCATTTACATGGCTATATTGCGGCCTACTATAGCCTATGCTTGGATTGCAAAAGCTATTGACAGGTGGTCAATAACTCTGCAGGAGGAGTCGACTTCGCTGGATAAAGGTGACAATGTATTTTTACGCCATATTCAGGATTCTGCAGGGTTCCTGGTGGATTCCATGAAGGACCTGAAGAACAAAGGTTCTGGCAATCCTCATTGCTCCGGACTGGCCAAGGAGGGCTTGGTACGCGGATCTACTGGATCTTCTGCTGGAAGATCCAAGGCTGTTGCCTCTTCGGGAGGATCTGCTACTGCAGGGGCCGTTCGCTTATCAAGACTTACCACGGCTACGTTTGACGGCATGGCGGTTGAACGCCAGATCTTAGCTCGGAAGGGTATCCCGAGTGAGGTAATTTCTACCCTGATGCAGGCTAGGAAGGGGTTAACGTTTAAACATTACCATCACATTTGGAAAAAATATGTTTCTTGGTGTGAGTCCAGGATTTTCCTGCGGTGGAGTTTCAACTTGGACGTTTTCTCTTTTTCCTGCAAGCAGGGGTGGATATGGGGCTAACATAGGGCTCCATCAAGGTCCAGATCTCTGCTTTGTCCATCTTCTTCCAAAAACAATTGTCTGCCCTCCCTGAGGTTCAGACCTTCTTGAAAGGGGTTCTGCACATCCAGCCTCCCCTTGTGGCGCCAACGGCACCCTGGGATCTTGATGTGGTGTCGCAGTTCCTGCAATCTGCTTGGTTTGAGCCTTTACAGGAGGCTGATTTCAAGTTTCTCACGTGGAAGGCGGTCACCTTGTTGGCCTTGGCTTCTGCGCGATGTGTGTCGGAATTGGGGGCTTTATCTTGTAAAAAGCCCCTATTTGATCTTCCAAGACAGGGCGGAACTTAGGACTCGTCCACAGTTCCTGCCTAAGGTTGTATCGGCTTTCCATATCAACCAACCTATTGTGGTGCCAGTGGCTACTGACTCCTCAATTGCTTCAAAGGCCTTGGATGTAGTGAGGTCTTTGAAGATTTATGTGAGGAGGACGGCTCGTCATAGGAATAGTGACTCTCTGTTTGTCCTCTATGATCCCAAGAAGATTGGGTGTCCTGATTCTAAGCAGTCGATTTCACGCTGGATCAGGGTCACTATCCAGCATGCTTATTCCACGGCAGGATTGCAGTGTCCGAAATCTGTAAAGGCCCACTCTACTTGTAAAGTGGGCTCTTCCTGGGCGGCTGCCTGGGGTGTCTCGGCTGTACAACTCTGCCGAGCAACTACTTGGTCTGGGTCGAACACGTTTGCCAAGTTTAACAAGTTCGATACTTTGGCCTCTGATGACCTCAAGTTTGGTCAAGCAGTGTTGCAGGAGCCTCCGCACTCTCCCTCCCGTACTGGGAGCTTTGGTACATCCCTATGGTACTAATATGGACCCCAGCATCCTCTAGGAAGTAAGAGAAAATAGGATTTTGGTTACCTACCGGTAAATCCTTTTCTCGTAGTCCGTAGAGGATGCTGGGCACCCGCCCAGTGCTGCGTTTTCCTGCATTGGTTTTATAGTTCAGTACTGCCTGGTTCCTAGGTAAGTTCTGCGTTATTTACGGTTTCAGCTGTTGCTGAGTTGTTCCGGCATGTCAGCCGGATTTGCCTGTTGTGTGAGCTGGTATGAATCTCACCACTATCTGTGTAATTCCTTCTCTCGAAGTATGTCGTCTCCTCGGGCACAGTTTCTAGACTGAGTTTGGTAGGAGGGGCATAAAGGGAGGAGCCAGCCCACACTATTAAACTCTTAAAGTGCCAATGGCTCCTGGTGGACCCGTCTATACCCCATGTTACTAATATGGACCCCAGCATCCTCTACGGACTATGAGAAAAGGATTTACCGGTAGGTAACAAAAATCCTATTTTCACCAGTATCGGGGGGGGGGGGGGGGGGATACTCTGCCACAGGAACACTCGGGACCCATCCCCCACCTAAATCCACCATCCCCCACCTAAAAACTCTCCTGGTGTAACCCAGGCACATACACAACAGCTTGAAGTGGGCATCAGGGTAGAGCTGCACTAATGTGGCTGTCATCTTAGGGTCCCAATATGACCAATATAATCATTTTTAATATATAATCGTAATTTTTAATTTTATAATCATTGTTTAATGTATATTTAAAAGTATATAGCTTTGATTTGTATTTCACAAAATGATATGAGCTACTACAGATGTAACCACACTCATCTATGCTGTGATGCGTACGCATGGGCATATACATAGCGCAAATGCACCACACTACGAGTGGCCGCAGCGGGCATTCGCACCATAGGCTTTAATGGTGTGTGTGTAGGCATGCAAGTGCACATAATTGCAGGCACACTTGTTTGACACAGATGATGTTACAGCAACAAAGGATAACAGGAGACTAGAGGGCCTATTTGCTTTACGTGTGTGCTCTGTAGAAGGCCAGCCCATTGTGTAATTTGCAGGAAGATTTGGCACATTTCCTGACAACGATCTGCCAGTGTGTACAGAGGAAAGATTAATTGGCCAATGTCCTCAACAACAGAGGGCAGTGGTGGTTGGGCACTGTGTATGAACAACCACTATCTGCGATATATCTGCTGATTGGTTGATCTGCAGATATATCTTTAGGTATGTACCCAGCTTTACTGGTACATATACTTTATTATTGCAGGCAGCACTATGAGCCCATACTGTGTACTCATCCCCCAAGTTCAAATTTTCCAGACTGATCAATAGAAATAAAGGAATTGAAGGATTGTTGTAATGCAAAGACTAAGGAGGTTATTCAGGTGACCGCAATAACTCAGTTTGTGTTGCTACTGCGCACGCACAGGTCCCGTTCTGCGTGTCCGTGCACAGCCAATGCGATTGGCTGCGAACACCTCTGCCCGATTGACAGGCAGAGACTTTCGCTAGGCGGCAATGTGGAGTTATGGAACCATTGCGTGGTCAACGTGGGGAAAATGGGGGCAGGTCAGCTGCGTTTTTGGGGTGGCTGCATGTTGTCACACACAGCCACTCTGATCATGAAAATGGCGGTGGACCTCCTGCATACGCAGCCCAGTTGCGGTTGCCGGGGGTCATCATTAATTTTAGCAAGTACGATTTGATCGCAATTGTTTTGCGATCACATCGCTGGGCCACCAATTAGCATGCTAGGCGGCCTTGCCCTGCGCTGGGCGGCCCTCAGCATGCAAAAGAAAGGATTGCAGATTCTTTTTAGCATAAGCCGCTCATAACTTTATTGTGATTACATAAACCTTTTACTTAAGCTAGCTTATCACTAAATAAAACCACACCACACACTGAAATAAAGACACGGACACAGTAGCTGGAGTTAAAGGTCAGACGATGTTTATTAATCGCTGACCAACTCTTTAAACTAATAATTGAGGCCGAATTAGAATTGAATTGAATATATATTAACTTTAGTTTGGAGGATGGCAAACAGAAAACCGCTGCCAAACACCAGCACCCGTCACCTAGATGAAAACCACCAAACCAAGGAGGGGAGTACACATACCCCGCCTCCTTCCCGCATAACCCGCATTGTGCTGGCCTTACCCCTCTTTCTCTGGCAAACGTTCGGTTCCCGCAGGGGAACGTCTAAATGTCCAACCGCAAGAAAAGGACACACCTGCCGTCCTTCTAAAGAGGGAGCCCCACAATGACCACTTATGCCTGTGTGACAGCTGGTTGGCAGCGATTTCCCGCCAATCTGGCTTTCAATAGCCCACAGCAAGAACAAAAACGTAGACGCATTCTGGGAGGGCGGGCGGGCATAAACTGAAAGGCAAGAGGAAGTCTAGCAAAATGGCCACCCCCTATATACTAACCTAAGACCCTCCTCTTCATCTTGATGCACAAACCTCTAATCCAATAGGAAAAAACCAACCGGGAAAACTGATCTGCCTAGCAACTGCTTAGTCATTTAACAACCAATCACAAAAAGTTGATCGCTTATATGGCCTCAGGCTTATGCAGCCTTCAGCTTATCTAAGCCGCTCATAACTTTATTGTGATTACATAAACCTTTTATTTAAGCTAGCTTATCACTAAATAAAACCACACCACACACTGAAATAAAGACACGGACACAGTAGCTGGAGTTAAAGGTCAGACGATGTTTATTAATCGCTGACCAACTCTTTAAACTAATAATTGAGGCCGAATTAGAATTGAATTGAATATATATTAACTTTAGTTTGGAGGATGGCAAACAGAAAACCGCTGCCAAACACCAGCACCCGTCACCTAGATGAAAACCACCAAACCAAGGAGGGGAGTACACATACCCCGCCTCCTTCCCGCATAACCCGCATTGTGCTGGCCTTACCCCTCTTTCTCTGGCAAACGTTCGGTTCCCGCAGGGGAACGTCTAAATGTCCAACCGCAAGAAAAGGACACACCTGCCGTCCTTCTAAAGAGGGAGCCCCACAATGACCACTTATGCCTGTGTGACAGCTGGTTGGCAGCGATTTCCCGCCAACCTGGCTTTCAATAGCCCACAGCAAGAACAAAAACGTAGACGCATTCTGGGAGGGCGGGCGGGCATAAACTGAAAGGCAAGAGGAAGTCTAGCAAAATGGCCACCCCCTATATACTAACCTAAGACCCTCCTCTTCATCTTGATGCACAAACCTCTAATCCAATAGGAAAAAACCAACCGGGAAAACTGATCTGCCTAGCAACTGCTTAGTCATTTAACAACCAATCACAAAAAGTTGATCGCTTATATGGCCTCAGGCTTATGCAGCCTTCAGCTTATCTAAGCCGCTCATAACTTTATTGTGATTACATAAACCTTTTATTTAAGCTAGCTTATCACTAAATAAAACCACACCACACACTGAAATAAAGACACGGACACAGTAGCTGGAGTTAAAGGTCAGACGATGTTTATTAATCGCTGACCAACTCTTTAAACTAATAATTGAGGCCGAATTAGAATTGAATTGAATATATATTTAACTTTAGTTTGGAGGATGGCAAACTGAAAACCGCTGCCAAACACCAGCACCCGTCACCTAGATGAAAACCACCAAACCAAGGAGGGGAGTACACATACCCCGCCTCCTTCCCGCATAACCCGCATTGTGCTGGCCTTACCCCTCTTTCTCTGGCAAACGTTCGGTTCCCGCAGGGGAACGTCTAAATGTCCAACCGCAAGAAAAGGACACACCTGCCGTCCTTCTAAAGAGGGAGCCCCACAATGACCACTTATGCCTGTGTGACAGCTGGTTGGCAGCGATTTCCCGCCACCAAGGTTTACCAAACCGCCACCGCCATCCGCAAACAGAACATCAACCAGAAACTAACTAGCTCTAACGAAAAGGACCGAAAATATCCTCCAGAAAAAACTGCACTCCTTCCGGCGAAAGGTGAACCCCATCGTCTCTATAGAAATGCCTGTTCCGCAGCACCAGCAGAGGATGCTTAATTGCCACTCCGCCTATGGCCTTGACAAAAAGAGACACCGTCGAGTTCACTTTTTTGCGTGCTTTCTCCAGCGCCGAGAAACGCACCGCACCACGCCAATGGAAACGGGGCACCATTTCCGACCAGACAATGCATACCCCAGGCCAGTGACAACGTATCGCCACCACATCCGCCTTTATAGACAAAATCAAGTCTATGCCTTTAACTCGGCCCAGATCATTACCACCCAAATGAATGATAATACAACTGGGGCGACCCCAGCGGCGCTCCCTAGAAAAAAGGACGCGCAACAGATCACCCCACAACATGCCCCTGACACCTAACCATCTAAATTGCCTGGACCCAAAAATCTCAGTCGCCCTAGACGCCATAGGATGTTTCTCCGCCCAAAAAACATATGAATGACCAACCATCCATATGTGGTCTCCAAAATTGATGACAGCTGTAAAAGAAATTATCCTAATGTCAGATTATGCACATAATCTGTAACTTAAACACAACGTAACCAATTAAACCCAAGTGAAGGAGAAAACTCAAAAAACCTCCCGTGGACCTTGATAGAACAGCCAATTGAAATTAGGCCCCCTCGGAGGAAAAATTTTAAAAATTCGCTTCACACCCTCGATTCCTGAACGGTAAGCGTTCAAAAACCGACGAGTAAACATGTTTTTGGGTTAGCGCAACAGGCGCACTTATAACTTATCTATACGGACATAAGACTTATAGGAGGCCGACTTCCAGCGACCCAACTCCCGAATAGCCGCCGGTGATGAACCAGCGGCCGCCGCATGGGTAGCCGCCCCAATCCGAAAGGAATGAGTACCGAAGTCCGCCTCCTGTAAGCCCAACGCCGTCAAACATTTCTTGAACACTGATGAGAACTGAAACTTTGTCAGAGGGTCCCACTGCGGGTGCACCAACAACTGGTTGCCCCCCGGAGGTCTTAACCGCACATACTCCTGCGTCAACCGCAGCGGGCAAACGCCCGTACTTCCCTGAGCCTCCAAGGACAACCAGCGACCCCGACCTGTTTGATCTGTCTTGGACCGCACAATCCTACAGAGCAACAGGCCCTCCTGCAGGCGCACATTCTTGTAGAGCAGACCCGATTCCCGGGACGCCTTGCTGCTCGCCACTAACTCGCTCACCCGAAAAGCCTCAAAAAAGGCCAGGGCATACGCGCTACTAAACAATGCCACCTCAAACTCCGAGGACGCAATCTGAGGTAGCACACGCAGCAATTCTGCTAGCAGCTGCAACGTTATAGGCCTACGCGAATCCGCAGGCGCCGGGTGCAACATAGCCCAGCCTTTCAGCGCTCTGGAAAGGACAAACGACCCCGTGGGGTCCGCCGTCCCGTGGAGTCGCGAGTGAAAGGCGATGCCCGCAAGGGCAGTAGCCATGGCCGCTTTTGACCTGCCGTTCTGGTAATGCTCCCAAACAAAGGTCAACAGGGCGTCGGCCGAGGACTCACCTGCTACCCCGTACCTACTCTGAAAGGCTGACCAATCCCGCCATGCAGCATCATACGCTCGTAGCGTGGAGGGAGCCAGTGCACACCTGGCTAATGCCGTTAAACCGCTTCGACCATCTGCCAGACAGAAGGTGGGCACTGTAACCCCTCTGCCTCCGCTCCCGGAACCAACTTCCTGAATTTGTCAAACTGGAACCGGGACAATGCATCCGCAATTCCATTGTCAACTCCAGGAACGTGGCGAGCCCTAAAATTAATATTGCGCTGCAAACAAACCAACACTAAATGCCTTAGCAGTCTCAGTGCCTGCGGAGAGGAGGAACGCTGATTATTAATCGCATGCACTACCCCCAAGTTGTCGCAAAGAAACAAAATGTCCCTATTTGCGAAACGTCCGGCCCATAACTCAAGCGCCACTAAGATCGGGAACAATTCCAGCAAAAGCAGGTTCTTGGTAAACCCACGCGTTACCCAAGATGCCGGCAAGGCCGCAGCGCACCATGCGCCAGCGAAGAACGCGCCAAACCCTAGACTGCCGGAAGCATCCGTGAACAATTGCAGCTGCTTACTGGAACAACAAGGAGCGGGCCACAAAACTTCCCTGTTGAAAGACACCAGGAACGAGACCCAAATCCGCAAATCATCCTTGATCTCGCGGGAAAGGTACACGGAGTGATTCTGCCGAACCGTCCCCGCGGTGGCCCGCTCAAGTTTGCGACAGAAAATCCTACCCATGGGGATAATCCGACATGCAAAATTGAGAGAACCAAGCAAGGACTGCACATGCTTAAGCCGAACCCTGCGTTTTCCTAAACAGTCTGTAATCAAACCCAATAGTTTCCGCACCTTATCCTCGGGCAAGCGACAGCACCCCCCTACCGTGTCAATTTCGATACCTAAATAGGACCCTCGCACTTATCCTGCGCAACCGGTACCCCTAAAGCGCAGAATAACGACCTGGCCACCGAGAGAATGTCCCCACAGACCGAACTGTCCCCGGGCCCTACAAAAAGAAAGTCATCCAGGTAGTGAGCCACCCCCAGTTGCCCGGAGGCGGTCTGGACGCACCAGTGTAAAAATGTGCTAAAGCACTCAAAGTAGGCGCAGGAGACAGAGCAACCCATGGGGAGACACCGATCGACGTAGAATTCGCCCCCTATTTTGAAACCCAGAAACCGCAGGGAATCTGGGTGTAGCGGGAGTAGCCGAAAGGCCGACTCCACGTCCAATTTTGCCAACAGACTCCCCGGACCACAATCCCGCACTAAGCGCAGCGCGTCGTCGAACGACTGATATTGAACTCTGCACTGGGCTTCCGGGATAGCGTCGTTGACCGACAACCCCGGCGGGTGCGACAAGTGCTGTATCAAACGAAACTTGCCTATGGCCTTCTTGGGCACTACCCCTACTGGGGAAATGCACAAGGAGGGCAACGGGGAAAGGGCGTAGGGCCCAGCCATGCGCCCCAGCCCAATTTCCCCGTCAACCTTCCGCCGGACTTCCTGCGGGAATTCCCGAGCCGATCTCAAATTCTGGCGTGCAACCACATACACCGAATCCGGAATTGGCAAACGAAAACCGTGCTGAAAACCCTCCAAGAGAAACGATGCCGCCGCCTCATCGGGGTACAAGCTAAGCCAGCGCTGCAACTCGGGAACTATAATCGGGGAGAAGGCCTTACTTGCCAACTCCACCGGCCTCGGTGGAAGCGGCAGGCGGTGCATTCCTTGGCCGGGTGACTTGCTCCGCACAACCTACATGAGTGGCGAAAACGACAACTCGTTCCTTTGACGCATTTGCCGTCGTTGTAGGCAAAGCACTTGCCTTTCCCCTCCAATCGGGAAGCCGCCGCCCCGGCCGCCCCGGGCTTCTTGGCCGTGACGTCCGGGGTGGGTTTGACCTGCTGCGTGACCTCCAACCACACCTCAACATCCTTGAAACCCGCTGGCAGGATGGGGTTGCCATCCTGATTGCGACGAAACTTCTCGTCGTAATCCCGCCACGCGGACCCCTTGGATTTCAAGTACATATCGTGTACTAAAAACAAATATTTCACCAAGTTGGCATACTCCGAGGGACGCGATTCCGTGTAGCAAGCCATGAATACCAAAAAACCACGCAGCCACTGGTGAAAATTGCGAAACGCATTTTCCCCCATACCACCCGGCTTCTTGGCTGCGTCAAAACCTTGCCGCATTTCCTCCGTAAGGGTGAATATGTCTACATACTTCCCCTTACGGATTTTTTCCCGCATGCGCTTGCGAACCCCCCTTGTAACTGCCGTGTTGGCGCAATGTACCATCTCGCCGTAACGGGGTGGGTCAGAGGGGACCACCTGCGCAGGAGCGGCCACCTTATGCGCCTCCTTAGCCATTCGCCGCGCGATGAGCCTAGCTAATTTACGCGGGCGCCGCGGAGAGCCGGATGATACGCTGCTAGAAGACGAGGAACTACAAGTTGAAACGTGTAAAGGAATGTTTAGCTCACCGGAGTTCGAAGGACCCGGAACCGCGTCGTCCGCTGCACCCGCCTCCGCTGATGGCCGTACCTCCACGTTCGCCGTCGCGCTCGTCCGCGACCTTCGCCTTGTGTCGGGCGTAGCCCCTGAATTAGACGGGACCTGTGAGGGAGAAAAAGAGGGGACAACAGGCACAGGGGGAACCAGAACATCATTAACAATTGGCCGCAATTGCGGAGGGCCCGCCCCTCCGCTCCGCGGCAGATGGCTGCCCGGCCGCTGCAGGGAGGGGGCCCCCGCCGAGGTGTACCCGATCGACTGCGTAAAGGCCGACCCGCTCACTGCACCAAAACTCGCGGGGTAAGACGGCCGCCACGCCGTATGCGGCGGGCAGACGCCTGCCCCCGCCCATCCGTATGACGCCGGAAGGAACTGAGGGGGCGCCGTGAGTGGGGGCCAACTCTGTGCCACCTGATACCCAGCGCCCGGTGCCAACTCTGTGCCACCTGGGGGCAACTCTGTGCCACCTGATACCCACCGACCGACCACGTGGACTGCACGCCGGTGCCCGCGCTGTACCCGTGCGGGGAAAATTGTGTGCCGGACACCGTCATGAAGCCCATGGAAGGCATGCTGGCGGCTAAGGGGAATGCTGGAGCCGGAGGCCACGCAAAACCCCCGGGGAGGGACTGGCTCCCCGCGAAGCCTTGCTGCGCTGCTACCGAAAGCGCCCCGCCGGGCGTCATATAAGCCGCCGAGACGGATGTCTGTGTGGACCCAAACTGAAAAGGACCGGGAAGGGCGTGGAGAGGGGTTTGAAAACCGACAAGCGGGGGCGCCGTTAACGGCGGCGGGGCGTCTGACGCCCAGGAGGAGCCCGAGCAGGCCCCCGAGGCCGGGGGGAAACCCTGCCATGTGACTGCCGCCGGTGCGGGTGCGGCGGCAGCCGCTGCCCCGTCCCCCGCCCCAGCCACACTAAGCCCAAACGTTCCAATATTATTTAAATTGCCCTGATGTGTGCTAATCCCCTCGTTGGAGGGGGGTAGTATGGGGCCCTGTATTGTCCCGGGGACAGCGGGAGCCGCTACCCGCCGCCCTGGCCTCATATCCCCTAGCTGAATATTGACCCCCCCCTCGCCCCCCGCAGCTCTGCCGCGGCCATCCGGCACAGCTTGTGCCCCCAGGACGCCGCCGAGAGCCGACCGCGGAGACGGAGGAGGAGGGCCGGAGGCACTTCTTGAAGGAGGGAGAGTGGTTGGTTCGCCCGCGGGAGGCGCCGGGGAGCGCGGCCCAGCCGGACCGCGCGCACCCGCGCCACGTGCAGAGCGGCCGCTGGCCGCCGGAGGAGGATTACCAAAGGCGCCCGAGGCAGGAGGGAGAGGAGAGGCCCGTCCCGCTGCGAGCGCCGGGGCGCGCGGCCCGGCCGAGCCGCGCGCATCGGCACCACGTGACGAGCGGCCGCTGGCCGCCCGTCTCCGTGCGGCAGGGGAGCGGGCTGTAACTGCCCGCCCCCGCCGCCTGTCTGCAGCAGGGGAAAGGCCTCTCTGAGGCGCAATGCTCGGGGAGCGGAAGGCGCTCCCCGCATCCACGAGGCGCCGGGGGGGGGGGAGCTGAACGTCTGGGACGGGTCATGACAGCGGGAGGGAGACGTCGGTAAAAGGGGGGCAACACAGCTGCACCGCACAGAGAAGGGGCAATAGTATGCTATATAATGCCCAGTGAAGCAAATGCAATGTCCAAATTATGCAAGTAGTACAAGTAAAAGTATACTTATCCTTCCTGGGCATAAACTGAAAGGCAAGAGGAAGTCTAGCAAAATGGCCACCCCCTATATACTAACCTAAGACCCTCCTCTTCATCTTGATGCACAAACCTCTAATCCAATAGGAAAAACCAACCGGGAAAACTGATCTGCCTAGCAACTGCTTAGTCATTTAACAACCAATCACAAAAAGTTGATCGCTTATATGGCCTCAGGCTTATGCAGCCTTCAGCTTATCGAATCTGCAATCCATGCTGAATAATCCCCTAAGTGTGGTAGAATTTGGTACAGATAAAAAAGCCCAATTTATTTATATTTGTGGTTGTAGACAATCTTGGTGAAAACATTTCTGAGAAATATTCTTATATATTACAATACAGGCCCTCATTCCGAGTTGATCGGTCGCAAGGCGAATTTAGCAGAGTTACACACGCTTAGTCTACGCCTACTGGGAGTGTATCTTAGCATCTTAAAAGTGCGAACGAAGTTTACGCAATATTGCGAGCAAAAAAAACTTAGCAGTTTTAGAGTAGCTCCAGACTTACTCTGCCTGTGCGATCAGTTCAGTGCTTGTCGTTCCTGGTTTGACGTCACAAACACTCTCAGCGTTCGCCCAGACACTCCCCCGTTTCTCCGGCCACTCCTGCGTTTTTTCCGGAAACGGTAGCGTTTTCAGCCACACGCCCATAAAACGCCGTGTTTCCGCCCAGTAACACCCATTTCCTGTCAATCACACTACGTTCGCCGGTGCGAACAAAAAGCCGTGAGTAAAAATCCTTTCTTCATAGCAGAATTACTTAGCGCAGTCGCAGTGCGAACATTGCGCATGCGCTCTAAGCTGATTTTCACTGCGATGCGAAAAAAAAGAACGAGCGAACGACTCGGAATGAGGGCCACAGAAAACACACTGGGTCCTTATATGGCTGGAGACCAGCGGCAGACAGTCTGAGAATCCAGAATCAGTAGTGCTCATTAGTGACAGGTAGGAATATATTCCTCTATGCGTAGATATTTCAGTGTTTGTAAAAATGCATTTTTGCAGTGGCTTTTTTAAAAAATGAATAATGTTATGTCATGATTACTGCTTTGCTCATAGGATAGTATTATGAGAAATGATGACTGCTTATTCATAATAATATTGTCACCTCATAGCATGTTACATTTTAATGATATTTTGAAGGAATGGTTTGTTGGCAGGGTATGTGTATTATTATGGTAACATAGGATGGTTTTCCTGAGCTAGGTGGCATGGTCATAATAAGTTCTCTGTGGTCATCACATGGGATTGCTTTATTATATGGAGGTACAGTGTATGTATTTTGGTAATCTTGGGATTCTAGCATGTTGGCATTATTTACATTAAGATTGTTACTAATTAAATAATAAAATAGCATGATTTGGATAATTAGAAGGGATATGTTCAGGATGCATGGTAAGTATGTGGGGACTGTTAGGGCAAGACCATGGGGGGGAGGTTTATGTACTAGGGGGAGGCTAGGCTGCAGTGGGGGGAGGGATTAAGGTTAGGCTGCGGAGAGGGGGGTTAGGTGTAGGTACCACTGGGGAGGGTTAGGCTTAGGCCGAGGGGGAGTTTAGGGTTAGGTAGTGGGGAGGTTAGATTTAGGCACCACCAGGGAAAGTTAGGGTTAGGCTGTGGGGGGAATGGTTAGAGTTAGGCATCAGGAAGGGGGGTAGAGGGGGAGGGGAAGTATACTTACCAGACCCCTGTCGGTATTCTCACCATTGAGATGCTGCTTTCGGTCTTTTGACCACCGGCATACCGACCGCCGGTCATCTGTACCCATTGCAATTATAAGATATAAAGAATTAATATGCATTTTTGTGGGGAACCGCATTGGTACTATCTGTATAGAAAGCATCCGTCAATCTCCAATGTGCATTCCATATAACAAAAATACTGTTTGTATTATTGCTAGGCACTATAAAATGTCTTCAAAGAGAAGTTCTTCTTCAGAAGACAAAGGAGAGGAGGTGGCTAAAAAGAAAACATATAAAAGTGGCTCTGTAAAAAGATCGCAGGCTTTACAAAAGAGTCTGAGAGAAGCAGGAAATGCGCCAGGCCAAAAGAAGCTATGGCAGCCAAAGGATATCCCTGTGGAGTCAGTGGACTTAACAGTTCAAGATGTTCCTGAAGGAACACTACAACAGGAAGCTGCAGCATCAGTATCTAGTGCAGATGAAGGCCTGTCTACTGTAATAAGTGAACCAGAATACTCAGGAGAAAATATTGGTGGTGCCAGCGTCACTGAAACCCATGGTGAAGATACAGGCAGTTCTACAGAAAGTGAAATATCCTTTTCACCTCTTCCATCTTCAGCAGAAAAATTGAATGTTTTTCATGCACCTGAAGCATTATGTAGTGTTTCTGTTAAGTTACATTTTATGAAAGCTCATCCTGTCCAGCCATCCTCAGATGCTACCCATACACTGCCATTCCACGCACATAAGGTCTACTATCGACATGTACCTGGTGGAAATGCCATTCAGAGGAGATGGCTGTCTTATTGTGTTGACAGACAAAAAATCTTTTGTTCCACATGTATGGCATTTTGTAGTATTCGAAAAAGTAATTTTATCTTTGGCTGGATGGTTAATAAAGACCATGTGAATAGCAGAGTTAGGGAACATGAGGAATCGAACCAGCATCAAGCAGCTGTTAATGCATATTTATCTGCAGAAAGAAAAAGTGACATAGAAACTCTAATTAATGTAAATTTGGCAAACAAAAAAAGAGAGATAGTACAGCACAATCGCATGGTAATCAGTCGATTGATTGCTATCATACTATACATTGCTAAGCAATGCCTTGCTTACAGAGGGAAGGATGAGGCTGCTCATACATTACTGAATAGTCAGGTCAACCACGGTAACTTTCTCGAGTTAGTTCTGCTTTTGGGCAAATTTGATGCTGTTCTTGAAAAACAGATAGAGCAAGCAGTTGCAAAAAGCAAGGCCAGGAAAAGACGCCAACAAGAAAGTAAAGGAAGGGGTGGACTAGTAACCTTTTTAAGTAAAACAACAGTTAACAAGTTGATAATAATAATGGGAAATATGATAAAGCAGAAAATTAGCCAGTATGTAAAAGATGCTGTGAAATTCAGTGTGGAAATGGACAGTACACAGGACATTGGTGTTGTGGAACAATGCAGCATTATATTAAGGTACACCAAAGATGGCATGGTTTCTGAAAGACTCTTTGGTCTTGTTGATGTAAAAAGCACAACTGGGGAAGCGTTATTTTCAGTTCTGAAGGAGCGACTAGAAATGTTCTCTCTGCCTATAAGTGACATTATTGGTTGCTCTTTTGATGGTGCTGCTAACATGAGTGGGTGCTACAATGGATTACAGGCACACATAAAAAGTGAATCCTGTAAGGCTGTCTACACCTGGTGTTATGCTCATATTCTCAATTTGGTAATTGTAGATATCACTCAATGTGTAACTCCAGTGAAGTCGTTATTTGGGCTCTTAGAGAAAACAGCATGTTTTTTTTCCGAGTCATACAAAAGATTGTCTGTGTGGAAAGAACAGGTCTCAAAACAAAGACATGGGCAGGAAAAACTTTCCAGACTAAAGAAAATTGGTGACACGCGCTGGTGGAGCAAGCCTAGGGCATTAAGTACAATTTTTGGGTCAGCTTCTGACCAATCTAATGAATTGTACAGCACTCTACTTTATTGCCTGGAGTACATTTCACTGTCTCCAGAGTTTGAAAGTAAAATCATTAGTGAGGCAGAGTACTTGCTCCATGGTTGGACAAGACACGAAACATTACTTGTCTCATTTCTGTTCATGCAGATCTTTGAAATTGTGACTCCTGTTTCAGATTATCTGCAGACTGCTGGCCTGGATATATTACAGGCTTGGCGAATGGTTGGTACTGCCAAGAGTCTGCTTCAAAAGCTTAGAACTTCATTTTCCAAACTGATTGTATTAGTGAATGCATTTACAGAAAAAGTGGATAGTTCTCTTGACGGGCTTTCTGTTAGTGCAGAAGTACAAAAAAGTCTGCCAGGAAAAAGGAGAACTAGGAAAAAAATGATGCCTGGTGAGTTATCTCAAGATGAGCCTATAGAAGACCCCCTTAAAGGTTTTGAAATTCAGACATTCTATGTTGTACTTAATCAAGCAGTACAGAGTATTGATAGAAGGTTTTCAAAAACTGAAGGCCTCATTCGGGATTTAACCTACTTTGACCCAAGGCAGTTTGCCCAAATGAAGCAGGGCCAGAGTGAGATCCCAATAGAAGCGCTGAGAACAGTTGCCGATTTGGCCGAGGTAGACATTGTTCAACTTAAAGTAGAACTAGTTAATTTTGTGCAGAATTATTCTGTGCTTAAAAATCCAGATTCTCCTCAGATAACAAGTGTTACTGAAGAAGAACTTGATGATGAGGACACAATGTCCTTGGATATGAAAAATAAGGCATGTGAAAACTGCCTGACCTGCTGCTACCGGCTCTTATATCATCACAATTTACACTCTGCAGCATATACGAATCTGTTTGTAGTTTACAAAACTCTCCTCACATTAGCTTGTACACAGGTATCGTGTGAAAGAGTTTTTTCCAAACTTAAAATAGTAAAAACTCGACTGAGATCAATGATAGGCCAGGAACTGCTAGAATCATTTCTGCTTCTCAACACTGAAAGGGACATTGCAGGCAGCTTCGTATTTGATGAGATCATTGACACATTTGCAAACTCATCTTCCCTCCTCGAAAGGCTGCTTCTTTAATTTTTAATTGATTACCTATAATACTTCAACAATACCACTTAAGTGTGTGAAGGAGGCAGTATATGCAAGTATTTAGCTAGTCTGTGTAGTGAAGTACATGTTTGTTTACCATTATTTTAAACTCAGAACTGAAGTTTGAATATCAGGGAAGTTGATTCACGTTTTCTTCTGTTTGCATTAAACATTTTTGGTCTTAAACTACTTAAAAATGCCTTTATATCTGTGAGTTACAACAGTTATGATGGCTAATGTATGTGCTGACATTTAAACAGTGATATTTAATTTTCTGTTATTTATAATTATATTTAGCATTTATTCATGTTTGTCAGGATAAAGGTTTACTGATTTGTTGTGTAGTGTGAAGTTCGAATATCCAAGAACTTGAGTTTAATTTTGTGTTTGCATCAAACGTTCTGTCTTAAAATCTAAAAAAAAAAAAATGTTCATACTGTAACTGTGAATTACAACAGTTATAATTTGTGGTATCACTCAAACACTGAGGTCTAATTTTCTGTTATTTATAATTCTTTTTTTATTTATTCATGCACATGCTTGTCAGTATAAAGGTTTACATATTTATATGTTTCAATATCAAGGAACAGGATTTATATGTTTTGTGTTGTTTGTATCAAATGTTCTGTGTTGAAGTAAAGATACTGTATGTCCATAACTGTGAAATACAACAGCTATGATGGGTAATGTGTGCTGAAATTCAAATGCTGCTGGTTAATTTTCTGTTATTTATAATATTTTTGTAGTAATTCATGCATATGTTTATCAGTATAAATAAAGTTTTTATATTGATTAATACACATTTCATCTCTCTAATTATTTTAACACCATTGTATCGGTGAAACTGGCCATATTTGAAAGGTACATTATTTTTCATTATATACTATGCTAGGTGGCGCCTATAATGGCTGGCCACTCCTCTCTGAACAGGTGGCCACACCCCTTCCAGCATATGGCAACGCCCCTTAGTGGGCCCCTGTGATTGCATTTCCCTGGTGGGCCCTTTATGCCCCAGTCCGACACTGCCCCTCTTTCACAATATGATTAAACACAGCCATCATTTAAAGTAAATAAATAACCCACCATTCTTTATTAAAGACTCCAACGCATCCCCAGGCATGAGAGTCAGACATGAGAGGAATAGAGGGACCCGGCCAGCATCACAGACACCCTCCCGCCTACCTGGCACCCCAGACATGAGATACACACCCGTTTGTTGCTGCAGCAGAGTCCGTGAACTTGGAGCCTCACCGACCAGCTCTCCCAATGAGAACTTACTGAGAGGAGCTCACCCTAGTGTACAATCAGCCAGCCTTCGGCTCTGCCTCTGTCAGTGTAAAATAAAGACAGATGCTGCACACGCACACTCCTTCTCTGTATGCGACAGCTTGGGAGGGAGAGGAGGGGGAGATGATCGATGCTAAGGGCTCTGAGATGGGGGGGCGGGGGCGGCGGCTTCCCACATCTGCACTGACAGTGAAAACTCCGGCTTGGGAGGAAGGGGAGGCGACGCTGACAGCCACTCACCTTTGTAATACAGAGTGTGCTGGCGGCTGGGTGCGCCCCAGGTCATCCTGCGCTGTGTGCAAGGCACACAGTGCACATACCTAGTTACGGCACTGTTCCCCTCATCAGGCTTTTGCAGAAGAAGTTGGAGAGATTGAAAGAGGAGCTAAAACAGAGTGATTCCACTAGGCATCTGGGACTTGTGGATGGAGCCCTTAATTCGCTTAACCAGGATTCACGGGTGGTCAATCTGTTGCAATCAGAGCACTACATTTTGGCCACCGTGCTCGATCCTAGATTTAAAACCTACGTTGTATCTCTCTTTCCGGCAGACACAAGTCTGCAGAGGATCAAAGACCTGCTGGTGAGAAAATTGTCAAGTCAAGCGGAACGTGAATCGTCAACAGCTCCTCCTTCACATTCTCCCGCAACTGGGGCTGCGAGGAAAAGGCTAAGAATTCCGAGCCCGGAATAAAGGAAAAGAAATACCCTAAGGTATTACTACTCCCAGGCGCTTGATGCGAGGTTCCCCACAGCAGCTATATATATATACAGGGGTTGGTCAGACCCCTAGCAATGTAAACAAATAAAGAAGATATTAGCGCTTATTGGTCACAAATGCAAGGGTGTGTCACAATTAAATCACAATTTATTAAAGGAATATAGATTTAGGCATATTTTCTAAAAAATTAAATGCAATGCACAATAGTGGTTAATACCACATAAAAACACTGAGAAAAAGTAGATAGTGTAACTCCCATTGTTGTATCATCCTATTCAAAAACTTATCAGAGAATGGACCTGTTCCTATGAGAGTCCCCTTGGTTATTAAGGTTCAGTGTCCTATCCGTGGGTTTATAGTTACCATCAACGTCTCTCGAGGTAATTAGGCGAATCTGCGTCCGCAAAAGTGCTGTTCCTCGGCGGGTGGTGGATATTGACTTTCCACGGTGAAATAGGAATGTCCTTGTAAATCCAGTAGGAATGTCCAACGGGGGCTTGGTCCAGGTCCAATAGTTCCAAAAGGTGAGGGAGTAAACACTAGCAGGCAGGTCTCACCGACACGTTTCGTTGCAATACAAGCAACTTTTTCAAGGTTGAAAAAGTTGCTTGTATTGCAACGAAACGCGTCGGTGAGACCTGCCTGCTAGTGTTTACTCCCTCACCTTTTGGAACTATTGGACCTGGACCAAGCCCCCGTTGGACATTCCTACTGGATTTACAAGGACATTCCTATTTCACCGTGGAAAGTCAATATCCACCACCCGCCGAGGAACAGAACTTTTGCGGACGCAGATTCGCCTAATTATCTCGAGAGACGTTGGTGGTAACTATAAACCCACGGATAGGACACTGAACCTTAATAACCAAGGGGACTCTCATAGGAACAGGTCCATTCTCTGATAAGTTTTTGAATAGGATGATACAACAATGGGAGTTACACTATCTACTTTTTCTCAGTGTTTTTATGTGGTATTAACCACTATTGTGCATTGCATTTAATTTTTTAGAAAATATGCCTAAATCTATATTCCTTTAATAAATTGTGATTTAATTGTGACACACCCTTGCATTTGTGACCAATAAGCGCTAATATCTTCTTTATTTTTAAGAATTCCGAGCCCACCCGCTGGCGGTGATGCAGGGCAGTCTGGAGCGAGTGCTGACATCTGGTCCGGACTGAAGGACCTGCCAACGATTACTGACATGTTGTCTACTGTCACTGCATATGATTCTGTCACCATTGAAAGAATGGTGGAGGATTATATGAGTGACCGCATCCAAGTAGGCACATCAGACAGTCCGTACATATACTGGCAGGAAAAGAGGCAATTTGGAGGCCCTTGCAAAAACTGGCTTTATTTTACCTAAGTTGGAGGGGGGCTCCAGTGTGTACTCCGAAAGAGTGTTTAGTGCAGCCACTCACTTTGTCAGCAATCGGCGTACGAGGTTACTTCCAGAAAATGTGGAGAAGATGATGTTCATCAAAATTAGTGATGTGCACCGGACATTTTTCGGGTTTTGTGTTTTGGTTTTGGATTCGGTTCCGCGGCCGTGTTTTGGATCTGACGCGTTTTGGCAAAACCTCCCTGAAAATTTTTTGTCGGATTCGGGTGTGTTTTGGATTCTGGTGTTTTTTTACA
Organism: Pseudophryne corroboree; assembly: GCF_028390025.1. NCBI lineage: Eukaryota > Metazoa > Chordata > Amphibia > Anura > Myobatrachidae > Pseudophryne > Pseudophryne corroboree. The sequence continues at coordinate 897,119,375 of NC_086447.1, forward strand.
AAACCCCCTCAAAAACAGCTTAAATCATAGAATTTGGGGGTCATTTTGATCCCATAGTATTATTAACCTCAATAACCATAATTTCCACTCATTTCCAGTCTATTCTGAACACCTCACACTTCACAATATTATTTTTAGTCCTAAAATTTGCACCGAGGTCGCTGGATGGCTAAGCTAAGCGACCCAAGTGGCCGACACAGACACCTGGCCCATCTAGGAGTGGCACTGCAGTTTTCTAGCGAGAGGATGAGTGCTTCCATCCTCATGTGAAGCTGAACCACTAGCCACCAACACAGGCCAGGGCCTCAGCCGTTCCTTGTCACTCCGTGTCGTAAATGGCATATTGGCAAGTTTACGCTTCTCCTCAGACGCTTTTAATTTAGTTTTTTGGGTCATTATACTGAACTTTTGTTTTTTGGATTTTACATGCTCTCTACTATGACATCGGGCATCGGCCTTGGCAGACGACGTTGATGGCATTTCATTGTCTCGGCCATGACTAGTGGCAGCAGCTTCAGCAATAGGTGGAAGTGGATCTTGATCTTTAACTATTTTACCCTCCACATTTTTATTTTTCCATTTTTTAATGTGTGGAATTATATGCCAGTATCAATAGCAATGGCTTACTACTATATATACTGCGCACAACTGAAATGCACCACATGTATGGATGGATAGTATACTTGACGACACAGAGGTAGGTAGAGCAGTGGCCTTCTGTGCCGTACTGCTATATATTATATACTGGTGGTCAGCAAACTGTGCAAAACTGAAATGCACCACAGGTATGGATGGATAGTATACTTGACGACACAGAGGTAGGTAGAGCAGTGGCCTACTGTACCGTACTGCTATAAATTATATACTGGTGGTCAGCAAAATTATGCACTGTACTCCTACTATATACTACAATGCAGGACAGATATGGAGCGTTTTTCAGGCAGAGAACGTATAATACTGGTGGTCACTGGTCAGCAAAACTCTGCACTGTACTCCTCCTATATAATACTGGTGGTCTCCAGTCCCCACAACAAAGCAGTGTGAGCACAGATATATGATTATGCAGCACACTGAGCACAGATATGGAGCGTTTTTCAGGCAGAGAACGTATAATACTGGTGGTCACTGGTCAGCAAAACTCTGCACTGTACTCCTCCTATATAATACTGGTGGTCCCCAGTCCCCACAATAAAGCAGTGTGAGCACAGATATATGCAGCACACTGAGCACAGATATGGATCGTTTTTCAGGCAGAGAACGTATAATACTGGTGGTCACTGGTCAGCAAAACTCTGCACTGTACTCCTCCTATATAATACTGGTGATCCCCAGTCCCCACAATAAAGCAGTGTGAGCACAGATATATGCAGCACACTGAGCACAGATATGGAGCGTATTTCAAGCAGAGAACGTATAATACTGGTGGTCACTGGTCAGCAAAACTCTGCACTGTACTCCTACTATATACCCAGTCCCCACAATAAAGCAGTGAGCACAGATATTTGCAGCCCCCTGAACAAAACTGAGAGGACGCCAGCCACGTCCTCTCACTATCATTTCCAATGCACAAGTGAAAAATGGCGGCGACGTGCGGCTCCTTACATAGAATCCGAATCTCGCGAGAATCCGACAGCGGGATGATGACGTTCGGGCGCGCTCGGGTTAACCGAGCAAGGCGGAAAGATTCGAATCTGCCTCAGAACCGTGTAAAATGGGTGAAGTTCGGGGGGGTTCGGATTCCGAGGAACCGTACCCGCTCATCACTAACCAAAATGAATTATAATCAATTCCTCCGTGGAGACATTCACCAGCAATTACCTCCAGAAAGTACACAGGGACCTGAGATGGTGGATTCCAGTGGGGACGAATTAATAATCTGTGAGGAGGGGGATGCACACAGTGAAAGGGGTGAGGAATCGGACGATGAGGAGGAGGTGGACATCTTGCCTCTGTAGAGCCAGTTTGTGCAAGGAGAGATTGATTGCTTCTTTTTTGGTGGGGGCCCAAACCAACCAGTCATTTCAGTCACAGTTGTGTGGCAGACCCTGTTGCTGAAATGATGGGGTTGTAAAACTGTGCATGTCCTGTTTATACAACATAAGGGTGGGTGGGAGGGCCCAAGGACAATTCCATCTTTCACCTCTTTTTTCTTTCATTTTTCTTTGCATCATGTGCTGTTTGGGGACTATTTTTTGAAGTGCCATCCTGTCTGACACTGCAGTGCCACTCCTAGATGGGCCAGGTGTTTGTGCCGGCCACTTGGGTCGCTTAGCTTAGTCACACAGCTACCTCATTGCGCCTCTTTTTTTCTTTGCATCATGTGCTGTTTGGGGACAATTTTTTTAATCTGCCATCCTGTCTGACACTGCAGTGCCACTCCTAGATGGGCCAGGTGTTTGTGTCGGCCACTTGGGTCGCTTAGCTTAGTCATCCAGTGACCTCGGTGCAAATTTTAGGACTAAAAATAATATTGTGAGGTGTGAGGTGTTCAGAATAGACTGGAAATGAGTGTAAATTATGGTTATTGAGGTTAATAATACTATGGGATCTAAATGACCCCCAAATTCTATGATTTAAGCTGTTTTTGAGTGTTTTTTGTAAAAAAACACCCGAATCCAAAACACACCCGAATCCGACAAAAAATGTTCAGGGAGGTTTTGCCAAAACGCGTCCGAATCCAAAACACGGCCGCGGAACCGAATCCAAAACCAAAACACAAAACCCGAAAAATTTCCGGTGCACATTACTAGTTTTCATGGCCACTTACAGTATATGTGTATACAGTGTACTAACTGTGGTGCTCATTTACAATTGGATGTAAGCAATTTTCATGACACGCCTCTGAGAGGTACAGTACATGTCCACGCTGATAGGTGTTACTTTCACAATATCCCTGAAATGTTTTTTCAAAAGTAGGCAAGTATGATAATACCATTGATTAGAACGAATAATTCCTGTGATATTGAGGTGTTTGTGGCGCTTAGCTTAGCCATCCAGCGACCACAGTGCACCTCTTTTTCTATTTTCTTTGCATCATGTGCTGTTTGGGGCCAATTTTTTTAAGTGCCATCCTGTCTGACACTGCAGTGCCACTCCTAGATGGGCCAGGTGTTTGTGCCGCCCTCTTGGGTCGCTTAGCTTAGTCATCCAGCGACCTCGGTGCAAATTTTATGACTAAAAATAGTATTGTAAGGTGTGAGGTGTTCAGAATAGACTGGAAATGAGTGGAAATTGTGGTTATTTAAGTTAATAATACTATAGGATCAAAATTACCCCCAAATTCTATGATTTAAGCTGTTTTTCAGGGTTTTTTTTTTAAAAACACCCGAATCCAAAACACACCCGAATCCGACAAAAAATTTTCAGGGAGGTTTTGCCAAAATGCCACCCCACACCATTACTGACCCACTGCCAAACCGGTCATGTTGGAGGATGTTGCAGGCAGCAGAACGTTCTCCTTGGCATCTCCAGACTCTGTCACGTCTGTCACATGTGCTCAGTGAAAACCTGCTTTCATCTCTGAAGAGCACAGGGCGCCAGTGGCGAATTTGCCAAACTTAGTGTTCTCTGGCAAATGCCAAACGTCCTGCACGGTGTTGGGCTGTAAGCACAACCCCCACCTGTGGACGTAGGGCCCTCATACCACCCTCATGGAGTATGTTTCTGATCGTTTGAGTAGACACATGCACATTTGTGGCTTGCTGGAGGTCATTTTGCAGGGCTCTGACAGTGCTCCTCCTGTTCCTCCTTGCACAAAGGCGGAGGCAGCGGTCCTGCTGCTGGGTTGTTGCCCTCCTACGGCCTCCTCCACGTCTCCTGATGTACTGGCCTGTCTCCTGGTAGTGCCTCCATGCTCTGGACACTACGCTGAAAGACACAGCAAACCTTCTTGCCACAGCTCGCATTGATGTGCCATCCTGGATGAGCTGCACTACCTGAGCCACTTGTGTGGGTTGTAGACTCCGTCTCATGCTACCACTAGAGTGAAAGCACCGCCAGCTTTCAAAAGTGACCAAAACATCAGCAAGAAAGCATAGGAGCTGAGAAGTGGTCTGTGGTCACCACCTGCAGAACAACTCCTTTATTGGGGGTGTCTTGCTAATTGCCTATAATTTCTACCTGTTGTCTATTCCATTTGCACAACAGCATGTGAACTTGATTGTCAATCAGTGTTGCTTCCTAAGTGGACAGTTTGATTTCACAGAAGTGTGTTGACTTGGAGTTACATTGTGTTAAGTGTTCCCTTTATTTTTTTGAGCAGTATATATATATATATACACACACACACATACACACACACACACACAGTATACACACACATAGAACACATACACACCTACATATGTACACACAGAGAAAACATATAACACATCACAACCTACACATACAAACCCGATGGAATGTACTGTGCTGGTGCTGTTGCCAGGTTTGCAGGGGCTCACAAGCCGGGCATTTCGAGGACAAATTTTGTGATTCACACGGGAGCCAGCAGCCAGAGAAGGTTGGTGCAAGCCACTGGAAAAGAGGCAAGCCTGGACAGGCAGTTAGTGAGCATCGTTGGAGGAGAACTGTCAGCCCGAGTGGTCGGATAGTAGCCGCATGCGCTGCAGTACATATGGGCACACTGCTATTTCCGGAGGTACCTGAGGGGAAAGGGGCAGGCTGCGGCTAGCCGGCGCTCCGGTTCCCGTAACTGAAGGTGCCGAGACCATATAGCTGGGGGGCTGTGCTGTGAGGAAAGGCAAGCCAGCTTCACGGGCAGGGCTCCAATCATGGACCGTAGGAATTGGCTGGTCAGCAGCTTAGTAAAAAAAAAAAAATTGGTACATCAGGGGGGGTTTCTGGGTACTCAGAAACCCCCCCTGCATGCGCTACTGCCCCCAGTTTAAAAGTTGCCAGCCAGCCCCTGTCACAGCCTAGCCCTAACATTCCCCTCCTACCAACCCCCACCACCCTGCAGCCTAACCCTAACCTCCTCACACAGTCTAACCCTAATGTCAACATCCTGCCAATATCGACAGTTCACCTGGCGACATTCTAAGAATGTTAACATGTTGCCTGCTGACATAAGAGCAATGTCAACATTTTAACTGTTGACATTATTGTGTCAAAATTCTGGGGGATTCCAATTAGCTGCGATAACGCGTTCTGCAATCGCGGCTAATGTTACCGCACCTATGTCTTGAAAAATCGGGTTGTCACACCCTGCACGCTCCCGTTTATCGCACCTATTCTATTCCAAATCTGCGATAACAGGATTTGCACGATAATTCTAGCCGGCAAAAGCATAGGAAAAAGTGGGGAATCTGCTTGTACCCCCAAAAATGCTGAACCACTATCGGAAAACATTATAGAAGTATATTAGTGGCCATAATGTAACTAATCGGTGTAATTAAATCCGGTCAAATGGCTGTTATATGCATTTTATTTAAATGCTGAAAAATTATAGATAGCTACTTTTTCTGCAAAGTAAGTGGTCTCATTAAATTTGGGGTACATAAAAATGGGTCTAAGTATATATTTGGGTCATTTTAGGGGATTTAAAAAAATGTGGACACAGGCCGATTACTCCCACCTGCAAGCCTAAAAACACTTGTCCCACTCATTAAGCACCCCAATATACCTATCCTATACCTTGTACCCTAATTTCCATCACTTTGCTTTTTTCCACCCCCAAAAATGACATGTCATTATTGGCTACTTAAAAATAATTAAAAAGTGCCTATTTAGTCATTAGGGAGGGGGGTATCCCAAGGGTTCTGAACCTTAAAATAGTGATTTTGCATTACTTATCCCCAGCTCTGAGATGGTGAAGAGAAAATCCGCGGTAAACTCTATGCAGACTTATCGCCGATAACTTAGCGCCGCTAATAGGATACTGAATTATCGCGAAACCTCGTTATCGTGGCTAATTGGATATCCCCCTCTGAATGTCTACATTGTTAGAGTTGCCCTATTGACTACATCCATGCTAGGCATAATAAGAGATACAATATTAATATAATAATAGTAAATCCTACAGGCGATGTTCTGTTATTCACCAGAAGAACCATTATGCAAAATATCCCTTCTGGCATTGCAAATGGCATAACAATATAATCAGTGGCGGTTCTTGCCACGGGCAAGCGGTACTTTTGCCCGGGGCGCCGCCTTCCGGAGGGCGCCGGCGCCATCCGGAGGGCGCCGCACCAGGGCAAGATCCGCCACTGTGCCCCCCGTAGTGCCCTGCTGTGCCCCCCCGCTTTGAAGGGAACCAGACGCGTAGCGTCTAGTTTCCCTTCATGGAGAGGACCTTAGTTGTGCGGTGCGTGATGACGTCATCGCGCTCCGCACAGCAAAGGTCCTCTCCATGAAGGGAAACTAGACGATACGGTCTAGTTTCCCTTCGTCTTGATGACCTCTGCTGTGCGATGCGCGATGACGTCATCGCGCACCGCACAGCATAGTGGCACAGACACTAGGGGTCATAATTGACCTCTAGTGTCTATGCTGTTCTATGGGAGAGACGTAATAACGTCTCTCCCATAGATCGAAGAGAACAGAGGAGAGGAGAAGAGCGGCGCCGCCGGCGGAGGGGGTCTGGATCAGGAACGGGGATGGTAAGTATAGTTTTTATTTATTTTTATTTTTTCTTTCAGCGAGCTGACCACGCCCCCAATCGAAGCCACGCTCCCCATATTTTGCCCGGGGCGCCACAGATCACAGAACCGGCCCTGAATATAATACAGGTTGAGTATCCCTTATCCAAAATGCTTGTGACCAGAGGTATTTTGGATATCGGATTTTTCCGTATTTTGGAATAATTGCATACCATAATGAGATATCATGGGGATGGGACCTAAATATAAGCACAGAATGCATTTATGTTTTATATACACCTTATACACACAGCCTGAAGGTCATTTTAGACAATATTTTTAATAACTTTGTGCATTAAACAAAGTGTATCTACATTCACACAATTCATTTATGTGGGATACAGTCAGTTTACCTCCAATCAAAATCCCGACGTTCAAAATCCCGACACCAATTGGCCGATGGTCAAAATCCCGACAAGGTCAAAATACCGACATGGGCAAAATACCGACATTTAAAATACCGACAAGGTCAAAATAACTACATGTAAAATGCCGACAGGTCAAAATACCAACATGAGTTTTTCATGATTTTTTTCATTGAAACCGACTTGTTCATACTTTACCATCCCAGTGGACCTGGAGGGGGAATATAATAGTGTGCCGAGCGCAGCGAGCGAGCCATGCGAGGGGACGCGGTACACTTTATATGGTGTCCATGTTGACTTATGTCGACATACACACACAAAAACAACAAAAACTGCTTGTCGGTATTTTGACCTGTCGGCATTTTACATGTCGGTATTTTGCCCTTGTCGGTATTTTAAATGTCGGTATTTTGTCCATGTCGGGATTTTGACCTTTTCGGGATTTTGACCATCGGTCAATTGGTGTCGGCATTTTGAACGTCTGCATTTTGATTGGAGGTATTTCATACCGATCCCACTTATGTTTCATATACACCTTATACACACAGCCTGAAGGTCATTTAATACACTATTTTTAATAACTGTGTGTATTAAACAAAGTTTGTGTACATTGAGCCATCAAAAAACAAACGTTTCACTATCTCAGTCTCACTCAAAAAATTCTGTATTTCGGAATATTTAGATATGGGATATTCAACCTGTACACAAGTCTTCTGCTTTCTGTTTGTATTTCATAGACTTTTCCATTAGGACGGATTGCAGCTACTGACTAATCAGATTTGCAGATATTTTACAATGTATCCCTGGGCTCTTCTATAGGAAATAATCATTACTTTAGGTAACATTGTAAACCAAGCTTTCTAAATCTCAATTTCTGAACAGGAAAATATGGGATCTATGTACAGCTGGAGCCCTTCTCATCTATGCCTTTAATAGGGCAGTCAGACTAGGGGGGTCATTCCGACCAGATCGCACGCTAGTTATTTTTTGCAGCGCTGCGATCAGGTCAAAACTCGGCAAAACTGCTCATGAGTATGCACCGCAATGCGCAGGCACGTCGTACGGGTACAAAGAGGATCGGTGCTGGCCGAAGAATCCATTCGCACAGCCGATCGCAAGGTGATCGACAGAAAGAGGGCGTTTGTGGGTGTCAACTGACCGTTTTCTATGAATGTGTGGAAAAACGCAGGCGTGTCCGGGCGTTTGCAGGGCGGGTGTCTGACGTCAATTCTGGTACCAAAAAGACTGAAGTCCAGAGCTACTCAGAAACTGCACAAAACTTTTTTTGTACCGCTCGGCTGCACACGCGTTCGCACACTTGCAAAGCGAAAATACACTCCCCCGTGGGCGGCGAGTATCTGATCGCAGTGCTGCAAAAAATAGCTAGCGACTGATTAACTCGGAATGACCCCCTTAATCCCCTGCTGTAATGACTTAATCCCCTGCTGCATTGTTCTCTCTGTATTGTATTGCAGCTGAGAACAATAGATGAAAGTCTAATGCTAATAAACCTTGGTGCACCTAGGTGCAGCAGAGAAGCCTAGATGAGCGTGGCTCCATCTGTACAAACGCAAAATATAGAGACTTCTCGCTGGAAAATTAAATTGTTGAAACATTATAATTCTATCTAGAGATACATTTTTAAAAGGGAGCCCCTGCGGTTTCCCGAGTTTGCCGAACAGCTATGTTTATAAAATAATGTGAACAAAGACGTTAATGTAATATGCTTTTGAAAGGCATTTAATGAAATTCTTTAAAAGTGCCCAAAAGTGAACATGTCTCCAAGCCCATGTATTATAAATACAGAACAGCTTTCTTTCTTCCGTAAGTGCAGCATGTTCCTGTGAGTTTAATCTTAGAGTGATTGTAAGGTGAAAACTGCGCTTTAGGTCTGCATTAGTTTTTGCTTTCCTATGTGTCTATGATGGAAAAACTATAAATATTATATATTACAGTATTTCACCATGTCAATGTTTCTGCATTAGACATAACCCCGCATCCAAGTGTACTACTTTTGGGTCCTACCTAGATTTGTCCCACTGGCTCGCGGTAGAACTAACACATGCATAGTGTTTTACATTGTTGTTTTAATAAAATATTAATCCATATGCCAAAGCAGGAAGAATAGAAGATTATATATAATGTGATAGCATGGGGTAATTAGCTCGGTAGAGGAGTGAATTTGTGCAGTGTCTAGGTGCTCCAATAGGATCCAACAAAGCTTTTTAGGTAATGGTGCTTTACTTTCAGCATAAATGGACAAGTGAACAGAAAAAGAAAAAAACCCCGTCTAGCCCCCATTTAGGGGAGTGACTGATTTCTTCTCCCCTGACTCTCCTTGTGCAGCTAATCTGCAAACATAAAGTCTGTTAAATGAAAAGTCTCAGTCCTGTCTCTCACAGGGTATAATCAGCCTTGCATGGCTTCTCATAAAATCTGTAAGATTTTGACTATATAGTCAAAATCTTAAGGAAAGTTAGTGCATATCTCATGGTGCTAGGCAGCTTGTGATACCGATTCGATCCCGATGCGCGCTCCCGTGGGGTCGGTATCGTAAGGCTAGATAGACTGTGCAGGCAAGTCAATCTTGACTATTTAGTGTACTTGTTTCTAGTACAAAGTATAGCCAAAATTGGCACTTAGTCAAAATCATACAAGTACAAAATCAAAAGTCCAGATAGTCAAAATCTGTGCTATCTGGGCTCTGGGGGAGTTCAAGAGAAATTGCATAGTCAAAATCGGGCATAGCAATGATCTCACCGTGTGTGCACACCTATAGGGGGTCATTCCGAGTTGTTCGCTCGCAAGCGGATTTTAACAGATTTGCTCATGCTAAGCCGCCGCCTACTGAGAGTGAATCTTAGCATCTTAAAATTGCAAACGATGTATTCGTAATATTGCGACTACACACCTCGTAGCAGTTTCTGAGTAGCTCCAGACTTACTCAGCTTCTGCGATCAGTTCAGTGCTTGTCGTTCCTGGTTTGACGTCACAAACACACCCAGCGTTCGCCCAGACACTCCCCCGTTTCTCCGGCCACTCCTGCGTTTTTTCCGGAAACGGTATCGTTTTTTCCCACACGCCCATAAAACGGCCTGTTTCCGCCCAGTAACACCCATTTCCTGTCAATCACATTACGATCGCCAGAACGATGAAAATGCCGTGAGTAAAATTCCTAAGTGCATAGCAAATTTACTTGGCGCAGTCGCAGTGCGGACATTGCGCATGCGCATTAAGCGGAAAATCGCTGCGATGCGAAGATTTTTACCGAGCGAACAACTCGGAATGACCCCCATAGTCTGAATCCTGCTTCCTGCAAGGTAACCCAGGCTTCAGTCTGGTCTTTGCTTCCACAGATTCACAAGGACAGTGTCAGAGAATTAGGGCTCTACCTGTATCCTCCAGGTCTGACCGTGGCCACCCGGTCTGTTGCACTCTGACTGTACCACTTCCACCTGTGCTCTGTCTCACCAGGGTAGTACACACAATCCCACTTGAACTGGATACACAGGCAACAGCCTCACCTGACTGCACACTCCCACCTGGACTGTCTCCTCTGTGCAACAATTAGGTGTTCTCACGCCTGCCCAGTGGCGTAACTAGAAATTTTTCACACCCCCCCCCCCTATAATTGGCACTAAAAAAGTGAAGATGCGTCCGCCTCAGACGCACAGTGAAAAAAGGGGCGTGGTCTCACTTAAATGGGTAAATGGGTGTGGCTTCACTGAAAGGGGCATGGCATTGTAGGAAAAGACTACCTTATACCCCAGTTTTGCAACCTGTATGCCAAGACATTGGCCACCACAGGAAAAAAAATAATCCTGATTCATGCCCCTAACATTATTTGTCATTTTTCCTCCTTATATTAATGCCCCTTACACATTATGCCACACACTGCAATGGCACTTAGACATTATGCCATACACCATAATGCCCATGATATAGTATACCACACACCGTAATGCCTGTGACACATTATGCCATACACCATAATGCCCATGATATAGTATACCACACACCGTAATGCCTGTGACACATTATGCCACACACTGCAATGTCCATGATACATTATGTCACACACCGTAATGCCCATTACACATTAAGCCCTACAGTAAGGCTTCTAATTACTTTTACATTACATGCTCGTTGCTAAGGGTTTCATGCTCTTGGTTCCATGCACAGTGCCAGAGGTTTTCATGCTCAGGGTGTCATGCTCGTTGCCAGGGGTTTTATAACTGGGTGTCATGCTCGTTGCTAGGGGGTAATTCTTGTTGCCAGGGATTTTATGAGCTGGGTGTCGTGTTTGTTACCAGGGGGTAATGATTGTTGCTAGGATTGTGTGCCCACAGTGCCACATATGACTCCAGTGCCAGATATTCCCCCACAGTGCCAGATTAAAATATGCCCCCATAGTGCCAGAAAGACATATGCCCCCAGTGCCACATATGCCCCCCAGTGCCAGATACACATATGCCCCCACAGTACCAGATACACATATGCCCCGTAGGCCACATATGCCCAAGTGCCAGCTACACATATGCCCCCAGTGTCAAATATGCCCCCCAGTGCCAGATACCACACATATGCTCACAGTGCCAAACATGTTCCCCCAGTGCCAGATACACATATGCCCCCAGTGCTATATATACCCCCCCAGTGCCAGGTACTCCCCCCGCTCACCACTGCTGTGCTGTGCGTGAGTCCGGGAAGGAGGGCACAGCGCACGGCTCTCCTGTATCCGTCCTGCTGTGTCTCCGGGGGTGTGTCTGTCAAATGAAGCGCCGGTTCGTGAGCCAATCAGAGCTCACAGACCGGCAGCTGTGGCTTCATTTAACAGACGCGCCGCTGCCGCCGGAGACAAAGGAGAGGCGCGCACTGTGCCTTCCTTTCCGGACTCACACGCAGCACTATTCGGCAGTGCCCCCGCAGCCCTGCGCCTCAGGTCGGAATCCCTTCTGACCTATTTCAGTCAGAAGCTGCTGTCTCTCCGACAAGACAGCAGCTTCCGACAGTTATTGAATACACCCCCTAGGCTTCAAATGCCTCCCCTGCATGATATAGTGTATAACTGTGTCAAACAATTAACGGAAAGGGGATACAAAGTTTAGGGGCATACATACTAAGCCATGGAGGGAGATAAAGTCTAAGGAGATAGAGAACTAGCCAATCAACTGCCATGTTACAGGATAGGAGCTGATTGGTTGGTACTTTATCTCCTTCCACTTTTTCTTTCTCCACGGCTTAGTACATATGGCCAAAGTTCTTCAATTTCTGTCACACATAATGGAAATAGTGGCCCATGTTTGTAGAGCACAGTTACCTACCTTTAATACTCCTCTCTGGGAAAAGCCCAGAGAGGGCAAACAGCTGGACACTTAGGGGAATGTGGCCGGCCTTCTACATCATTAGGCCCAACCCCATCACTGTAATTCCCATGAATCGCAGGTTCTCGAGGAAGGGGCGAAGCTAAAATGACGGCAATTCGTGTCATTTTAGACCTGCCTCCTCCATACGGATCCGCAATTCCTGTTTTTCACTAGGGAGTAGGCGGATGCGGGAGGATAAAACAAATAATGATGGTTCACTCCCAATGCGCAAACTGTGTCAAAGCAACCTATTGCAAAATAACTTTCTGACGTGTTCCCCATACCTCTACCACAGCTAGAAATAAAAATTCTGTTAGATGCCCATGGGCGCTGCACAATAGTAATATATAAAAAAGGGGTTATACTGTAGTCACGTATCTTATGTGTTGAGAATGAAATCTCAACCCTCCATAGGTCTTTTCCAACTGAGGTCTTGAAGACAGAGTCTATTCTCCAAAAGCAAACAGGTATTTCCTTTAGTGAAACCCAGGATGTTTCTTCCTCTTTCCTTTACAATCTTTGGCCCTCATTCAGAGATGTTCGCTCGCTAGCTGCTTTTAGCAGAATTGCACACGCTAGGCTGCCGCCCTCTGGGAGTGTATCTTAGCTTAGCAGAATAGCAAACGAAAGATTAGCAGAACTGCTACTAAATAATTCTTTGCAGTTTCTGAGTAGCTCCAGACCAACTCACAGATTGCGATCAGCTCGGTCCGTTTAGTTCCTGGTTTGACGTCACAAACATGCCCTGCGTTTGGCCAGCCACTCCCCCATTTCTCCAGACACTCCCGCGTTTTTCCCTGACACGCCTGCGTTTTTTAGCACACTCACGGAAAACGCTCAGTTACCACCCAGAAACGCCCCTTTCCTGTCAAGCATTTAACGAACAGCAGTGCGACTGAAAAGCGCCGCAGGATCCACAGCAAAACTGCTAATTTTATAAATAACTAAGCGCAGGCGCCCTGCGTGCCTTGCGCATGCCCAATTAGCAACAAATCGCAGCATAGCGAAAATCGGCAATGAGCGAACAACTCGGAATGACCCCCTTTGTCTCATATGACCTCCCGTATGCATGTGATAGAGAAATAGCAGTGTAATATGTTTTAGTAAAGGAAGATTAAAAATCATCAGTTTTGTGCAATAACAAACACTTGAAAATAAAATGGATAACAGTGGATATCCTGAATGTGGCAGAAATAGGGCTTTTAGAACTGTTGGTAAGCAAGTTCTTTTGCGCTTAAGTGAAAAGATTCCAATGGAGTCCCGGGTCTTCTCCTGGATCTCATGTACACTGATGTCAATACGGTCCACCAACTGCCACTTCAGAGTCCCCACATTAAGCCGACGCGTTTCAACCTGCACCAGGGTCTCTTTCAAAGCAAAACAGCTGGATGAATGTGTCGGCCCACTGTCCATGCCTCAAATACCCATTTCAACCAATCAAATGCAAGATTATCTCTCAACCTAACTATACAAATTTCTACTGCCTAACACTTCCTGTATTAAAACACCAATCCCCTTGCCCAGTAGTCATATCACATGGCCACTCCCCAGCTGTTGCTAAGTTACAGTACGCAACTTATAAGTTCATCAAAACCCGCCTCCAATGGGTTACATTTCTGGCCAGTCACATTTGTTACGAGTGCAAAGTTCTAGCTACGTGATGGCGCCATCTTCATGGAAACCTGATATTACGGAAGTGCTAATGATAAATCCCATCATGTGGCCAGCGTCCTTGCATCACATCTCCATGGTTACACTTTTTATCATTGTTGGGGGACATTTACTAAGCAGTGATAAGAGTGGAGAAGTGAGCCAGTGGAGAAGTTGCCCATGGCAACCAATCAGCACTGAAGTAACATCTATAATTTGCATACTATAAAATGATACAGAGCTGCTCATTGGTTGATGGGGCCACTTCTCCACTGGCTCACTTCTCCGCTCTTATCACTGCTTAGTAAATGTCCCCCGAAGTAATATATTTCAGTTTATAAGAGGTCCCCACACTTCTGTAAATACATGGCCACATTGCAACTGTAAATATGTTTCTCAGAAACGTCAGACTCGCCACATAATATAGCCAATCGATTTATGTTTTCAATGAAGCATTTTAAAGTGAGGTTGGTGTTATGAAGACCCCTAAAATATATAATAAAATAGAATTAATAACAATATAAAACAATGTGACAACAGATAATATAGAGTAAAGTACAGATGTTCTATAAAGACCACTTCATTTCAAAATCTGAATATTGTATTCGTAAATACATTTAATTTAGCTTCTTGCCAATTCACTGGCAAGGTCATTCCTTCTCCAATTCCTTTCACTAATTTAATGCCTGCAAAGCGATTTATACATGAGATTGAACAATTATGTGTCATTTTGAAGTGCTTGAACAATGCATGGCTTTCCAAGCCTTTTTTTTATATTTCTTATCAGAGCCGTCTTAACAGCAGTGTAGGCCCCTGGGCACAGCAATGCACTGGGGCCCCTACCCACCCATCAGCGGTAGGGGTGGGGGGTGCTATCAGCAGCAGCTTTGATGTCCCGCGGGAGGTAGGAGGGTAGGGGTGTTCTATCTTTCCCTCAGCATGCAGGACCTGTAGAAATAATTTCTGCTAATTACTCCTTTTCTGCACAAATGGGGCGGGAAGGAGAACACTAAACTGTAGAAGGGGACATTGTGCTGCATGAAGGGGCCCTGGTACATGACTTCCAGGGTGGTAGGGGGTGTTTAATACACAGGGGAGGGGTGGATAGTGGAGCGGGCTTAATATTCATCATTTTCCGGGGGTCAGGGCAGCTTGCTTGACTGCAGATATCTCCAGTTCCTGGATATAGATTTCTTAGCTTTAATGGGATAAAAAAAAACTAAAGAGTTCAGGAGGTACTGGGGACTTGGGGATCAGACTTCAGGTGTCACGATCCGGGTATCTGGACGCCATTTCTTACCCATCAGATGCCTCCTAAGGCTGGCTCAGCGCTCCAGGACCGGATCCCATCTGTTATCCTAATGTTCACATTCCTGCATCCTCTCCTGTCTCTCTGAGACGCTGTCACAGTAACGCCTTATTACATCTGGCATGGCGTCTCCCGCGGCCTCCGCCGCCGTCCCTGAGCTTCTGCATGCAGAGTGTCAGAGTGGCGATTACGTCAGCCGCGGCCTCCGCTGTGTCCGCGTGGTTGGATGTGCACTTGTCAGCCTGGCGTCTCCTGTCTCCAGTGGCCGGCGCCGCCATTACTGTTTTCATTACCACATGGATTACAAACCAAACTTCCCTCCAAGTGTCTGCATGGGCGCAGCCATCTTGGATTCTGTCAGCTGATCATTTCCTCCAATCTGTTGTCAGTATTGTTAATCTGCATAATTGCCTAGCCAATCCCTTCCTTGCTGCAGGTATAAATACACTGTGCCTGAGCAAGGAAGGCGTCAGTGCTTTGGTTGTCAAACCTAGTTCCTGTTTGTCTCTCTCCTGTGATTGTCTTCCAGCTCCTGTCTCAAGACTTCCACCATAGAGACCCGCACCAGCATTCCACCTGCGGTGTAGCCTGACTCTCCAATCCATTGTGGATTCATCTGTTTCCAGCTACAACATTACCTGCTTCCAGCTCAGCTTCCAGCAGAGTACAGCTTCCCTTAAAGGGCCGGTGTCCTTTCTACACTTTACCACTCTCCACCGGTATTATTATTTCTCCGCTCTCAAGTTCTACATTTCAGTTCATATTTCATCGCTCCCAAGTTCATTTATTATTTAACTGGTTCCAGCCAGTATCCACTCCGTGCTAACAATAGTCTGGTTCCAGCCAGTATCCACAGCAGCCGTTTTATCTTCAGCAACCCAGCTTTTCCTGGAACACCAGCTGGCACAATCCTGGGTTATCTCCATTGCTACAGTCGGGCCTGGTAAGGACTTTCCATCTAGAAGATCATAAGAACTATCTCACACTACCAGTGCCCTGTGGCTCCTGCCATCCTGTAGTACCCAGGAACTGTATTTATTCTTTGCTGACTTTTACGTTTTCTTTTACTGCTGCTGTGTTGCGGAGTTGTCATAATAAACATCATTGACTTTTATCCAAGTTGTCGTGGTCACGCCTTCGGGCAGTTATTATTCATGTTACTTACATGTCCAGGGGTCTGATACAACCTCCCAGGTTCCGGTACATCTCAGCCCCTACAACTGAGGCTGCCTCCCGTCAGCTCAGGCCCTCAGTTGTGACATCAGGAGCCAGAGCAATCCACCAACAAAAATATAAAACTGCATATTAGGCGTGTGGAGCTGGAGCAGGGACCAGCTGCTTTAAGGCTGATATCTCTGGTTCTGGGCATAGTAGAGACAAGGTGCCAAAGTCCATTGAAAGGGGAGAGTCCCAGCTTTTGGAGTATACCCTCAGAAAAACTCTAAGTCAGACAGAACACAATATATCTGTCTGGGAACAGCAATTAACAGTTGGATATCTCCGGTTCGCCAGGGCCGATTTTCAAAAATCTGGTACCTCTGGAAAGAGGGGACCTTCGGCTATCAGCCCAGGGCCCTTTTACTCCTGGGGCCCTTGGGCAAGAGCCCATTGCAGTGGCAAACGCAGGATTTCTATATATTCCATATCTCCATATATTCCACTCTGCGGAACATTATAGATGATCTATAGCAGTGGTTCTCAACCTCGGTCCTCAAGTACTCCCTACAGTTCATGTTTTCCAGGTCTCCTCACAGGACTGCAAGTGAAATAATTAGCTCCACCTGTGGGTCTTTTAAAATGTGTCAGTGAGTAATAAATACACCTGTTCAACTGCTAGGTGACCTGGAAAACATGAACTGTTTGGGGTACTTCAGGACCGAGGTTGAGAACCACTGATCTATAGCATAGGCTGTAAGAAACATATTTAAATTATATAAATAATATAAGTGGTCTGGAAAAGGTTAAACATACTATAATAAAGGCACAAACATTATGGAACTAGTACCTCACTTTCTAAGCACACATTCTCCCACCTCATGGTAAGGCTCCTGTCTCCTTTCTGGTAGCTACTCTTTGGTCCAGTGCACTGAATGAGGGCTCGGAACCACACACACAGCAAACTTTGTAGAAAAAGCTGCAGATGGGTATGTGCAGCAGCTCTAGTAATCGTATTCTATACCATTGCTATTGTTGTTGCATAGATTGCCACTTTCCAAGGGGAGGGGGGTTTCTGGGCAACAAGAAACCCCCCCCCCCTGCGTGTGCCTATGCATTGAGCCCATACGAAAAGACAGCCCTGTTTCTTATACTAGGCTGACCATAATATCCCTTTAAACTGGAACACTCATAAATTACACAGGTTCTGCACAGCACTCAGCTTGTCTTTACTCCATAAGCCCATCCTCAGACTCCTGTGAAACCAGCCAAGGTGAGTGCTGTGTCCATGGGTAAGCCAACCAGCACACAAATTACAGACAACATTACATGTATGTACTGTAGGCAGCATTCGCCACTGACAACAGCAGTGTATGGCATTTGATTACATGTAGCTAGTTCAAACTAAGGGGCTGATGTATCAAGGTGTTTCAATATTTTGTGTTTGGTGTTATGTAAGAAGCTATTAATAAGAATTTGCTGTCATTTTTTTTTTGAGTGGGGGGGGTAAAAATCTGTTTTTCTCTTATCGCAAAAAGCATTCCAGAGCCATTGCAGTCTATTGAATGCAATATAAATCTTATGTATTAGATAATACAGGCAGATTTTTATCTGAAAATGTTATATATATTTAACGGAAGCTGTAGAAGTGTTACATGCCATTGATGTAGTTAAATGTAATTATTCTTTAATTTTCTTTAATCAATTGTCTATTATTTATGGACCATTATTTTTTTTTTTTTGCTGTGTTATATGGGGGGGGATTCAGATCTAATCGCTGGGCTGCTAACTTTGCTGTCCTGCGTTCAGATAGTCGCCGCCTCCAGGGGGAGTGTATATTCGTCGTGCAAGTGTACGATCCCCTGTGTACGCCTGGCTGCAAAAATCCACTGTGTGCAGTCTCTGCGCAGCCCAGGAATTACTCCTACAGTGTGATCACATCAGGCTGATCAGGGCCGGAGCTGACGTCAGACGCCCTCCCTGAAAACGCTTGGGAACGCCTGCGTTTATCCGGACACTCCCAATAACCGGTCAGTTACTACCCACAAACGGCCTCTTCCTGTCAATCACCTTGCAAACGCCCATGCGATCAGATTTTTTTGCACCATCCTGTTGCTGACCGGCGATGCCCTTTGTTGTTGTCCGACGCGCGTGAGCAGATGCATGCGCAGTTAGAACCTGAATGGCCGCTGTGTGAAAATGCACATCAGCAATCAGGAATGAATCAGTCCCTATATATTGTAATTTTATAATGTGTTTTATTTTCTTTATTTATTTTTTAGACCTTTCTGACAATATTTAAAAAAAAAAAATGACATTCATAGCAACATTATAAATATCTCATTTGATTGATAGATGGCACGCTAAAAATGTAACAATCAAATGCGACATAAGATGAAAAAAATACTATGAAACACGATGAATGATATATCAGCCCCTGAGACCCTAATACGTTTATCACCGGAACCCACAAGATACTGGATTCCGAAGCAACACTGCTGTATGACTGGATTGTATAAACCCATCAAGCACTTATTACAATACGTGGAGGTTTGAAATGGTCGCATAATACAATTTTATTCATTCTAGGCCTAATGGGCCCTACACGCTGGCCGATAATACTCAAAGATATGAACGATCGCGTTCATTAATTAACGAGATACCGTTCATATCTTTCAGTGTGTACGCTCCAGCGATGAAAGATGCGCGGCCCGCACTCGTTCATCGCTGGTGCCCCGTCGCCTGTGCATGCAGGCCAATATGGACGATCTCGTCACTGCTTCCCCCCCCCCGCCGCCAGGTCGCCCGTTGGCCGTATCCGCCGTCGGGCAGCTCGGCAGCGGATCGTTAAATTTGTAGGGCCCTTAATACGTTTATCACCAGAATCCACAAGATTCTGGATTCCCGAAGCAACACTGGTCTATGACTGGATTGTATAAACCCATCACGCACTTATTACAATACGTGGAGGTTTGAAATGGTCGCATAATACAATTTTATTAATTCTAGGCCTAAGAGTCAGTCCTCTTATGCAACCTGAAATACTGGGATGCTTCTTCCTGATGTAAAACATAAACTACATAAAGTACATATGAGATGACGGTATGCATGGCACCGTTTGAATTAATTATTATGCAATTTACGCTTTCATTTAATTACAGTATTCGCAATGGAATTAGACTCCAAGGCTTGTGCCCCCATGCATAAGATTAGCACTGAGCATACATAACACCGGATGACGGAACACACATTTAAATTGAAGCGTGCCACTTTTATATGTTGTGCATTAAAGTATTACCTCTTACAGCCGCTTATCCTGACTCAGGAACAGAAGACGATTTTTGTCATTGTTACGTAAAACATGTTCCGAAGCTTCACATTACTCTTTGTTAATCTCACTATCTGCTTCAACCACCTGAGCTCTCCTGAGAAAACCCATTGAGCTCCCAAGAATACAGATTGAAGGAAGCTGGAGTTTTGTTTGGCTACTGTACCGGAGCAGCCATTATAATATACGGCCTGGTCCTTTGTGGATCAGCAAACGAGTCAAAGAGTGATGGATACTTTGTAGAGATGTCAACTCGTCACCACGTACCTGGATCCGGCTATGAACATAGATAAATATTGAATTCAGGTGGTTGTATCTAAGTGTTCAACATTTCATAGGAAATTTGCAATTCATTTATCTTTCCCTCTGAATTCATGTAGAGATTTTCCTGTTTCCAGCCTTTGATTCATGCCTGACTGCCGAGTCTGAGTCTGACAAAATGCCGGTTTCTGTCTGCAGTATATGCCACATTATCATAATCCTTTGCTACCATAATCTAGCAGAGCACAGTTACATTTGAACTCGGTGTAGGAAGAAGAACTACAAACGCTGTAGCATTCTCCAGTCTCAATGCCTGTCCTGTCACATCACAGACTGCAGTGTTCAGAAAGGATTTACTTTACTCTGGAAAGGGATAGTAAAGAGAAGACATTTAACTCTTTATATCTCACTAGTCCCATTTCGGGATTTTGTTGATTCAAGACATTAGTCTCTGTATAAAAGAACCGTGACTCACCTTTTGTCATGATTTCCACTATGCAAAACCAGGGGCGCATAAGAAAAAGGAGGAAGCCTGTGTGGGGGATCTGTCTGGGCCGCCTCCTCCCTGGCCGGCAGCAGTGTAGAGCTCTGCGGTATTACATATGTTTGCCGACGGGCGTGATGCCGGCTGTCAGTATCCCGACAGCGTCATCCCACCCACCTGAATGCTGGCAGCGGGGTGAGTGCTAAGAGTCCCCTTGCGAGCTCGGTGGCTCACTGCGCCCGCCACAAGATCTGTTCCCACTCAGTGGGAGTCATGGACACTCATGAGTGGGAATAGCCCGTATGTGCCGGTATTCCGGCTGTCGGCATGTCAGCTGTCGGGATTCCGGCATCAGTATCCTGACCGACGGGATCCTGACAGCCGGCAAATTAACGGTATCCCGCACTGGGCGCTAGGATCTCCTGGCAGTGTAAGAAATGTGCAGTGCAGTGTATGTAATACATCAGACATATACAGGGCCAGCAATCACAGTAACCCGGTATATGCGGCAGTAGTGCCAGCCATACATAGTGCAGTGTATGTAATACATCAGACATATACAGGGCCAGTGATCACAGTAACCCGGTATATGCAGCAGTAGGACCAGTCATACATAGTGCAGTGTATGTAATACATCAGACATATACAGGGCCAGCGATCACAGTAACCTGGTATATGCGGCAGTAGTGCCAGCCATACATAGTGCAGTGTATGTAATACATCAGACATATACAGGGCCAGCAATCACAGTAACCCGGTATATGCAGCAGTAGGACCAGTCATACATAGTGCAGTGTATGTAATACATCAGACATATACAGGTCCAGCGATCACAGTAACCCGGTATATAGGGCAGTAGTGCCAGCCATACATAGTGCAGTGTATGTAATACATCAGACATATACAGGGCCAGCAATCACAGTAACCCGGTATATGCAGCAGTAGGACCAGTCATACATAGTGCAGTGTATGTAATACATCAGACATATACAGGTCCAGCGATCACAGTAACCCGGTATATAGGGCAGTAGTGCCAGCCATACATAGTGCAGTGTATGTAATACATCAGACATATACAGGGCCAGTGATCACAGTAACCCGGTATATGCGGCAGTAGTGCCAGCCATACATAGTGCAGTGTATGTAATACATCAGACCAGTGGCGTAACTAGAAATTTTTCTCCCCCAAGCCAAAAAATCCTTCGGCACCCCCCCCCCTCCCCCATACCCCCCATAATTGGCACTAGTAAAGGGACAAATATGCGCGCGCCTACGACGCGCGCCGCCAAAAGGGGGTGTGGCTTCATTGAAATGGGCGTGGCTTCGCGTAAGGGGGCGTGGCATTGTAGGAAAAGACTACCTTATACCCCAGTTTTGCAACCTGCACGCCCAGACGTTAGCCACCACAGGAAAGAAAAATAATCCTGATTCATGCCCCTTACATTATTTGTCATTTTTCCTCCTTATAGTAATGCCCAGTATACATTATGCCACATACTGCAATGGCCCTTAGACATTATGCCGCACACAATAATGCACATGACACAATATGCACACACTGTAATGCCCCCGACACATTATGCCACACAACGTAATGCCTGTGACACATTATGCCACACACCGTAATGCCTGTGACACATTATGACAGGAATCGCAATGCCCGTTATCCATTATGCTACACACTGCAATGCCCCTGATACATTATAGCACATACAATGTCTGTGACACAGTATGACACACACCACAATGATCCTGAGACATTATACCACATACCACAATGCCCGTGATATAGTATACAACACACCGTAATGCCTGACACATTATGACACACACCGCAATGTCCGTGATACATTATGCCACACACCGTAATGCCCATTACACATTAAGTTCTACAGTAAGGCTTCTAATTACTTTTAAATTACCTGCTCGTTGCCAGGGGTTTCATGCTCTTGGTTCCATGCACGGTGCCAGGGGTTTTCATGCTCAGGGTGTCATGCTCGTTGCCAGGGGTTTCATGCACTGGGTGTCATGCTCGTTGCCAGCGGTTTCATGCTCTTGGTTCCATGCACGGTGCCAGGGGTTTTCATGCTCAGGGTGTCATGCTCGTTGCCAGGGGTTTCATGCACTGGGTGTCATGCTCGTTGCCAGGGGTTTCATGCACTGGGTGTCATGCTTGTTGCCAGGGGTTTCATGCACTGGGTGTCATGCTCGTTGCTAGGGGGTAGTGCTTGTTGCTAGGGCCATGCCCCCAGTGCCAGATATTCCCCCACAGTGCCAGGTATATGCCCCCAGTGCCAGATATTCCCCCACAGTGCCAGGTACATGCCCCCAGTGCCACATATACCCCCCCAGTGCCACATATGCCCCCTCAGTGCCTGCTCCCCCCAGTGCCAAATATTCCCCCACAGTGCCACATATGCCCCCTCAGTGCCTGCTCCCCCCAGTGCCAGATATTCCCCCACAGTGCCAGGTATATGCCCCCAGTGCCAGATATTCCCCCACAGTGCCACATATGCCCCCTCAGTGCCTGCTCCCCCCAGTGCCAAATATTCCCCCACAGTGCCAGGTATATGCCCCCAGTGCCAGATATTCCCCCACAGTGCCAGGTACATGCCCCCAGTGCCACATATACCCCCCCCAGTGCCACATATGCCCCCTCAGTGCCTGCTCCCCCCAGTGCCAAATATTCCCCCACAGTGCCACATATGCCCCCTCAGTGCCTGCTCCCCCCAGTGCCAGATCTTCCCCCACAGTGCCAGGTATATGCCCCCAGTGCCAGATCTTCCCCCACAGTGCCAGGTATATGCCCCCAGTGCCAGATCTTCCCCCACAGTGCCAGGTATATGCCCCCAGTGCCAGGTATATGCCCCCAGTGCCAGATATTCCCCCAAAGTGCCACATATGCCCCCTCAGTGCCTGCTCCCCCCAGTGCCAAATATTCCCCCCCCAGTGCCAGGTATATGCCCCCAGTGCCAGGTATATGCCCCCAGTGCCAGATCTTCCCCCACAGTGCCAGGTATATGCCCCCAGTGCCAGATCTTCCCCCACAGTGCCAGGTATATGCCCCCAGTGCCAGATATTCCCCCACAGTGCCTGCTCCCCCCACCCCACCCCCCGCTCCTTTGTGTTGGAGGGACACGGAGCGCATAGCGCGCCTCTCCTGTATCCCTCCTGGCTCTCCTGCCGGTCTAATAAAGGAAGTGCCGGTTCGTGAGCCAATCAGAGCTCACGAACGGCACTTCCTTTATTAGACAGGCCGGGGGAGAGCCAGGGAGGGACACAGGAGAGGCGCGCGATGTGCGCTCCGTGTCCCTCCTTACAGCAGCGGAGGGAAGGAGACCGCAGATTGACATGCGGACGCTCGTCCGCATGTCAATCTGTGCAAAGTCAGTGGCGCCCCCGCAGCCCCTAGCCCCCAAGCCACCGCGAGGACTGCGGGGGCAGTAGTTACGCCACTGCATCAGACATATACAGGACCAGTGATCACAGTAACCCGGTATATGCGGCAGTAGGGCCAGCCATACATAGTGCAGTGTATGTAATACATCAGACATATACAGGACCAGTGATCACAGTAACCCGGTATATGCGGCAGTAGGGCCAGCCATACATAGTGCAGTGTATGTAATACATCAGACATATACAGGGCCAGTGATCACAGTAACCCGGTATATGCGGCAGTAGTGCCAGCCATACATAGTGCAGTGTATGTAATACATCAGACATATACAGGGCCAGTGATCACAGTAACCCAGTATATGTGGCAGTAGGGCCGGCCATACATAGTGCAGTGTATGTAATACATCAGACATATACAGGGCCAGTGATCACAGTAACCTGGTATATGTGGCAGTAGTGCCAGCCATACATAGTGCAGTGTGTGTAATACATCAGATATATACAGGGCCAGTGATCACAGTAACCCGGTATATGCGGCAGTAGTGCCAGCCATACATAGTGCAGTGTATGTAATACATCAGACATATACAGGGCCAGTGATCACAGTAACCCGGTATATGTGGCAGTAGGAGCAGCCATACATAATGCAGTGTATGTAATACATCAGACATATACAGGACCAGTGATCACAGTAACCCGGTATATACGGCAGTAGTGCCGGCCATACATAGTGCAGTGTATGTAATACATCAGACATATACAAGGCCAGTGATCACAGTAACCCGGTATATGCGGCAGTAGTGCCAGTCATACATAGTGCAGTGTATATAATACATCAGACATATACAGGCCAGTGATCACAGTAACCGGTATATGCGGCAGTAGTGCCAGCCATACATAGTGCAGAGTATGTAATACACCAGACATATACAGGCCAGTGATCACAGTAACCCGGTATATAGGGCAGTAGCACCAGCCATACATAGTGCAGTGTACGTAATACATCAGACATATACAGGACCAGTGATCACAGTAACCCGGTATATGCGGCAGTAGGGCCAGCCATACATAGTGCAGTGTGTGTAATACATCAGACATATACAGGACCAGTGATCACAGTAACCCGGTATATGCGTCAGTAGTGCCAGCCATACATAGTGCAGTGTATATAATACATCAGACATATACAGGACCAGTGATCACAGTAACCCGGTATATGTGGCAGTAGTGCCAGCCATACATAGTGCAGTGTATGTAATACATCAGACATATACAGGACCAGTGATCACAGTAACCCGGTATATGCGGCAGTAGGGCCAGCCATACATAGTGCAGTGTGTGTAATACATCAGACATATACAGGACCAGTGATCACAGTAACCCGGTATATGCGGCAGTAGGGCCAGCCATACATAGTGCAGTGTGTGTAATACATCAGACATATACAGGGCCAGTGATCACAGTAACCCGGTATATGCAGCAGTAGGACCAGCCATACATAGTGCAGTGTATGTAATACATCAGACATATACAGGACCAGTGATCACAGTAACCCGGTATATGCGGCAGTAGTGCCAGCCATACATAGTGCAGTGTATGTAATACATCAGACATATACAGGACCAGTGATCACAGTAACCCGGTATATGCGGCAGTAGTGCCAGCCATACATAGTGCAGTGTATGTAATACATCAGACATATACAGGACCAGCGATCACAGTAACCCGGTATATGCGGCAGTAGGGCCAGCCATACATAGTGCAGTGTATGTAATACATCAGACATATACAGGACCAGTGATCACAGTAACCCGGTATATGCGGCAGTAGTGCCAGCCATACATAGTGCAGTGTATGTAATACATCAGACATATACAGGGCCAGTGATCACAGTAACACGGTATATGTGGCAGTAGGGCCAGCCATACATAGTGCAGTGTGTGTAATACATCAGACATATACAGGACCAGTGATCACAGTAACCCGGTATATGCGGCAGTAGTGCCAGCCATACATAGTGCAGTGTATATAATACATCAGACATATACAGGACCAGTGATCACAGTAACCCGGTATATGCTGCAGTAGTGCCAGCCATACATAAGGGATCATTCCGAGTTGTTCGCTCGTTGTCGATTTTCGCTATGCTGCGATTTGTTGCAAACTGCGCATGCGCAAGGCACGCAGGGCACATGCGCTTAGCTATTTAACTAAAAACTTAGCAGATTTGCTGTGGATTCTGTGGCGCATTTCAGTCGCACTGCAGTTCGTTAAATGATTGACAGGAAAGGGGCGTTTCTGGGTGGTAACTCAGCGTTTTCCCGGCGTTTGCAAAAAAACGCAGGCGTGTCAGGGAAAAACGCGGGAGTGTCTGGAGAAACGGGGGAGTGTCTGGCTGAACGCAGGGCGTGTTTGTGACGTCAAACCAGGAACTAAACGGATTGAGCTGATCGCAATCTGTGAGTAGGTCCGGAGCTACTCAGAAACTGCAAATAATTATTTAGTAGCAATTCTGCTAATCTTTCGTTCGCTATTCTGCTAAGCTAAGATACACTCCCAGAGGGCGGCGGCCTAGCGTGTGCAATGCTGCTAAAAGCAGCTAGCGAGCGAACAACTCGGAATGAGGACCATAGTGCAGTGTATGTAATACATCAGACATATAAATGGACAAGCGATCGCAATAACCCCGGTATATGCAGCAGTAGGACCAGTCATACATAGTGCAGTGTGTGTAATACATCAGACATATACAGGACCAGTGATCACAGTAACCCGGTATATGTGGCAGTAGGGCCAGCCATACATAGTGCAGTGTATGTAATACATCAGACATATACAGGGCCAGTGATCACAGTAACCCGGTATATGTGGCAGTAGGGCCAGCCATACATAGTGTAGTGTGTGTAATACATCAGATATATACAGGACCAGCGATCACAATAACCCGGTATATGTGGCAGTAGTGCCAGCCATACATAGTGCAGTGTATGTAATACATCAGACATATACAGGGCCAGTGATCACAGTAACCCGGTATATGCGGCAGTAGGACCAGCCATACATAGTGCAGTGTGTGTAATACATCAGACATATACAGGGCCAGTGATCACAGTAACCCGGTATATGGGGCAGTAGGGCCAGCCATACATAGTGCAGTGTATGTAATACATCAGACATATACAGGGCCAGTGATCACAGTAACCCGGTATATGCGGCAGTAGTGCCAGCCATACATAGTGCAGTGTGTGTAATACATCAGACATATACAGGGCCAGTGATCACAGTAACCCGGTATATGGGGCAGTAGTGCCAGCCATACATAGTGCAGTGTGTGTAATACATCAGACATATACAGGACCAGTGATCACAGTAACCTGGTATATGCGGCAGTAGTGCCAGCCATACATAGTGCAGTGTGTGTAATACATCAGACATATACAGGGCCAGTGATCACAGTAACCCGGTATATAGGGCAGTAGTGCCGGCCATACATAGTGCAGTGTATGTAATACTTCAGACATATACAGGACCAGTGATCACAGTAACCCGGTATATACGGCAGTAGTGCCGGCCATACATAGTGCAGTGTATGTAATACTTCAGACATATACAGGGCCAGCGATCACAGTAACCCGGTCAGAGGCGGAACTACCGGCAGTGCAGGCAGTGCACTGCACTGGGGCCCGCCTCTGTCCAGGGGCCCAAGCATGTAATGAGTCAAACTGACTCATTACATGCCGCTGTGCGCTGCAGGCAACCGCTGCCCGCAGCGCACAGCCGCCCGGAGATAGGAGCTGAGCAGCGGTACAGACGGGGGAAGGAGGAGGGAGCCGGAGGACGGAGCCGCAGCAGCGCTTTGTTACTGGTGGAGGCGCTGCTGCTGCTGCTCCTCTGCTTCCCTATAGGCTGTCTTCCGAGAACAGCCTATAGGGAAGCAGAGGGGCAGCAGCAGCAGCGCCTCCACCAGTAACAAAGCGCTGCTGCGGCTCCGTCCTCCGGCTCCCTCCTCCTCATTCTCTACTGCCCGGGAATCGTCGTCTGACGCAGCTGCACCGAGGAGCCTGAGGGTAAGTATAATTCTTCTTTCTTTCTTTCTTTCTTTCTTTCTTTCTTTCTTTCTTTCTTTCTTTTTCTTTCCTTCTTTCTTTCGCCTGCCTGCCGCAATGTGTAAAAAGGGGGGACTACCTGCCGCAATGTGTAAAAAGGGGGGACTGCCTGCCGCACTGTGTAAAAAGGGGGGACTGCCTGCCGCAATGTGTAAAAAGGGGGGACTACCTGCCGCAATGTGTAAAAAGGGGGGACTGCCTGCCGCAATGTGTAAAAAGGGGGGACTGCCTGCCGCAATGTGTAAAAAGGGGGGACTACCTGCCGCAATGTGTAAAAAGGGGGGACTGCCTGCCGCACTGTGTAAAAAGGGGGGACTGCCTGCCGCACTGTGTAAAAAGGGGGGACTGCCTGCCGCACTGTGTAAAAAGGGGGGACTACCTGCCGCAATGTGTAAAAAGGGGGGACTGCCTGCCGCACTGTGTAAAAAGGGGGGACTACCTGCCGCAATGTGTAAAAAGGGGGGACTGCCTGCCGCAATATGTAAAAAGGGGGGACTACCTGCCGCAATGTGTAAAAATGGGGGACTGCCTGCCGCTATGTGTAAAAAGGGGTAATCTGCCCGACGCAATGTGTAAAAATGGGGGACTGCCTGCCACTATGTGTAAAAAGGGGAATCTGCCTGCCGTAATGTGTAAAAATGGGGACGCTGTCTGCCGTAATGTGTAACAAGGGCACGCTGTCTGCCGTAATGTGTAAAAAGGGCACGCTGTCTGCCGTAATGTGTAACAAGGGCACGCGGTCTGCCGTTATGTGTAAAAAGGGGTAATCTGCCCGACGCTATGTGTAAAAATGGGGAATCTGCCTGCCGTAATGTGTAAAAAAGGGGGGCTGCCTGACGCTATGTGTAAAAATGGGGAATCTGCCTGCTGCTATGTGTAAAAAGGAGGAATCTGCCTGCCGTAATGTGTAAAAATGGGGACGCTGTCTGCCGTAATGTGTAACAAGGGCACGCTGTCTGCCGTAATGTGTAACAAGGGCACGCTGTCTACCGTAATGTGTAAAAAGGGCACGCTGTCTGCCGTAATGTGTAACAAGGGCACGCGGTCTGCCGTTATGTGTAACAAGGGCACGCGGTCTGCCGTTATGTGTAAAAAGGGCACGCTGTCTGCCGTTATGTGTAAAAAGGGCACGCTGTCTGCTGCAATGTGTAAAAAGAGGAATCTGTTCGCTGTAAGGTGTAAAAGGGTCTCTACCTGGTGTAGTGGTGCTACTGTGCGGCGTAATTTGAATAATGGAGACTACTGTGTTGGTATTATTTTGTGGCCACACCCCTTCCCCACGAAGCCACGCCACTATGTATTTTTGCGCGCGCCTACGGCGCGCACTGCCCCCGGGGTGGACTTGGATGGGGGGGGGGGGCCCAAAGCATTTTGTCGCACCTGGGCCCACCGCTTGCTTGTTCCGGGTTGGTATATGTGGCAGTAGCACCAGCCATACATAGTGCAGTGTATGTAATACATCAGACATATACAGGACCAGCGATCACAGTAACCCGGTATATGCGGCAGTAGTGCCAGCCATACATAGTGCAGTGTGTGTAATACATCAGACATATACAGGGCCAGTGATCACAGTAACCCAGTATATGCGGCAGTAGGGCCAGTCATACATAGTGCAGTGTATGTAATACATCAGACATATACAGGGCCAGTGATCACAGTAATCCGGTATATGAGGCAGTAGTGCCAGCCATACATAGTGCAGTGTATGTAATACATCAGACATATACAGGGCCAGTGATCACAGTAACCCGGTATATGCGGCAGTAGGGCCAGCCATACATAGTGCATTGTATGTAATACATCAGACATATACAGGGCCAGTGATCACAGTAACCCGGTATATGCGGCAGTAGGACCAGCCATACATAGTGCAGTGTATGTAATACATCAGACATATACAGGGCCAGCGATCACAGTAACCCGGTATATGCGGCAGTAGGACCAGCCATACATAGTGCAGTGTATGTAATACATCAGACATATACAGGGCCAGCGATCACAGTAACCCGGTATATGCGGCAGTAGGACCAGCCATACATAGTGCAGTGTATGTAATACATCAGACATATACAGGACCAGTGATCACAGTAACCCGGTATATGCGGCAGTAGTGCCAGCCAGTGGCGGATTTAGGGGGGGGGCACCAAGGCACGTGCCCCCCCTGTCATTTTTAGTGCAGACTGACATGCGGACGAGCGTCCGCATGTCAGTCTACGGTCTCGTTTCCTCCCCTGCTGTTAGGAGGGACACGGAGGGCACAGTGCGCGCCTCTCCTGTGTCCCTCCTGGGTCTCCGGCGGCCGCTGGTCTCATAAAGGAAGTGCCGTTCGTGAGCACTTCCTTTATTACAGTGACCCGCGGCCGCCGGAGACACAGGAGGGACACAGGGAGGCGTGCACTGTGCCCTCCGTGTCCCTCCTAATAGCAGGGGAGCGGGGGGAGCAGCGGCGGCGGCGGAGGAAGGAAGGGGGGGGGGACGCACTGGGGGGGAATATCTGGCACTGGGGGCATATTTGGCAGGGAGGGGGGGGGAGAATATCTGGCACTGGGGACATATATGGCACTGGGGGGAATATCTGGCACTGGGGGCATATATGCCACTGGGGGGGGGGGAATATCTGGCACTGGGGGCATATGTGGCACTGGGGGGGGGATATCTGGCACTGGGGGCATATGTGGCACTGGGGGGGGAATATCTGGCACTGGGGCATATGTGGCACTGGGGGCATATATAGCACTGTGGGGGGGGGCGATATCTGGCACTGGGGGCATATGTGGCACTGTCGGGGAATATCTGGCACTGGGGGTATATGTGTACCTGGCACATGGGGGGGGGGCTATATTTGGCACTGGGGGCATGTGAGTACCTGGCACCGTGGGGGAATATCTGGCACTGGGGACATATGTGGCACTGGGAGCACAGCCCTAGCAACAAGGACTACCTCCTAGCAACGAGCATGACACCCAGTGCATGAAACCCCTGGCAACGAGCATTACACCCAGTGCATGAAACCCCTGGCAACGAGCATGACACCCAGTGCATGAAACCCCTGGCAACGAGCATGACACCCTGAGCATGAAAACCCCTGGCACCGTGCATGAAACCAAGAGCATGAAACCCCTGGCAACGAGCATGACACCCAGTGCATGAAACCCCTGACAACGAGCAGGTATTTGAAAAGTAATTAGAAGCCTTACTGTAGGACTTAATGTGTAATGGGCATTACGGTGTGTGGCATAATGTATCACGGACATTGCGGTGTGTGTCATAATGTGTCACAGGCATTACGGTGTATGGTATACTATATCGCTGGCATTGTGATATGTGGTATAATGTCTCAGGGTCATTGCAGTGTGTGGCATAATGTATCACGGACATTGCGGTGTGTGTCATAATGTGTCAGGCATTACGGTGTGTGGTATACTATATCACGGGCATTGTGGTATGTGGTATAATGTCTCAGGGTCATTGCAGTGTGGCATAATATATAACGGGCATTGCGGTGTGTGGCATAGGGTATAACGGGCATTGCGGTATGTGTCACAGGCATTACGGTGTATGGTATACTATATCACGGGCATTGTGGTATAATGTCTCAAGGTCATTGCAGTGTGTGGCATAATGTATAACGGGCATTGCGATTCCTGTCATAATGTGTCACAGGCATTACAGTGTGTGGCATAATGTGTCTGGGGCATTACAGTGTGTGCATATTGTGTCATGTGCATTATTGTGTGTGGAATAATGTCTAAGGGCCATTGCAGTATGTGGAATAATGTATACTAGGCATTACTATAAGGAGGAAAAATGACAAATAATGTAAGGGGCATGAATCAGGATTATTTTTCTTTCCTGTGGTGGCCAACGTCTGGGCGTGCAGGTTGCAAAACTGGGGTATAAGGTAGTCTTTTCCTGCAATACCACGCCCATTCAAACGAAGCCACGCCCATTCCAATGAAGCCACGCCCCTTATGGTGCCCCCCTGTAATTTTTTTCTGGATCCGCCCCTGGTGCCAGCCATACATAGTGCAGTGTATGTAATACATCAGACATATACAGGGCCAGTGATCACAGTAACCCGGTATATGTGGCAGTAGGAGCAGCCGTACATAGTGCAGTGTATGTAATACATCAGACATATACAGGACCAGTGATCACAGTAACCCGGTATATGCGGCAGTAGTGCCAGCCATACATAGTGCAGTGTATGTAATACATCAGATATATACAGTAGAGATGAGCGCCTGAAATTTTTCGGGTTTTGTGTTTTGGGTTCGGTTCCGCGGCCGTGTTTTGGGTTCGACCGCGTTTTGGCAAAACCTCACCGAATTTTTTTTGTCGGATTCGGGTGTGTTTTGGATTCGGATGTTTTTTTCAAAAAACCCTAAAAAACAGCTTAAATCATAGAATTTGGGGGTCATTTTGATCCCATATTATTATTAACCTCAAAAACCATAATTTCCACTCATTTTCAGTCTATTCTGAATACCTCACACCTCACAATATTATTTTTAGTCCTAAAATTTGCACCGAGGTCGCTGGATGACTAAGCTAAGCGACCCTAGTGGCCGACACAAACACCTGGCCCATCTAGGAGTGGCACTGCAGTGTCACGCAGGATGTCCCTTCCAAAAAACCCTCCCCAAACAGCACATGACGCAAAGAAAAAAAGAGGCGCAATGAGGTAGCTGACTGTGTGAGTAAGATAAGCGACCCTAGTGGCCGACACAAACACCGGGCCCATTTAGGAGTGGCACTGCAGTGTCACGCAGGATGTCCCTTCCAAAAAACCCTCCCCAAACAGCACATGACGCAAAGAAAAAAAGAGGCGCAATGAGGTAGCTGACTGTGTGAGTAAGATAAGCGACCCTAGTGGCCGACACAAACACCGGGCCCATTTAGGAGTGGCACTGCAGTGTCACGCAGGATGTCCCTTCCAAAAAACCCTCCCCAAACAGCACATGACGCAAAGAAAAAAAGAGGCGCAATGAGGTAGCTGACTGTGTGAGTAAGATAAGCGACCCTAGTGGCCGACACAAACACCGGGCCCATTTAGGAGTGGCACTGCAGTGTCACGCCGGATGGCCCTTCCAAAAAACCCTCCCCAAACAGCACATGATGCAAAGAAAAAAAGAGGCGCAATGAGGTAGCTGACTGTGTGAGTAAGATAAGCGACCCTAGTGGCCGACACAAACACCGGGCCCATTTAGGAGTGGCACTGCAGTGTCACGCAGGATGTCCCTTCCAAAAAACCCTCCCCAATCAGCACATGACGCAAAGAAAAAAAGAGGCGCAATGAGGTAGCTGTGTGAGTAAGATTAGCGACCCTAGTGGCCGACACAAACACCGGGCCCATTTAGGAGTGGCACTGCAGTGTCACGCAGGATGTCCCTTCCAAAAAACCCTCCCCAAACAGCACATGACGCAAAGAAAAAGAAAAGAAAAAAGAGGTGCAAGATGGAATTGTCCTTGGGCCCTCCCACCCACCCTTATGTTGTATAAACAGGACATGCACACTTTAACCAACCCATCATTTCAGTGACAGGGTCTGCCACACGACTGTGACTGAAATGACGGGATGGTTTGGACCCCCACCAAAAAAGAAGCAATTAATCTCTCCTTGCACAAACTGGCTCTACAGAGGCAAGATGTCCACCTCATCATCATCCTCCGATATATCACCGTGTACATCCCCCTCCTCACAGATTATCAATTCGTCCCCACTGGAATCCACCATCTCAGCTCCCTGTGTACTTTGTGGAGGCAATTGCTGCTGGTCAATGTCTCCGCGGAGGAATTGATTATAATTAATTTTAATGAACATCATCTTCTCCACATTTTCTGGATGTAACCTCGTACGCCGATTGCTGACAAGGTGAGCGGCGGCACTAAACACTCTTTCGGAGTACACACTTGTGGGAGGGCAACTTAGGTAGAATAAAGCCAGTTTGTGCAAGGGCCTCCAAATTGCCTCTTTTTCCTGCCAGTATAAGTACGGACTGTGTGACGTGCCTACTTGGATGCGGTCACTCATATAATCCTCCACCATTCATTCAATGGGGAGAGAATCATATGCAGTGCCAGTAGACGACATGTCCGTATCCGTAATCGTTGTCAGGTCCTTCAGTCCGGACCAGATGTCAGCATCAGCAGTCGCTCCAGACTGCCCTGCATCACCGCCAGCGGGTGGGCTCGGAATTCTGAGCCTTTTCCTCGCACCCCCAGTTGCGGGAGAATGTGAAGGAGGAGATGTTGACAGGTCGCGTTCCGCTTGACTTGACAATTTTCTCACCAGCAGGTCTTTCAACCCCAGCAGACTTGTGTCTGCCGGAAAGAGAGATCCAAGGTAGGCTTTAAATCTAGGATCGAGCACGGTGGCCAAAATGTAGTGCTCTGATTTCAACAGATTGACCACCCGTGAATCCTTGTTAAGCGAATTAAGGGCTCCATCCACAAGTCCCACATGCCTAGCGGAATCGCTCCGTGTTAGCTCCTCCTTCAATGTCTCCAGCTTCTTCTGCAAAAGCCTGATGAGGGGAATGACCTGACTCAGGCTGGCAGTGTCTGAACTGACTTCACGTGTGGCAAGTTCAAAGGGCATCAGAACCTTGCACAACGTTGAAATCATTCTCCACTGCGCTTGAGACAGGTTCATTCCACCTCCTATATCGTGCTCAATTGTATAGGCTTGAATGGCCTTTTGCTGCTCCTCCAACCTCTGAAGCATATAGAGGGTTGAATTCCACCTCGTTACCACTTCTTGCTTCAGATGATGGCAGGGCAGGTTCAGTAGTTTTTGGTGGTGCTCCAGTCTTCTGTACGTGGTGCCTGTACGCCGAAAGTGTCCCGCAATTCTTCTGGCCACCGATAGCATCTCTTGCACGCCCCTGTCGTTTTTTAAAAAATTCTGCACCACCAAATTCAAGGTATGTGCAAAACATGGGACGTGCTGGAATTTGCCCATATTTAATGCACACACAATATTGCTGGCGTTGTCCGATGCCACAAATCCACAGGAGAGTCCAATTGGGGTAAGCCATTCCGCGATGATCTTCCTCAGTTGCCGTAAGAGGTTTTCAGCTGTGTGCGTATTCTGGAATCCGGTGATACAAAGCGTAGCCTGCCTAGGAAAGAGTTGGCGTTTGCGAGATGCTGCTACTGGTGCCGCCGCTGCTGTTCTTGCGGCGGGAGTCCATACATCTACCCAGTGGGCTGTCACAGTCATATAGTCCTGACCCTGCCCTGCTCCACTTGTCCACATGTCCGTGGTTAAGTGGACATTGGGTACAACTGCATTTTTTAGGACACTGGTGAGTCTTTTTCTGACGTCCGTGTACATTCTCGGTATCGCCTGCCTAGAGAAGTGGAACCTAGATGGTATTTGGTAACGGGGGCACACTGCCTCAATAAATTGTCTAGTTCCCTGTGAACTAACGGCGGATACCGGACGCACGTCTAACACCAACATAGTTGTCAAGGCCTCAGTTATCCGCTTTGCAGCAGGATGACTGCTGTGATATTTCATCTTCCTTGCAAAGGACTGTTGAACAGTCAATTGCTTACTGGAAGTAGTACAAGTGGGCTTACGACTTCCCCTCTGGGATGACCATCGACTCCCAGCAGCAACAACAGCAGCGCCAGCAGCAGTAGGCGTTACACGCAAGGATGCATCGGAGGAATCCCAGGCAGGAGAGGAATCATCAGAATTGCCAGTGACATGGCCTGCAGGACTATTGGCATTCCTGGGGAAGGAGGAAATTGACACTGAGGGAGTTGGTGGGGTGGTTTGCGTGAGCTTGGTTACAAGAGGAAGGGATTTACTGGTCAGTGGACTGCTTCCGCTGTCACCCAAAGTTTTTGAACTTGTCACTGACTTATTATGAATGCGCTGCAGGTGACGTATAAGGGAGGATGTTCCGAGGTGGTTAACGTCCTTACCCCTACTTATTACAGCTTGACAAAGGGAACACACGGCTTGACACCTGTTGTCCGCATTTCTGTTGAAATACCTCCACACCGAAGAGCTGATTTTTTTGGTATTTTCACCTGGCATGTCAATGGCCATATTCCTCCCACGGACAACAGGTGTCTCCCCGGGTGCCTGACTTAAACAAACCACCTCACCATCAGAATCCTCCTGGTCAATTTCCTCCCCAGCGCCAGCAACACCCATATCCTCCTCATCCTGGTGTACTTCAACACTGACATCTTCAATCTGACTATCAGGAACTGGACTGCGGGTGCTCCTTCCAGCACTTGCAGGGGGCGTGCAAATGGTGGAAGGCGCATGCTCTTCACGTCCAGTGTTGGGAAGGTCAGGCATCGCAACCGACACAATTGGACTCTCCTTGTGGATTTGGGATTTCGAAGAATGCACAGTTCTTTGCTGTGCTTTTGCCAGCTTGAATCTTTTCATTTTTCTAGCGAGAGGCTGATTGCTTCCATCCTCATGTGAAGCTGAACCACTAGCCATGAACATAGGCCAGGGCCTCAGCCGTTCCTTGCCACTCCGTGTGGTAAATGACATATTGGCAAGTTTACGCTTCTCCTCCGACAATTTTATTTTAGGTTTTGGAGTCCTTTTTTTACTGATATTTGGTGTTTTGGATTTGACATGCTCTGTACTATGACATTGGGCATCGGCCTTGGCAGACGACGTTGCTGGCATTTCATCGTCTCGGCCATGACTAGTGGCAGCAGCTTCAGCACGAGGTGGAAGTGGATCTTGATCTTTCCCTAATTTTGGAACCTCAACATTTTTGTTCTCCATATTTTAATAGGCACAACTAAAAGGCACCTCAGGTAAACAATGGAGATGGATGGATACTAGTATACAATTATGGACGGACTGCCGAGTGCCGACACAGAGGTAGCCACAGCCGTGAACTACCGTACTGTACTGTGTCTGCTGCTAATATAGACTGGTTGATAAAGAGATGTCGTAGTATGTATGTATAAAGAAGAAAAAAAAAAAACCACGGTTAGGTGGTATACAATTATGGACGGACTGCCGAGTGCCGACACAGAGGTAGCCACAGCCGTGAACTACCGTACTGTACTGTGTCTGCTGCTAATATAGACTGGTTGATAAAGAGATGTCGTAGTATGTATGTATAAAGAAGAAAGAAAAAAAAACCACGGGTAGGTGGTATACAATTATGGACGGACTGCCGAGTGCCGACACAGAGGTAGCCACAGCCGTGAACTACCGTACTGTACTGTGTCTGCTGCTAATATAGACTGGTTGATAAAGAGATGTCGTAGTATGTATGTATAAAGAAGAAAGAAAAAAAAACCACGGTTAGGTGGTATACAATTATGGACGGACTGCCGAGTGCCGACACAGAGGTAGCCACAGCCGTGAACTACCGTACTGTACTGTGTCTGCTGCTAATATAGACTGGTTGATAAAGAGATGTCGTAGTATGTATGTATAAAGAAGAAAGAAAAAAAAACCACGGTTAGGTGGTATACAATTATGGACGGACTGCCGAGTGCCGACACAGAGGTAGCTACAGCCGTGAACTACCGTACTGTGTCTGCTGCGACTGGATGATAAATAATGATATAAAAAATATATATATATCACTACTGCAGCCGGACAGGTATATATATTATATAATGACGGACCTGCTGGACACTGTCTGTCAGCAGAATGAGTTTTTTATAGAATAAAAAAAAAAACACCACACAAGTGAAGTCACACGACGAGTGTTTAACTTTTTCAGGCAATCACAATATAGTATACTACTAACTATACTGGTGGTCAGTGTGGTCAGGTCACTGGTCAGTCACACTGGCAGTGGCACTCCTGCAGCAAAAGTGTGCACTGTTTAATTTTAATATAATATGTACTCCTGGCTCCTGCTATAACCTATAACTGGCACTGCAGTGCTCCCCAGTCTCCCCCACAATTATAAGCTGTGTGAGCTGAGCACAGTCAGATATATAATATATACATAGATGATGCAGCACACTGGGCTGAGCAGTGCACACAGATATGGTATGTGACTGTCTTGTACTCCTGGCTCCTGCTATAACCTATAACTGGCACTGCAGTGCTCCCCAGTCTCCCCCACAATTATAAGCTGTGTGAGCTGAGCACAGTCAGATATATAATATATACATAGATGATGCAGCACACTGGGCTGAGCAGTGCACACAGATATGGTATGTGACTGAGTCACTGTGTGTATCGTTTTTTTCAGGCAGAGAACGGATATATTAAATAAAACTGCACTGTCTGGTGGTCACTGTGGTCAGTCACTAGTAAACTCTGCACTCTCTTCTACAGTACTCCTAAGCTCCAGTAAATCAGGTCAATCTCTCTCTCTCTCTCTCTCCTAATCTAAATCACTGTACTCCCTAACAGCTGCTCCCCGTCCCCAATCCTCCCCACAATTATAACTAAGTCACTCAGTCTTTACTCTTTTCTACTATAACGGAGAGGACGCCAGCCACGTCCTCTCCCTATCAATCTCAATGCACGTGTGAAAATGGCGGCGACGCGCGGCTCCTTATATAGAATCCGAGTCTCGCGAGAATCCGACAGCGTCATGATGACGTTCGGGCGCGCTCGGGTTAACCGAGCAAGGCGGGAAGATCCGAGTCGCTCGGACCCGTGAAAAAAAACATGAAGTTCGTGCGGGTTCGGATTCAGAGAAACCGAACCCGCTCATCTCTAATATACAGGGCCAGTGATCACAGTAACCCGGTATATGCGGCAGTAGTGCCAGCCATACATAGTGCAGTGTATGTAATACATCAGACATATACAGGACCAGTGATCACAGTAACCCGGTATATGGGGCAGTAGGGCCAGCCATACATAGTGCAGTGTATGTAATACATCAGACATATACAGGACCAGTGATCACAGTAACCCGGTATATGGGGCAGTAGGGCCAGCCATACATAGTGCAGTGTATGTAATACATCAGACATATACAGGGCCAGTGATCACAGTAACCCGGTATATGCGGCAGTAGGGCCAGCCATACATAGTGCAGTGTGTGTAATACATCACACATATACAGGACCAGTGATCACAGTAACCCGGTATATGGGGCAGTAGGGCCAGCCATACATAGTGCAGTGTATGTAATACATCAGACATATACAGGACCAGTGATCACAGTAACCCGGTATATGGGGCAGTAGGGCCAGCCATACATAGTGCAGTGTATGTAATACATCAGACATATACAGGGCCAGTGATCACAGTAACCCGGTATATGCAGCAGTAGTGCCAGCCATACATAGTGCAGTGTATGTAATACATCAGACATATACAGGACCAGTGATCACAGTAACCCGGTATATGCGGCAGTAGGGCCATACATACATAGTGCAGTGTATGTAATACATCAGACATATACAGGACCAGTGATCACAGTAACCCGGTATATGTGGCAGTAGGAGCAGCCATACATAGTGTAGTGTATGTGATACATCAGACATATACAGGGCCAGTGATCACAGTAACCCGGTATATGCGGCAGTAGTGCCAGCCATACATAGTGCAGTGTGTGTAATACATCAGACATATACAGGGCCAGTGATCACAGTAACCCGGTATATGCGGCAGTAGTGCCAGCCATACATAGTGCAGTGTGTGTAATACATCAGACATATACAGGGCCAGTGATCACAGTAACCCGGTATATGCGGCAGTAGGACCAGCCATACATAGTGCAGTGTATGTAATACATCAGACATATACAGGACCAGTGATCACAGTAACCCGGTATATGCGGCAGTAGTGCCAGCCATACATAGTGCAGTGTATGTAATACATCAGACATATACAGGGCCAGTGATCACAGTAACCCGGTATATGCGGCAGTAGTGCCAGCCATACATAGTGCAGTGTGTGTAATACATCAGACATATACAGGACCAGTGATCACAGTAACCAGGTATATACGGCAGTAGTGCCAGCCATACATAGTGCAGTGTGTGTAATACATCAGACATATACAGGGCCAGTGATCACAGTAACCCGGTATATGCGGCAGTAGGGCTAGCCATACATAGTGCAGTGTATGTAATACATCAGACATATACAGGGCCAGTGATCACAGTAACCCGGTATATGTGGCAGTAGTGCCAGCCATACATAGTACAGTGTATGTAATACATCAGACATATACAGGACCAGTGATCACAGTAACCCGGTATATGCGGCAGTAGTGCCAGTCATACATAGTGCAGTGTGTGTAATACATCAGACATATACAGGGCCAGTGATCACAGTAACCCGGTATATGCGGCAGTAGGGCCAGCCATACATAGTGCAGTGTGTGTAATACATCAGACATATACAGGACCAGTGATCACAGTAACCCGGTATATGCGGCAGTAGGAGCAGCCATACATAGTGCAGTGTATGTAATACATCAGACATATACAGGGCCAGCGATCACAGTAACCTGGTATATGCGGCAGTAGGGCCAGCCATACATAGTGCAGTGTATGTAATACATCACACATATACAGGACCAGTGATCACAGTAACCCGGTATATGTGGCAGTAGTGCCAGCCATACATAGTGCAGTGTATGTAATACATCAGACATATACAGGGCCAGTGATCACAGTAACCCGGTATATGCGGCAGTAGTGCCAGCCATACATAGTGCAGTGTATGTAATACATCAGATATATATACAGGGCCAGTGATCACAGTAACCCGGTATATGCGGCAGTAGTGCCAGCCATACATAGTGCAGTGTGTGTAATACATCAGACATATACAGGACCAGTGATCACAGTAACCCGGTATATGGGGCAGTAGGGCCAGCCATACATAGTGCAGTGTATGTAATACATCAGACATATACAGGGCCAGTGATCACAGTAACCCGGTATATGCGGCAGTAGGGCCAGCCATACATAGTGCAGTGTAATACATCAGACATATACAGGGCCAGTGATCACAGTAACCCGGTATATGCGGCAGTAGGGCCAGCCATACATAGTGCAGTGTAATACATCAGACATATACAGGGCCAGTGATCACAGTAACCCGGTCCAATGACAATTAATGTGTGGCGGACAATGGCCCTCATTCCGAGTTGATCGCATGTAGCAACTTTTTTCTGCCCATGCGATCAACTAGACGCCGCCTATGGGGGAGTGTATTTCTGCACAGCAGGGCTGCAATCGGTTGTGCAGCCCTGCTATGCTAAAAAAGTTTCCTGCAAAAAAGACCAGGGTCAGACTTACTTACCCTGTGCGACGGATTCAGCGATGAAGGTCTCGGTATTGACCTCAGACATCCGCCCTCCAAACGCCTGGACACGCCTGCATTCAGAACTCCACTCCCCGGAAAACGGTGAGTAGACGCCCTGGAACGCTTCCCCGCTGTCAATCTTCTTGCGATCGCGCTAGCGATCCCTTTCTTCTTTGTTCTGGCCGCTGCCCGGCGATGGCAAAGATGTGCGTGCGCATTGCGGCCGCCGCACATGCTCAGTTCCGACCCGTTCACACCGCAACAAAGAACCGCTGTGAGCGAACGGGTCGGAATGACCCCCAATGTAAGCGAGACTACTGAGTAACTTTTCAATCTCTCTCCTGGGTGATCTAGTGGTGGAGGCTGGGGGTGGGGGGGGGGGGGGTGTTGGTGGTGGTTGGGGGGATGTTCTCTCTAGTCCGCGATGCTAGTCAGTAGGAAAGAGCTGGCTCAGTGATGATAGGGTATTTCTCCCATGAAAACATTATCTTTTGGTGCTTGGCAGGTAATGTGTAGCTGATCATGGAGATTCTATTATTATAACGACTTTGTTATATTAATTATAAAATGTATTTATATTATCATATGAAAGGGTTAATTTGTTTTAATGGTGGATGGAAGGTAGGTAATCAGGTAATCACTTATTTGTGATGCTGTTTATTGAATGGTGGTGGCCAGTGGCTTAAAATGTTGGTGACACAGACACACACACTTGCCTATTCTTCCGGTTTCTGCGGGAGACACCCGATGTTTCGAGTAGTCCCCCGCAACCCCGGAAGAGTGGGCTCCCCTCCCGCATTCTGCCCACTTCCTAGTAGACACCCCCGACACCCTCTACATGCGCCACGCACACAGTGCAGCTTGAGGCAGGTGCTGCCGGTACCTACCTTTTGCCTCCCACAGTTCCGCCACTGTATGTATATATCTATATCAAGGGACGTCTTTTTATATGGGCTCAATGAGCACTTGCTCAAGGGCCCCAGGAGTAAAAGGGTCCTAGGCCCTGGGGAACCGGAGATATCCGACTTCTATGCAGTGGTCCCCATCCAAGCCTGTTAATTGCTCTTCCCAGCCAGATATCTTGGGTTCTCTCTGACTTAGAGTTTTTCTGAGCATATACTCCAAAAGCTGTGACTCTTCCCTTTTGGTGGACACTGGCAGCTTGTCTCTACTATGCCAGATCTTAACTCCACTGAGAACCTCTGGAATGAATTGGAGCAATGGGAGCGTTCTACACTGACTCAACTTGTTGCCGCTGGTCACTCTGCTTAAGGCGGAATGGGAAAACATACCGCCTGCTGTTGTCCAGGAACTTGAGGACAGTTTCCCAAGAAGGGTGTCTGCAGGAATCACTGCACGTGGTGGACCTACAAGGTATTGATGTCAATAAAATATCACTGATCTAATCACGTTTAGGGGTCTATTTATTAAGCATTGGATAAGAGATGAAGTGGACAAAGATACCTTGGGCGGAGATACAGTGGGCGGAGATACAGTACCAGCCAATCAG
Organism: Pseudophryne corroboree; assembly: GCF_028390025.1. Lineage (NCBI taxonomy): Eukaryota > Metazoa > Chordata > Amphibia > Anura > Myobatrachidae > Pseudophryne > Pseudophryne corroboree. The sequence goes on from NC_086447.1 coordinate 897,162,183, forward strand.
CTCCTAACTGTCATTTTTCAAACCCAGCCGGTAACATGTCCATTAGGAGCTAATTAGCTGTCACTTTATCTCTGTCCGTTTTATGATGGGTAATTCAGACCTGATCGCTCGCTAGCGTTTTTTGCAGTGCTGCGATCAGGTCAGAACTGCGTATGCACCGCAATGCGCAGGCGCGTCGCTCAGGTACAAAGCGGATTGTTGCTGTGCGATGGATTTTAAGAAGAATCCATTCGCACAGCCGATCGCAAGGAGATTGACAGGAAGAGGGCGTTTGTGGGTGGCAACTGACCGTTTTCAGGGAGTGGTTGGAAAAACACAGGCGTTCCCAACCGCTTGCAGGGCGGGTGTCTGATGTCAATTCCGGGACCGGACAGGCTGAAGTGATCGCAGCGGCTGAGTAAGTCCTGGGCTACTCAGAAACTCCAAAAGATCTTTTTGTACCGCTCGGCTGCACATGCGATCGCACACTTGCACAGCGAAAATACACTCCCCGGTGGGTGGCGACTATCTGATCGCAGCAGTGCAAAAAACTGCTAGTGAGCGATCAGGTCTGAATTACCCCTATCTCCATTCATATCTTAGTAAATAGACACCTTATTTACATAGCGTATTCATTTTAGGGACCCATCAATATGACCACTGATGTGGCAAAGCTGACATTCTGGGGTTACAAATAATCCTCATTACCCTATCCCTGACTGCCAAGGGAGTTGGGAAGATACCCAATTCTTTTCATCACAGTCCTGGTAGTCTCTGGGAAGGGGGTGTCCTAGGGTTGCCACCTCATCCCTTTAATTCTGGACACATATTAATTACACAGGTTCTGTGGCTGATTAAAACCAGGTGAAATGGAGTCTTGAAGTCAGCCAGCCACAGAACCTGTGTAATTAATATGGGTCCAGAATTAAAGGGATGACCTCTGCCCTCATATGACATTGTTTTTGGCATGCACATTTTATCTGGTATACATATTTTATCTATCTATCTATCTATCTATCTATCTATCTATCTATCTATCTATCTATCTATCATTTAATTAAAAAAAAGGATGCTTAAATTACTCATTAAATGTGACAAATACTGGAAATGAGTAATATAATGGAACTGTGCAATGTAGCACACATTTTATGTACTGGACCATGGTAGTTATTCCTTAGTCAGTAGTTTGGTAGAAATATGGCAGTATGTAGTGTGTAACTTCTACATAACCTTCTAAGTATGTCAAGCTTTTCTGACATTCAAAAGAAGGTCAGTTATTACAGTTCACCGCCCCTATTAATTATTAAAATATTGTTTGTTGGGGTTTTTTTTCTACTTTAAATGAGTCTGAGGTATTTCCATCTTTTGACAACATTAATTTCTCGGTTTGGTCATGCCCTTCTTCAACTTTTACCCCCAAAATTACTTTATCTATTTTGTTTCCTTCTCACAAAGGGCCTTTAATGATACAGTCGGATGTTTATTTTACTGACTTGATACATCAGAAATTTGCTTTCTTTGCTAGACTGACCACGGTTCAAGGAAGTAAGGAAGATGGCGTGTAATTATTGGTACAAGCTGAAGGAAAGCAAATACAGTGCACACTAATTAACGCCAGGGAGACAGAAATGACAGTAAATTTAACACCCCAGGCTGGGATTGCATACCTCCAGGCAGGACAGGGTTAAGGCTTTGAGGAGGCTGTCTTGTAGATGGTGTGAGGTTGGGTTAGCGGCAGCCTATGAGGCAGGGATGTGTGGTGGCCATTTCAGGAGTGGCTGTGGGCAGCCATCTTAGGGAGTTTCCTGTCAGATGTTACCCGCCCTCCCTCCCTTATGCATAATTTTGTTGGTGGTTTGGTGGCTGAAAAGAACGGTTCCAGTCCCCTTCTGGCTGGCGAGCTTGATGTGTTCTCCCTTCCAATATATGGCTTAGGCTGATTCAACCCTACTGGGGTCAGCGGCACCACCGGTCCAGGTGGGCCTCATGTTGTGTCACTGGGGTGGGAGATGGACACCTTGAGCGTCGTGATGGGCTGACTGTTTGCCTCCCATTAGATGATAGGTGTGGATATACAGTTGGTGGTCTTGCATTATGGAGCCGTTTTGACTGTGCCACCATACTTTATCTGTCTTTCTTGTTACCGGAAACCCGACACTGGTCAGGAGACTGATGCCAGGATCCCAACAGGTTCAGGTTGCGGGGGGGAGGGGTGTCTAGGTTAGGTTTAGACGCTATGAAGGGGCGAATAGGGTTAGTCATTAAGGTGGGAGGGTTAGGGTTAGACAACAGGGAGGGAGAGTTAGTCACCACCGTGGAGGGTCAGTGTTGTGCTGTGCGGGGGGAAGGGGGGGTAGGGTTCAGGCTGTGGGAAGGGACGGTCAGGGGGTAGGGGGTTAGGGTTGGAACACTTACCTAGCAGGTTTCGGGATCCTGCTGTTTGGATTCTGATCGCCGGCATTCCAAGGGCCAGGATCCCGATACCATCCCCCTTATGCAAGTCTCAGTGTCTTTGTTGCTTTATGTTATGGTATTATGTGTTTACTCTGCACTTGGTGGGTAGGCATTCATCAGGCAATGGGGAGTTTAATGAAATTGTACCGCCCTCTACTGTTGTACTAAGCTCTGTCATCCTGGGTGTTCTTTATATAACCTACTGTATATGGAGACAAAACTGTCAATGCATGTTCTGTAAATGGTTTAGAAACTTTCTTGCAGCAAAGTTTAAAATTCATAGGAAACTCCATGCGCACACATTATTATTTTTCACAATAAAGCACAATACGTTTTGTCATCTGTATTTAATATAGGCTTCAAATACCTGTGAAAATTTAATATATTTAACTTTCACATTCACACCGAGAGATTCATAAATCAATTATTACTTCTTTGGATTTTCATTTTAAGCCCCATAATCATTTTTTAAGATATGAATACACATGAGATTCAATGATTTTCAAAGTCATATGATCACTTCAATTCTTCTCAAGAGAATAGAATTAATAATATAAAAGTATATTGTCCCTGTGACAGCTGATAGCGCCAGGGTGATGTGATGTCTTTTAATGTAAGTGACTTTTCTACTCATTTTTATCAGTCAACCATACAGTAGGGATAGAACTGCCGGGTTCCCATCCACTCTAATATTCCATCAATGGCGCCAAGAGGGGGGCGCAGGTACTAATTATCCGCACCCGGGCTTGTTGGGTCCATGCTCCACAGTCAGTGGCAGAGGGTACAAATCCCCCCTCCCCCTTACCTGGCAGTAGCAGCTATTTTTGTCTGTATTTTCTTCTAAGGGTGCATGCTGCTGACCATTGGGATGCTGGTGTCTCTTAACCTCCGGCATCCCAAACGCTGGTATTTCATATTGCACCCCTCTAATGATGCAATTGATTGGAAGCAAATACTTTCTCTATAAAAAAAAAGGGATCCGGATTGAAAGTCGACAGTAACTAGGTCGACAATGTCTAGGTCGACCACTATTGGTCGACAGTAACTAGGTCGACAGGGTGTCTAGGTCAACAGGGTCTTTAGGTCGACATGTTCTAGGTCGACAGGTCAAAATGTCGACATGAGTTTTTCACAATTTTTTTATTTTTTTGAACCTTTTCATACTTAACGATCCATGTGGACTACGATTGGAACGGTAATCTGTGCCAAGCGAAGCGGTAGCGGAGCGAAGGCACCATGCCGGAAGCATGGCGAGCGAAGCGAGCCATGCGATGGGACGCGGTGCACTAATTGGGATTCCCGGTCATTCTACGAAGAAAACGACACCAAAATAACATTAAAAACTCATGTCGACCTTTTGACCTGTCGACCTAGAACATGTCGACCTAAAGACCCTGTCGACCTAGACACCCTGTCGACCTAGTTATTGTCGACCAATAGTGTTCGACCTAGACATTGTCGACCTAGTTACTGTCGACTTTCAATACCACACCCAAAAAAATAATACACAGCATGCACTGCTTCTGCTTATGGCCCTCATTCCGAGATGATAAATTTAGCACAGCTACTATCAGGCACACTGACATGCGGGGGGACGCCCAGCACAGGGCTAGTTTGCCCTGCATGTAAGTGCCCCTCCCTGCAGAAGTGAAAATGCATCGCACAGCGGCGATGCCTTTGCACTTCAAGAGTAGCTCCCAACCTGCGCAGCTTTAGCGTGTGGGCCGGGAGCTACTCGTCGCTCCCCGGCCCGCAGCGGCTGCATATGACGTCACGCAGCCGCTGCGGGCCGCCCACTGCATGGTCCAGCCACGCCTGCATTCCGCCTCTCCCGCCCAGCAACCGTCACTGCCTATCAATCAGGCAGAGGCGATCGCAGCCCAGCTACGGCCTTCGGCCGTCTGGCATGCGCCGGTGCACTACGGCGCATGCGCAGTGGGTACCCGTTCGCTCGGCTGCAATAAAAAGCAGCGAGCGAATGGGTCAGAATGACCCCCTATATGTGTGCTATTTGTGTGATTTTGCTACTGGCAGTGTGTTATTTGTGTGATTTTGCCACCAGCAGCCTGGCACCACTGAGTGTGATCTCTTTCCAGTCACTGTGCATTGGAGTGAGTGCCCTCAGTCAGCCCCACTCACGCTGGACGTGGACGGCAGCCTCAGGCAGAGCATCTTGTGTCTCCAGGACTCTGAGCGTTCCTCCTTGGGCGTGCAAGTCGTTATGCAGTAGTAGCAGTGACCAGTAATTACATGAACACAGAAAGGAGTCTGTGAGTATAAACTGTCTCATGTCGCTAACACAATCAGATGACACTCAGCCCCCTCCGTTCCATTCTCCCGCCAAGCCCTGTCCTGACATGCCCAGCCACCATGCACCCCATCCACGTAGGCTGGTTTGTTTCATTTACTTACATTCTAAAGAAGCTACTGCGGGGGTAAAGAGGCCAGCACTGAGACTCCATTTTTCCAGAGTCCTGCGCATGCGCTGTAGACTCTGGCACTTTGCCAGAGTCTCCAGCGCTCAGTGCGCTAGCAGCGACGGTGACGGCTACGGGAGAGGAGGGCGCCCACACACAGTCGCAGATAGACGCCGGAAAGGTAAGTACAGGAGAAATGGGTGCAGTGTGTGCGGTGCGGGCCCCCTCTGGATCCAGGGGCCCGTGTGCACCACACACACTGCACCCATTATAGATACTCCAGTGGTGACATCCCCTGTGCAGGCCCCGCCCCCGCCACTTCTGGACTGGTGCATGAGCTGTCCGCATTTTGATAGAGGCATAGTGAAGAAACGCGAGGAACCGGAAGATTTACGCGGCAGCGGGAGGCTCGGGTAAAAAAAAAACAGGAGCCTCCCACTGAATGCAGGTGGTTAGCTAAGTCTGCATCGGCTTTACACATTCCTGCATTAGCATAAGATAGTAAATTAAGGGGAGATGTACGAGCAGTGAAAAGAGTGGAGAAGTGAGCCAGTGGAGAAGTTGCCCATGGCAACCAATCAGCTGCTCTGTATGATTATAATATAGTATGCAAATTATAAATGTTACTTCAATGCTGATTGGTTGCCATGGGCAACTTCTTCACTGGCTCACTTCTCCACACTTTTCACTGCTTAGTACAAATCCCCCATTTTGGTCTATTTATGTGGATGGAGATAAAGTACCAACCAATCAGCTCCTAACTTCCATGTCGCAGGCTGTGTTTGAAAAATGACAGTTAGGAGCTGATTGGCTGGTACTTTATCACCGTCCACTTTATCTCCATCCAAGGCTTAATAAATAGACTCCTGTCTTCTGTGGCTGCCTGCAACTACAGCCTCTTGGTGTGAGGATAATTTAGGGTCCTTTACCAGGAGGTTCTGTGGGCTGAAATGCTCCTTTGTATATAATAAAGCTGGGTGCACAATCTACAATTTTTTTCTTCAGATCGACAAACTCTCGATTTGTCCTTGCAAAGAATAGTTCCCATAGTGAAGTGTACACACTGTACAATTGTTTCTACTGATCTTCCAATTTATCTCTCCTATTGGTCAGGCGGGAATATCGTGCCCCCATTCACACCGCACAGACTTCTGTACAGTATGCACATACAGAACTATCTGAAGACCTGTCGGCAATCCTCAATAACGCAGATGGACTAATAGATAATTGTACAGTGTGTACCTAGTGTTAGAACAGAACGTGTATCTATTTTGTTCTACTCTTGAATTAAAACAAAAAAATAATCTTTCATGCTTGGAGTTCTGTTCATATTGAAATTGGTCATTATTTATTTTGCTTATCCTTTTCTAGAACTTGGGTACTGTACTTCAGTGTCATAAAGTAAAAACTATGTAAAAAATGCAAGGATTAGAAATATTATATTCCCTGCACTTTAAAACTGTAATATTCCCTAAAGAATTCCTCATAGCACTAGATATATAAACAAAAAAATAAAAATCTTATTAAATCCATGTAAAAACAAAAAACTTAACAGGGGACCCTGAATGGCAATTTAAAATCCTCTGTAGTTACAGGAATAAGCAATTTAAATTAGAAAATGCAGTGTAAACAATAGCAGCTATTACCTGGGGTGAATTCCAAGTTACTGTGTCATATTTTGTACTTAAAAAAGGACATTATCATTATCATACACTTAACCACTTAAATTACGATTTATTTAGCCAAAAACCGCTCCGAAATTGTTTTTTTTTTATGAGTGAATTAGGTGAAGGAAAAAACTATGTGTTCCTTAATGCACACCGAGTGAAAAATATTACTACATAATAGTCAGATAATACGGAGATCTTAGTTGCGTATATCTGCAGATATAGGGTTAAGCCCCCAGGCCGATCGACAAGGCTTCTCCGTCACTGGGGGTGACCCGGACCCATACCTAGTATTAGGGACCCCCAGTGACGGAGAAGCCTTGTCGATCAGCCTGGGGGCTTAACCCTATATCTGCAGATATACGCAACTAAGATCTCTGTATTATCTGACTATTATGTAGTAATATTTTTCACTCGGTGTGCATTAGGGAACACATAGTTTTTTCCTACACAGAATTACCCCTCCCTTTTAGCACCTGAGTGACATTACAATCTGATTGAGCAGCTTTCCATTTTGTGCATTGAATTAGGTGAAGAACATGAATTTAACCCTATCCCAAATGATTTTAGTTAAAAAAAAGAAAAAAAATATTTTTCTCTCTCCAAACATCGAAACATCGACCGGGAACATCACTACCATCGGGAACATCACAACCCTTGCGGCTTTCCTTTTGAAAGCTGGGACAGCCTCCAGGTATACAGGGGGGGCCTGGGGGTGGGTTGGGAGGGTTAATTTACGTTCCCCAGCGGCTGCCATTGTCTGCAGCCGCTGGAGGGCGGGGATCCTGCCGTGCTGACCAATCAGCAGTGATCGGCAGCACGGCAATCAGTAGGGGCGAGTGCTGGGAGGCAGAGGGACCTTACGGCCCCTCCGACAGCAGCAGCGGAGGGAAGTTTATCTTCCCTGCGGCTGCTAACACTCTCTATCTGACTGGTCGCATCCTGTGCGACCAGGTCAGATAAAGCACTTGCAGGCATGGTCGCATCTGATGCCACAGTGCCAGGCAAGTGGTTAAAAGGCATACAGTCAATTGGATGGGAGTATATCTCTGCTGCTTTCTTATTCCTCAATATCGCTGTTCAGCTAGTGCGGGAATGGCCTACTAACCCTCCATGATCTAGGGTCAGTTTATCAAGAACATTGGTGACTGCCTCTGTTAATGTATGATCTACTAACAACTGCATCGCATTTATCTGCTATGGAACAGCACCTCTAGAGGTTAAACAATTAATACTTTCTTTGTGCTAAAATCCACACATATGTCCAATACTTAAAAATATTTGATTTAACATGATTTTAAGTTTATATGCAGTATAATCAAATATTTTTGACATAAGGGGAGATATATCATGCCTTGGAGAGAGATAAAGTGGAATAGTTGTCCAAAGCAAGCAATCAGCATCTACTGTAACTTTCATTCCTATAGTGGCACTAGATAAATAACCGTCAGGGCCGCAGACACATATGGTTGGCCGGTTCCGGTATGAAAGATAGATAGTGTTTAGTTAGACAGTCAATAGATAGACACCATATGTTAGATGGACATTAGGTTGACAGGGTCAAAAGGTCGACATAGTAAAAAGGTCGACATGGAAAAGGTCGACAGGGTCAAAAGGTCGACAGGGTCAAAAGGTCGACAGTGTCAAAAGGTCGACATGAAAATGGTCGACATGAAAAAGGTAGACACCATGTTTTTTGCATTTTTGTGGGTTTGTGTGGATAGTTTTGTCATCTGGGACCCCCAATTGTAGAAAGGCATAACCTCGCGGGGCTCGCTTCGCTCGCCACACTTCGGGCACGGTGGCTCGCTGCGCTCGCCACAAGGTTTATAACCAACTCTATGCCGACATGGATAGAGAAAGTATGAAATAATCCAAAAACATGTTACATTTTAAATAAACCATTTGTCTATCTTTTTTATGTCGACCTTTTGACCCTGTCGACCTTTTGACCCTGTCGACCTAATGTCTGTCTAATATATGGTGTCTATCTATTGACTGTCTAACTAGACACTGTCTATCTATCAAACGGATAGGTGGTTGGCCTGGGTGCCAGAAGAGGAATGGCCAAAGCATGAGGTTCGGCCACACCCAGTCCATAAAACTCATTTCACCACCTCCTTGATTGGACTGGGCCCCCACCAGGACTTGAGGTGAACCCCGTCCTGGATAATTAGAATCCTCCCCACCCCATAAAAACAATTAGAAGCTGAGTAGCTATATACTTTGGGCAACTTTTTCACTTTATCTCTCTTCAATGCTTGAAACATCTCCCCCATAGTGTCTTTCTGTCAGTTGATAACTGCACAATTCTGACTTTAAAGAATTACTAAACCCTACTCAAACACTTTTCCTATCTGGCCTCCCGAGGTCCAGGGAGGGCGAGTCCAAGGCAGGTGGGAAGCATTAGTTTTTCAAAATGAATCACTGCTATGTGAGATGAAAGGCTGTAAATCACATTCACATCAGCATTTGTTGCGAATCTCATCACTATGGCCCTGCCCTGGCCACTCACTGGAGAAGTGTTGAGGGAGTGTTGCCCAGTGCCCCTGGAGCCTGGAGAACTCTGAAAAGTTCATGAGTCTTCCGGGAATTTATTGGAGATTAGGCAACTGTGGAATAGACAGCCCTGTTAGTAACAGTGTAAGCTTTGATAGTCTTTATTGCTTTTATTTTTATTAGTTTTTTTTTATACATTTTATTTATCTACATTTTTAAACACACAAAAATCTGAGTAAAATATGGTAATTATACTCTGCAATTACACTATTCTGTACCTTAAATATATCAGCAGATACATCACTCACTTTGAGAGACATCACTACAGCTCCCAGTCATCTGAGACTAGCAATGCGAAACTCATTGTGAAATTAAACAATACCAATTAATTACTTTCATGTATGCATATATCATTGTTCATAACACTAAGTGTTTGAAAATGAACAGCTGAACAACACCAGCAAACAGGTATTTGAATGTTTGACTTTAACAAATGCAACTTCATTATGCTCTAAGGGGTATATTCAATTATGGTCGGAACTGCCGTCTTGTCGAAAAGACGGCAGTTTTTGACTTTTTCAGGTCGGAAGGGGTTCTGACCTATTCAGTCCCCAGATTTTTTATTCGAGAAGTCTGGGAATTCGACTTGTCGAAAAGTACGTGAATCGGCAGTATAGCTGCCGATTCACGTGCTTCTGAGGGAAATGGGGCCAAATCCGACAAGTGCCTTATGGAATACATGCTCTGCTTGTAACAAATTACCATCCATCCACGACCTCATCATATCTAACAACTTCAATCTACTGGCTGTAACAGAAACATTACTCACACAATCAGACACGGCCCCCTCTGCAGCACTGACACACAGTGGTCTCCACTTCACACGCACATCCAGGCCTGGTAACAGTAAAGGAGGTGGGGTTGAAATATTAGTATCCCATTTTTTCATATACACAGTTCTACCAAAGGTTCCATCACTCACATTCACAACATCTGAAGTACATTCTATCAGGTTATACTCATTTCTCCCCACGTGTTAGAGCTATCTATCACCCACCTGGGCAACCCAACAATTTGTGGAAGATTGTTCTACATGGCTCCCTCACTTTCTATCCTCCGACATCTACACTGTCATCATGGGTGATTTCAAAATCGCTATTGATACTTCGAAATCAACTACTCGTGCTTCAAAACTACTCTCTCTAACATCCTCTCTCGGCCTCTCCCAATGGACCGACTGCTCTACTCAACTATTTCACCAGACTATGCTCAGTTTATGAATTCAATTACATTCCCTTCCCTCTCTCAGATCATAGCCTTATAACTAGAGATGAGCGGGTTCGGTTCCTCGGAATCCGAACCCCCCCGAACTTCAGCCTTTTTACACGGGTCCGAGGCAGACTCGGATATACCCGCCTTGCTCGGCTAACCCGAGCGCGCCCGAACGTCATCATCCCGCTGTCGGATTCTCGCGAGGCTCGTATTCTATCGCGAGACTCGGATTCTATATAAGGAGCCGCGCGTAGCCGCCATTTTCACACGTGCATTGAGATTGATAGGGAGAGGACGTGGCTGGCGTCCTCTCCGTTAGAATAGATAGAGACACTTGAGTTGATTACTTAGTAATTTTGGGGAGCATTAGGAGTACTCAGAGTGCAGAGTTTTGCTGATAGTTACTAGTGACTGACCACCACCAGTTTTATTTATTATTTAATATAATCCGTTCTCTGCCTGAAAAAAAAATGATACACAGTCACATACCATATCTGTGCTCAGCCTCAGTGTGCTGCATGATAATATCATCTATATGTATATCTGACTGTGCTGAGTGCTCACTGCTCACACAGCTGAATTGTTGGGGAGACTGGGGTGCAGTTATAGCAGGAGTACAGTGCACACTTTTGCTGCCAGTGTGACTGACCAGTGACCACCAGTATATTGTCTGCCTGAAAAAGTTAAACACTCCTGTGGTGTTTTTTTTTTTATTCTATAAACGCATTCTGCTGACAGTGTCCAGCAGGTCCGTCATTCATTATATTATATAAATATTTACCTGCAGTAGTGTTATATTTTTTTTGTTCATCTCTATCATCTTTATCATCTCTATATTAGCAGACGCAGTACGGTAGTCCACGGCTGTGGCTACCTTTGTGTCGTCAGTGCTCGTCCATAATTGTATACCTACCTGTGGTGGGGTTTTTTTTTCTATCTTCTTCATACTAGTAGTTTAGGAGTCTGCTGACAGTGTCCAGCAGGTCCGTCATTATATTATATATACCTGCAGTAGTGATATATATATATTTTTTATATCATTATCATCTCTATACTAGCAGACGCAGTACGGTAGTCCACGGCTGTAGCTACCTCTGTGTTGTCAGTGCTCGTCCATAATTGTATACCTACCTGTGGTGGGGTATTTTTTTCTATCTTCTTCATACTAGTAGTTTAGGAGTCTGCTGACAGTGTCCAGCAGGTCCGTCATTATATTATATATACCTGCAGTAGTGATATATATATATTTTTTATATCATTATCATCTCTATACTAGCAGACGCAGTACGGTAGTCCACGGCTGTAGCTACCTCTGTGTCGTCAGTGCTCGTCCATAATTGTATACCTACCTGTGGTGGGTTTTTTTTTTCTATCTTCTTCATACTAGTAGTTTAGGAGTCTGCTGACAGTGTCCAGCAGGTCCGTCATTATATTATATATACCTGCAGTAGTGATATATATATATTTTTTATATCATTATCATCTCTATACTAGCAGACGCAGTACGGTAGTCCACGGCTGTAGCTACCTCTGTGTCGTCAGTGCTCGTCCATAATTGTATACCTACCTGTGGTGGGGTTTTTTTTTCTATCTTCTTCATACTAATAGTTTAGGAGTCTGCTGACAGTGTCCAGCAGGTCCGTCATTATATTATATATACCTGCAGTAGTGATATATATATATTTTTTTATATCATTATCATATCTATACTAGCAGACGCAGTACGGTAGTCCACGGCTGTAGCTACCTCTGTGTCGTCAGTGCTCGTCCATAATTGTATACCTACCTGTGGTGGGGTTTTTTTTTCTATCTTCTTCATACTAGTAGTTTAGGAGTCTGCTGACAGTGTCCAGCAGGTCCGTCATTATATTATATATACCTGCAGTAGTGATATATATATATTTTTTATATCATTATCATCTCTATACTAGCAGACGCAGTACGGTAGTCCACGGCTGTAGCTACCTCTGTGTCGTCAGTCACTCGTCATCCATAAGTATACTAGTATCCATCCATCTCCATTGTTTACCTGAGGTGCCTTTTAGTTGTGCCTACTAAAATATGGAGAACAAAAATGTTGAGGTTCCAAAAATAGGGAAAGATCAAGATCCACTTCCACCTCGTGCTGAAGCTGCTGCCACTAGTCATGGCCGAGACGATGAAATTCCATCAACGTCGTCTGCCAAGGCCGATGCCCAATGTCATAGTACAGAGCATGTAAAATCCAAAACACAAAATATCAGTAAAAAAAGGACTCAAAAATCTAAAATAAAATCGTCGGAGGAGAAGCGTAAACTTGCCAATATGCCATTTACCACACGGAGTGGCAAGGAACGGCTGAGGCCCTGGCCTATGTTCATGGCTAGTGGTTCAGCTTCACATGAGGATGGAAGCACTCAGCCTCTCGCTAGAAAAATGAAAAGACTTAAGCTGGCAAAAGCACAGCAAAGAACTGTGCGTTCTTCGAAATCACAAATCCACAAGGAGAGTCCAATTGTGTCGGTTGCGATGCCTGACCTTCCCAACACTGGACGTGAAGAGCATGCGCCTTCCACCATTTGCACGCCCCCTGCAAGTGCTGGAAGGAGCACCCGCAGTCCAGTTCCTGATAGTCAGATTGAAGATGTCAGTGTTGAAGTACACCAGGATGAGGAGGATATGGGTGTTGCTGGCGCTGGGGAGGAAATTGACAAGGAGGATTCTGATGGTGAGGTGGTTTGTTTAAGTCAGGCACCCGGGGAGACACCTGTTGTCCGTGGGAGGAATATGGCCATTGACATGCCTGGTGAAAATACCAAAAAAATCAGCTCTTCGGTGTGGAAGTATTTCAACAGAAATGAGGACAACAGGTGTCAAGCCGTGTGTTGCCTTTGTCAAGCTGTAATAAGTAGGGGTAAGGACGTTAACCACCTCGGAACATCCTCCCTTATACGTCACCTGCAGCGCATTCATCATAAGTCAGTGACAAGTTCAAAAACTTTGGGCGACAGCGGAAGCAGTCCACTGACCAGTAAATCCCTTCCTCTTGTAACCAATCTCACGCAAACCACCCCACCAACTCCCTCAGTGTCAATTTCCTCCTTCCCCAGGAATGCCAATAGTCCTGCAGGCCATGTCACTGGCAATTCTGACGAGTTCTCTCCTGCCTGGGATTCCTCCGATGCATCCTTGCGTGTAACGCCTACTGCTGCTGGCGCTGCTGTTGTTGCTGCTGGGAGTCGATGGTCATCCCAGAGGGGAAGTCGTAAGACCACTTTTACTACTTCCACCAAGCAATTGACTGTCCAACAGTCCTTTGCGAGGAAGATGAAATATCACAGCAGTCATCCTGCTGCAAAGCGGATAACTGAGGCCTTGGCATCCTGGGCGGTGAGAAACGTGGTTCCGGTATCCATCATTACTGCAGAGCCAACTATAGACTTGTTTGAGGTACTGTGTCCCCGGTACCAAATACCATCTAGGTTCCATTTCTCTAGGCAGGCGATACCGAAAATGTACACAGACCTCAGAAAAAGACTCACCAGTGTCCAAAAAAATGCAGTTGTACCCAATGTCCACTTAACCACGGACATGTGGACAAGTGGAGCAGGGCAGACTCAGGACTATATGACTGTGACAGCCCACTGGGTAGATGTATTGACTCCCGCCGCAAGAACAGCAGCGGCGGCACCAGTAGCAGCATCTCGCAAACGCCAACTCTTTCCTAGGCAGGCTACGCTTTGTATCACCGCTTTCCAGAATACGCACACAGCTGAAAACCTCTTACGGCAACTGAGGAAGATCATCGCAGAATGGCTTACCCCAATTGGACTCTCCTGTGGATTTGTGGCATCGGACAACGCCAGCAATATTGTGTGTGCATTAAATATGGGCAAATTCCAGCACGTCCCATGTTTTGCACATACCTTGAATTTGGTGGTGCAGAATTATTTAAAAAACGAGAGGGGCGTGCAAGAGATGCTGTTGGTGGCCAGAAGAATTGCGGGACACTTTCGGCGTACAGGCACCACGTACAGAAGACTGGAGCAACACCAAAAACGCCTGAACCTGCCCTGCCATCATCTGAAGCAAGAAGTGGTAACGAGGTGGAATTCAACCCTCTATATGCTTCAGAGGTTGGAGGAGCAGCAAAAGGCCATTCAAGCCTATACTACTGAGCACGATATAGGAGGTGGAATGCACCTGTCTCAAGCGCAGTGGAGAATGATTTCAACGTTGTGCAAGGTTCTGCAACCTTTTGAACTTGCCACACGTGAAGTCAGTTCAGACACTGCCAGCCTGAGTCAGGTCATTCCCCTCATCAGGCTTTTGCAGAAGAAGCTGGAGACATTGAAGGAGGAGCTAACACTGAGCGATTCCGCTAGGCATGTGGGACTTGTGGATGGAGCCCTTAATTCGCTTAACAAGGATTCACGGGTGGTCAATCTGTTGAAATCAGAGCACTACATTTTGGCCACCGTGCTCGATCCTAGATTTAAAACCTACGTTGTATCTCTCTTTCCGGCAGACACAAGTCTGCAGGGGTTCAAAGAACTGCTGGTGAGAAAATTGTCAAGTCAAGCGGAACGCGACCTGTCAACATCTCCTCCTTCACATTCTCCCGCAACTGGGGGTGCGAGGAAAAGGCTCAGAATTCCGAGCCCACCCGCTGGCGGTGATGCAGGGCAGTCTGGAGCGACTGCTGATGCTGACATCTGGTCCGGACTGAAGGACCTGACAACGATTACGGACATGTCGTCTACTGTCACTGCATATGATTCTCTCACCATTGAAAGAATGGTGGAGGATTATATGAGTGACCGCATCCAAGTAGGCACGTCAGACAGTCCGTACGTATACTGGCAGGAAAAAGAGGCAATTTGGAGGCCCTTGCACAAACTGGCTTTATTCTACCTAAGTTGCCCTCCCACAAGTGTGTACTCCGAAAGAGTGTTTAGTGCCGCCGCTCACCTTGTCAGCAATCGGCGTACGAGGTTACTTCCAGAAAATGTGGAGAAGATGATGTTCATTAAAATGAATTATAATCAATTCCTCCATGGAGACATTCACCAGCAGCAATTGCCTCCACAAAGTACACAGGGAGCTGTGATGGTGGATTCCAGTGGGGACGAATTGATAATCTGTGAGGAGGGGGATGTACACGGTGATGAATTGGAGGATGATGATGAGGTGGACACCTTGCCTCTGTAGAGCCAGTTTGTGCAAGGAGAGATTAATTGCTTCTTTTTTGGTGGGGGTCCAAACCAACCCGTCATTTCAGTCACAGTCGTGTGGCAGACCCTGTCACTGAAATGATGGGTTGGTTAAAGTGTGCATGTCCTGTTTATACAACATAAGGGTTGGTGGGAGGGCCCAAGGACAATTCCATCTTGCACCTCTTTTTTCTTTCATTTTTCTTTGCGTCATGTGCTGTTTGGGGAGTGTTTTTTGGAAGGGCCATCCTGCGTGACACTGCAGTGCCACTCCTAGATGGGCCAGGTGTTTGTGTCAGCCACTAGGGTCGCTTATCTTAGTCACACAGCTACCTCATTGCGCCTCTTTTTTTTCTTCTTTGCGTCATGTGCTGTTTGGGGAGTGTTTTTTGGAAGGGCCATCCTGCGTGACACTGCAGTGCCACTCCTAGATGGGCCAGGTGTTTGTGTCGGCCACTAGGGTCACTTATCTTAGTCACACAGCTACCTCATTGCGCCTCTTTTTTTTCTTCTTTGTGTCATGTGCTGTTTGGGGAGTATTTTTTGGAAGGGCCATCCGGCCTGACACTGCAGTGCCACTCCTAGATGGGCCAGATGTTTGTGTCGGCCACTAGGGTCGCTTAGCTTACTCACACAGCTACCTCATTGCGCCTCTTTTTTTCTTTGCGTCATGTGCTGTTTGGGGAGTGTTTTTTGGAAGGGCCATCCTGCGTGACACTGCAGTGCCACTCCTAGATGGGCCAGGTGTTTGTGTCGGCCACTTGGGTCGCTGAGCTTAGTCATCCAGCGACCTCGGTGCAAATTTTAGGACTAAAAATAATATTGTGAGGTGTGAGGTGTTCAGAATAGACTGAAAATGAGTGGATATTATGGTTATTGAGGTTAATAATACTTTGGGATCAAAATGACCCCCAAATTCTATGATTTAAGCTGTTTTTTAGGGTTTTTTGAAAAAAACACCCGAATCCAAAACACACCCGAATCCGACAAAAAAAATTCGGTGAGGTTTTGCCAAAACGCGTTCGAACCCAAAACACGGCCACGGAACCGAACCCAAAACCAAAACACAAAACCCGAAAAATTTCCGGTGCACATCTCTACTTATAACCTGCATGTTCTCCTCCATTACTTCAAACTCAATGTTGCTTTCATTCTACTGAGACGGCTGTATCACACCTGAAGCAGACCCAAGAAATAGCCTTTGATGATGTGGCTCTGGCAACCCATCACACTCCACAAAGGTATGGATGTAATTCAGGCCACTCTATATGAACAAGACACCTATAAAAACTCTCACATAAAGTAGAATGTCAGTGGCGTAAATCTTGTACTCCAAGTGATTTTCTCACATACAGTATAAGACTATATACCACTCCTATTGTAATGACTTGGACACTGCCATACATACATATTTCCAAACACTCATCTCTGCTCATGCCTCTGACCCCAAGTGATTTTTTTCATACATTTAAACCACTTCTTAACCCTGCCTTACCCAACCCACAAGCCACATTCAATGTGCAAGATCTTGCTTCCTACTTCAAGGACAAGATTGATAAGATCTGAGATTAAATCATATGCTCTTCCTCAGCCAGTGGCCTGCTCAATTCTCTAGATAACAATATAAAAGAATAAAAACCAGCGCTTCAAACAATGGTGCAGCAAACAACCACTAGGGTGGTCACAATACCCCAGGATAATTGAAAATGGAGTCTAATATTTGCAATTGTGCGCTCCCCTGGGATAATACACCCTATAGAAAGTACAATTTCAAATCCCTGTGCAGATCTCCAAGTGATATTTCCTATGGAATCCTGCAGTCTATCTCCTTGCCGTTAAGATCCTCAGATACAACTCTTCTTTTCCTTCTGGTGGTGTGACTTTATTGTTCCTTTTTAGTCCACACTCATCCAAAAAGTAAAGGAAAAAAGAGTGTAATGGTGAAAGTATGTTTTTAATCCACAACAATAAATGCAACAGCACATAGATAATTTTCCAATAATTAAAATCCACCAATAATGATAACACAGTTTGCATACCAGAATTAGTGGGGTGTCGAGTGTGCCCACCCACAAACAGCGTATATTATCCAATACCCTCCCGGGTTTTAGAGTGCCGGATTCCTGCTGGGACGGATACCCCTGATCTCCCCACAAAGGAACTGGTAGGTCTGTCTGGTCACCGATGCGTTTCTGCTCTCAACAGAGCCTTTTTAAAGGTGTATGGTGGATCCAGGTCTGTATGGTATATACCCTTAAGTCTAACCTGATTGGTTTAACTCAGACATTCCTTAATTATTCATTACTGGTGCTGATTTTACACTTAAAAATAATTAACATTATGCAGCCAGTTCCCCTCACATACCTATAAAAAATGTACATATATACGTGTATTTAAAAAACATAATTTAATGTTAAATTCCCAATGTGCGTTCCAGCGTCTTTCAGAATGCATGGGACTTCCGGGTGACATCACGGGAAGCCGTGCTCACTTCCTCTATGTGAGACGCATCCCTTGGCTTCTGTTCCCGTCTATGAAATACAGCTCTGCCGTCCACGGAAGTTAGTGAGGCTGTCCCCGTCTCTTCCTGTATATGGACCGCACCTAACTTCCTGTCTGTGGACGCATTGCACTCGCAATGCTCCACAGTCCTTGGGGCATAATTTAAAGCAATACTTATAGCTATTAAAACATATTACAAATACACAAATCATACAATACCTCCGCAAATATAAATATACAGTTTCAACAATAATACATGAATAATATGGACATTTTAATTTTTAAGTACTTATACCATAAATAGATATGCACATTAGAGTCCATAATGTCATTAAGATAAAATAATGCACACATAAGAATAAATCCACATCAGAATGTTGTCAGCAATAAGACTTACATTAATAAAACCTTTCCATGTGCTATAATGCATAAATATATGTAAAAATATTCATAAAAGCACCCTCAAAAATATTTTTTTAAAAATTCTTTAAAACATATATCTCTATAAAAACCACTATAAAAACCACTTCAACTCAAAATCTAAATTTAGACCTCTAGGGGAAAGACAGCCCATATCATATATCCATCTCATTTCTATTTGAGCTAGTCTCTCCTCTATATTGTTCTTACGCCAATGACTTTGTACAGTGTTAATACCTAATACATATTTAAAACCTGTGCAATTACTGTTGTGTTTTTCTTTAAAATGATTAGAGATAGAGTGATTCTCACATCCCTTCTCGATATTTTGTGCATGCTCAGCCCATCTATCCTTAAGGGCTCTAGAAGTTTGCCCAATGTACTGTAAACCACAGTTACATTCCAATAAATATATACAGTTCTTAGTATTGCCAGTTACGGAGTTGGTAATCTTATATGTTTTTCCGGTAACAGTTGAAGTAAAGTTTTCCAGTTTACTCGGCTGTGTGGTGTGGCTTCTACACATCTTACATATTCCGCATCTGTGAAAGCCTTTAGTTTTTATCCTGCCGGACCGTTTCGGAGGATTTGCACTTTTTACCAATTTGTTTCTTAGATTCAGAGCTTTGCTATAAATAAATTTAGGGTGATTGAGAAGAATGGTTTTTAAAATCGGGTCCCGTGAAAGTAGATGCCAGTGATGTTTTACTATTTTTTAATATCTTTGTATTTTCCATTGTAGGAAGTGATATAGGGTAGGGTGATATGATTTTCTTTTTCTATTTTCTTCGAATGTAATAGATCCTTTCTTTCTAGAGAGCTAATCTCCTTGATATGATCATTTAAAATATTTTCTTTATATCCTTTGGCAACAAATTTCTCCTTCAGATCTTCAGCTTATTCTTTAAACCACTCTATATCTGTATAATTTCACCTCATCCTCCTAATCTGTCCTTTGGGGACATTTTTTATCCAGACAGGGTGATGGTTACTGTCTGTAGGGATGTACGAGTTGCTGTCCATAGGTTTAAAAAATGATTAGGACGGATTTGGAGGATATGATGCATAAGGAGAAGAAACATCAAAATGTCAATAAAAGAGAAAGGGATGCAATAAAGACCTTAAGTGAAAATACCAATATTGTTATAAAACCAGCGGATAAGGAAGGGGGGAGTTCTAATTATGGACAGTGAAAAATATGATAATGAAGTAAGAAAACAGCTTGAAGACAAGGAAACCTATGTACTAATGAGAGGAAATCCAAGTGAGAGAATTGAGAAGGATTTAAAAAAATAATTTAAACAGATATAAGCTATTAGGAGCTTTATCGGAAAAAGAAGAAGATTATATGCGAGTAAAACATTTGAGTCTCCCGGTACTGTATATCTTACCGAAAGTCCATAAAGACATGCAAAACCCCCCACGAAGACCTATCATTGCAGGGACCAATTCTGTAACTTCGAACTTGTCACATTTTATTGACTATCACCTGCAGCTGGAAGTACTAAAGACCAAATCTTACCTAAAGGATACTATGGATATCCTACAGAAATTATCAGAGGTAAATTGGGAAGATAATTTAATCCTGTGGTTGGCTGATGTAACCAGTTTGTATACAGTGATTGATCACATGTGTGGAGTACAGGCTATCCATCATCATTTGGAAAGTGGAAGTTTGGAAATGAGAAAAATTCCCTTTATTTTAGAAAGTATTGAATTTATTTTAAACAATAACTTTTTTTGGTATGATGGCAAATTTTATCATCAAATAAAAGGGACCGCCATGGGCACAGATTTGTGCCATCATACGCTAATTTATGAGTCTGTAAAGGCCATTACTCACTTCTTATTCTTCTAGATCTCTCTGCTGCTTTTGACAATGTTGACCACTCATTGTTCAAGGACACAGCCCTTCCTTGGTTCTCATCCTACCTATCTAATTCTCTGAATCCACCTCCTCTCCGCTACCACTATCTGCTGGAGTACCGACAGACTCTTAGAGTCTTAGGTTCTCTGGTTTTCTCTATCTATACTTCATCCCTTGGCAAACTAATCTACTATTTTGGATTTCAGCATCACCTGTACTGGGATGATACTCAAATATACCTATCCTCCCCAAATTTGTCACCACCTATATTGGTCTGTGTCTCTGCTGTTCATCTTGGATTTCATCTCGCCACATCAAACTTTCATTCTTTATAATTCCACAAACCAATAGTATTTACCAACCTGTCTCAAAATTATGTTACATGCAGCTAAAGAACATATTCCAAATATGACCAGACCTTAAACAAAATACTGCAAAAATTCTAATCTATGCTCTCGTTATCTCCCGTTTTGATTATTACAATAGTCTTCTTACTGGTCTTCCCAAAAAGATACTCTCACCATTGCAATCCATTCTGAAAGCAGCTACGAGGCTAATTTTTAGTGATGAACAGGTTCGGTTCCTCGGAATCCGACCCCCCCCTCCCCCGAACTTCACCCATTTTACACGGGTCCGAGGCAGACTCGGATCCTCCCGCCTTGCTCGGTTAACCTGAGCGCGCCCAAACGTCATCATCCCGCTGTCGGATTCTCGCGAGATTCGTATTCTATATAAGGAGCCGCGCGTTGCCGCCATTTTTCACTCATGCATTGGAGATGATAGTGAGAGGACGTGGCTGGCGCTCTCTCAGTTTCTGTGTTCAGTGTGCTGCAAATATCTGTGCTCAGTGAGCTGCAAATATCTGTGCTCAGTGTGCTGCAAATATCTACGTTCTCTGCCTGAAAAACGCTCCATATCTGTGCTCAGTGTGCTGCAAATATCTTTGCTCAGTGTGCTTTATTGTGGGGACTGGGGACCACTAGTATTATTTAGTAGGAGGACAGTGCAGAGTTTTGCTGACCAGTGACCACCAGTATTATACGTTCTCTGCCTGAAAAATGCTCCATATCTGTGCTGCATTGTAGTATATAGTAGGAGGACAGTGCAGAATTTTGCTGACCAGTGACCACCAGAATTATATCAGTACGGTACAGTAGTCCACTGCTCTACCTACCTCTGTGTAGTCAAGTATACTATCCATCCATACCTGTGGTGCATTTAAGTTTTTGTGCGCAGTATATACAGATGTAGCCACCTTTATCTTGACTGGCTGAGGCATTTGTCCCGATCGAGCATACGCAGCGTAGGGAGGCGCGCCTAGTCACAGAGAGGCGTACCTAATCGCACGGAGGCAGACAGAGCGTTTGGCGTTACCTTTACATGTAATACCTGCGATCAGCCACCAGATGTCGCTTTTTACAATCACCACTGAGCATGCGTGTGGTCTCCCGTAAAATACAATACTGAAATATATAATAAGGACTACTTTACTAAGGCGTCTCATTACGCTGCATACAGTAAATACTCATTACGCTGCATTATTTAATACAGTATATACGAACAGACACAGATAGTACAGCATACAGTATATGATCCATCTACAGTACTTTATGAAAATGTGAGTGTCCAAGTCCCGCAGACAAAACAACAGAAAACCAGTAGTGTACACTGTCGCAAATGGACGTGTTAGAAGTTCACTATTGCCTCTTGAGATTAGGAATTTTGTACAGTATGTTAGCGTCCTAATCCCGTAGTCATTACAGCATAATCAAAACCAATGGATTTATTCATCTGTCTGTGGCGAAGTGGTGAAGTGTTCCGCTTCCTATACTCAGAGTCCTGAGTTCGATTCCTAAAGTACAAATGCATGTTAGTTTTTTCCAGACACTTTATTATGTTTTTTATTCACATAAACCAGGGCAAAGCTGCATGAGCGGTTCTACTGTTAAGGTTCTATGCACCGTACAGTACACATACAATTCTGTAGCTGGGCAGACTCAATAGAAATGGCTACCACCTATGACTCCTTGCCCCACAGAGGCCCTAGGCTACAGAGCAAGTAACAGTCCAGATTTTACAGGCTATGGGGCAATGCTGAAGGAGCGTCACAATCCCCTAGCTAAAATACACAGGGGCGATAGGGATAAGCTAGGTCTGCACATTACGGTACACCGGACTCAATCGCATAGCACACTGGCAAAATGACCATTACCCCTGAACCCCCACCTTGTGGCAGGCAGCGATGGCTACGGGGCAATGCTGAAGGAGCGTCACAATCCCCTAGCCAAAATACACAGGGGCGATAGAGATAAGCGAGGTCTATGCACATTACGTTGCACCGGGCTCGATCGCATAGCAAACTGACAAAACACAAGTTTTACATAAAGCAGGGCAAAGCTGCAGGAGAGTTTCTACCGTAAAGGTTCTATGCACCGTACGGTACACATACAATTCTATAGCAGGGCAGACTCAATTGAAATGGTTACCGCCTGTGACTCCTAGCCCCATGGAGGCACTCGGCTATGGAGCAAGTAACAGCACAGATTTGAAGCAATGCTGAAGGAGCGTCAGAATCCCCTAGCTAAAATACACAGGGGTGATAGGGATAAGCGAGGTCAATGCACATAACGATACACCGCAAAGTACCCCATGGTTTTGATTATGCCTTTTCTTTGAACACGGTATTTTCCACTGCCTCGCCCTACCCCATCCCACTTTCCCCTTCCCCCCTGTGAGCCTGCAAAGTACATGCAGTAGACAGGGAGGGAGTTCCGATCAGGTTACAAGACATGTGCAACAGTATACTACTGTATGTGGGAAAATCCTCCACCTACAGTACTCTGACTTATGTGAAACCTGTGTGCACCCTTTCATTGAATGTATAACAAAGAAAAAAAAATAATAAAGTGAATGTCACGGGAACATAGAAAAAAAAGGTTGGCACTTTGGGACTCTCAGCGTGGGAGGTGGGAGCCTTCATCGCTAGGTTGGTATGGAAGGGGAGACAATTAGCTACCGGAGGGTACCAACCCCAAGTTTCTGTGACCCCCACAAGGCTCATGGCAAGCGTCGGAACCCATGGTGGGTCTGAATTAACGGGCCCATTATAGTCTATGGGAAAATGGGTCCACTTTGCATACTGATATCTCTGGTTCTGGGTGTCCCAGAGACTCAGGACTGGTACCATACAAAAGAGGAGACTCTTGGCTTTCGGGGCAGACCAGCCACTAGTTTATGTGACACTGGAAAAGGAAACGGGAAGCAACCGTGTTTCGGTCCCCTCCAGTTGTCCGCCTAGCTTGCACAGGATGCAGGGTTTCTGGCTAGATAGGAAATACTGTACAGAAATGCTAAGCATGGTAATTTGACATCCAGGAACATAGGGAGGAGTTTTTATCTCTCTCCATTATACTTAGAAAAATTACACTTGCCACTGTACGTTACAAGCTGTTCGTGCTAATTAGTACACTAGTAGAACATACTGTACAGAGATACTAAGGACAGTGATTTGGCATCCACGAACTTAGGGAGGAGCTTTAATCTCTCTCCATTGTAATCTTTCTAAGTATAATGGAGAGAGATAAAAGCTCCTCCCTAAGTTCCTGGGTGCCAAATTACAGTCTTTAGTATCTCTGTATTCTATGTTCTACTAGTGTACTAATTAGCATGAACAGCTTGTAACGTACAGTGGCAAGTTTAATATTTCTATGTATAATGGAGAGAGATAAAAGCTCCTCTGAAAGTTCCTAGATGCCAAATCACCGTCCTTAGTATCTCTGTACAGTATGTTCTACTAGTGTACTAATTAGCACAAATGGCTATTAACGGAATGCCAAATCACTGAACTTAGTATCTCTGTACAGTATGTCCTATTAGGGTACTAATTAGCATGAACAGCTTGTAACGTACATGGCAGGTTTAATATTTCTATGTATAATGGAGAGAGATAAAAGCTCCTCAGTAAGTTCCTGGATGCCAAATCACCGTACTTAGTATCTCTGTACAGTATGTTCTATTAGGGTACTAATTAGCTGTTCATGCTAACTAGTACCCTAATAGAAAATACTATACAGAGATACTAAGGACGGTGATTTGGCTACCAGGAATTTACGGAGGAGAAAGATCAAACCTGCCACTGTATGTTACAAGCTGCTCGTGCTAATTAGTACACTAGAAGAACATGCTGTACAGAGATACTACGGACAGTGATTTGGCATCCACGAACTTAGGGAGGAGCTTTTATCTCTCTCCATTATTCTTAGAAAGATTACAGCGGAGAGAGATAAAAGCTCCTCCCTAAGTTCCTGGATGCCAAATCACTGTACTTAGTATCTATGTACAGTATGTTCTACTAGTGTACTAATTAGCACGAACAGCATGTAACACACAGTGGCAATTTTAATCTTTCTATGTATAATATTGAGAGATAAAAGCTTCTCCCTAAGTTCCTGGTTGCCAAATCACCAAACTTAGTATCTCTGCATAGTATTTTCTATTAGGGTACTAATTAGCACAAACAGCTAATTAGTACCCTAATAGAACATACTGTACAGAGATACTAAGTACGGTGATTTGGCATCCAGGAACTTACTGAGGAGCTTTTATCTCTCTCCATTATACATAGAAAGATTAAACTTGCCGCTGTATGTTACAAGCTGTTTGTGCTAATTAGTACACTAGTAAAACATACTGTACAGAGATACTAAGGACGGTGATTTGGCATCCAGGAACTTACTGTGGAGCTTTTATCTCTCTCCATTATACATAGAAAGATTAAACTTGCAACTGTACGTTACAAGCTGTTCGTGCTAATTAATACACTAGTAGAACATACTGTACAGAGATACTAAGGATGGTGATTTGGCATCTAGGAACTTACTGAGGAGCTTTTATCTCTCTCCATTATACATAGAAATATTAAACTTGCCACTCTACGTTACAAGCTGTTTGTGCTAATTAGTACACTAGTAGAACATAGAGTACAGAGATACTAAGGACAGTAATTTGGCATCCAGGAATTTAGGGAGGAGCTTTTATCTCTCTCCATTATACTTAGATAGATTACAATGGAGAGATTAAAGCTCCTCCCTAAATTCGTGGATGCCAAATCACTGTCCTTAGTATCTCTGTACAGTATGTTCTACTAGTGTACTAATTAGCACGAACAGCTTGTAACGTACAGTGGCAATTTTAATCTTTCTATGTATAATATAGAGAGATAAAAGCTCCTCCCTAAGTTCCTGGTTGCCAAATCACCATCCTTAGTATCTTTGCATAGTATTTTCTATTAGGGTACTAATTAGCACAAACAGCTTGTAACGTACAGTGGCAATTTTAATCTTACTATGTATAATATAGAGAGATAAAAGCTCCTCCCTAAGTTCCTGGTTGCCAAATCACCATCCTTAGTATCTCTGCATAGTATTTTCTATTAGGGTACTAATTAGCACAAACAGCTAATTGGTACCCTAATAGAACATACTGTACAGAGATACTAAGTATGGTGATTTTGTATCCAGGAACTTATTGAGGAGCTTTTATCTCTCTCCATTATACATAGAAAGATTAAACTTGCCACTCTACGTTACAAGCTGTTCGTGCTAATTAGTACACTAGTAGAACATAGAGTACAGAGATACTAAGGACAGTAATTTGGCATCCAGGAATTTAGGGAGGAGCTTTTATCTCTCTCCATTATACTTAGATAGATTACAATGGAGAGATTAAAGCTCCTCCCTAAATTTGTGGATGCCAAATCACTGTACTTAGTATCTCTGTACAGTATGTTCTACTAGTGTACTAATTAGCACGAACAGCTTGTAACGTACAGTGGCAATTTTAATCTTTCTATGTATAATATAGAGAGATAAAAGCTCCTCCCTAAGTTCCTTGTTGCCAAATCACCATCCTTAGTATCTTTGCATAGTATTTTCTATTAGGGTACTAATTAGCACAAACAGCTAATTAGTACACTAGTAGAACATAGAGTACAGAGATACTAAGGACAGTAATTTGGCATCCAGGAATTTAGGGAGGAGCTTTTATCTCTCTCCATTATACTTAGATAGATTACAATGGAGAGATTAAAGCTCCTCCCTAAGTTCGTGGATGCCAAATCACTGTACTTAGTATCTCTGTACAGTATGTTCTACTAGTGTACTAATTAGCACGAACAGCTTGTGACGTACAGTGGCAATTTTAATCTTTCTATGTATAATATAGAGAGATAAAAGCTCCTCCCTAAGTTCCTGGTTGCCAAATCACCATCCTTAGTATCTTTGCATAGTATTTTCTATTTGGGTACTAATTAGCACAAACAGCTTGTAACGTACAGTGGCAATTTTAATTTTACTATGTATAATATAGAGAGATAAAAGCTCCTCCCTAAGTTCCTGGTTGCCAAATCACCATCCTTAGTATCTCTGCATAGTATTTTCTATTAGGGTACTAATTAGCACAAACAGCTAATTGGTACCCTAATAGAACATACTGTACAGAGATACTAAGTATGGTGATTTTGTATCCAGGAACTTATTGAGGAGCTTTTATCTCTCTCCATTATACATAGAAAGATTAAACTTGCCGCTGTACGTTACAAGCTGTTCGTGCTAATTAGTACCCTAATAGAACATACTGTACAGAGATACGAAGTATGGTGATTTGGCATCCAGTTAAAAGCTGTTCGTGCTAATTAGTATACTAGTAGAACATACTGTACAGAGATACTAAGAATGGTGATTTGGCATCTGGGAACTTCCAGAGGAGCTTTTATCTCTCTCAATTTTACATAGAAAGATTAAACTTGCCGCTGTACTTTATAAGCTGTCCGTGCTAATTAGTACCCTAATAGAAAATACTATACAGAGATACTAAAGACGGTTATTTGGCACCCAGGAATTTAGGGAGGAGCTTTTATCTCTCTCCATTATACTTAGAAAGATTACAATGGAGAGAGATAAAAGCTCCTCCCTAAGTTTGTGGATGCCAAATCACTGTCCTTAGTTTCTCTGTACACTATGTTCTACTAGTGTACTAATTAGCACAAACAGCTTGTAATGTACAGTGGCAAGTGTAATTTTTCTAAGTATAATGGAGTGAGATAAAAACTCCTCCCTATGTTCCTGGATGTCAAATTACCATGCTTAGCATTTCTGTACAGTATTTCCTATCTATCCAGAAACCCTGTATCCTGTGCAAGCTAGGCGGACAACTGGAGGGGACCCGAAACACGGTTGCTTCCCGTTTCCTTTTCCAGTGTCACATAAACTAGTGGTTGGTCTGCCCCGAAAGCCAAGAGTCTCCTCTTTTGTATGGTACCAGTCCTGAGTCTCTGGGACACCCAGAACCAGAGATATCAGTACGCAAAGTGGACCCATTTTCCCATAGACTATAATGGGACCGTTAATTCAGACCCACCATAGGTTCCGACGCTTGCCATGAGCCTTGTGGGGGTCACAGAAACTTGGGGTTGGTACCCTCCGGTAGCTAATTGTCTCCCCTTCCATACCAACCTAGTGATGAAGGCTCCCACCTCCCATGCTGAGAGTCACAAAGTGCCAACCTTTTTTTTTCTATGTTCCCGTGACATTCACTTTATTTATTTTTTTCTTTGTTGTACATTCAATGAAAGGGTGCACACAGGTTTCACATAAATCAAAGTAAATCTGCAGCAGCGATTCATTCCGCTATATACAAATACACAGCGGTAATGAGTATAAATTAGTGTATTCCAACGCAACTAACTGAGCAACACAGTACTGTAGATCGTCAGCATTTGTGTATTGTACCTGACCTGAACTCCCTCCCTGTCCACTGCATGACCTGTGCAGGCTCCCAGGGGGGAAGGGCGATGGGGGTAGGGAGAGGTGGTGGAAAACACTGTGCTTTTGAAATACAAGTATTAACGTCCGAGTCCCCTAAGGCATAAACCAATACCAATGGGAAGGAAGTGCCAACCTTTTTTTAATGTGTTCCTGTAACATTCACTTTATTATTATTATTTTTCTTTGTTATACATTCAATGGAAGGGTGCACACAGGTTTCACATAAATCAGAGTGGGCGGTGGATTTTCCTACATACAGTAGTAAACTGTTGCACATGTCTTGTAACCTGATCGGAACTCCCTCCCTGTCTACTGCATGTACTTTGCAGGCTCCCAGGGGGGGAAGGGGAAAGTGGGATGGGGGTAGGGTGAGGCAGTGGAAAATACCGTGTTCAAAGAAAAGGCATAATCAAAACCATAGGGAACTTTGCGGTGTATCGTTATGCGCAAAGACCTCACTTATCCCTATCACCCCTGTGTATTTTAGCTAGGGGATTCTGACGCTCCTTCAGCATTGCCCCGTGACCTACCAAATCTGTGCTGTTACTTGCTCCATAGCCGAGGGCCTCCATTGGGCGAGGAGACACAGGCGGTAGCCATTTCAATTGAGTCTGCCCTGCTATAGAATTGTATGTATACCATATGGTGCATAG
Organism: Pseudophryne corroboree; assembly: GCF_028390025.1. Taxonomy (NCBI): domain Eukaryota; kingdom Metazoa; phylum Chordata; class Amphibia; order Anura; family Myobatrachidae; genus Pseudophryne; species Pseudophryne corroboree. Next base: position 897,190,928 of record NC_086447.1, read on the forward strand.
ACCCTAAACAGTACAACTGCTCCTGCAGCTTTGCCCTAGTTTACGTGAATAACTCCCTCCCTGTCTACTGCATGACCTGTGCAGGATCCCAGGGGGGAAGGGCGATGGCCAAGCGGGAGGCGGTGGAAAATACTGTGCTTTTGAAATGCAAGTACTGTATGAGTCTGAGTCCCCAGTAGCCTCCTGCTAGCCTATTGCCCTTCCCCCCTGGGAGCCTGCACAGATCATGCAGTAGACAGGGAGGGAATTCAGGTCATGTGCAATACACAAACGCCGAATATCTACTGTATAGTACTGTTTTGCTCACTTAGTAGCGTCAGAATACACTCATTTCTACTCATTCCCGCTGTTTAGTTGCATTTAGCGTAAAGAATCGCTCCTGCAGATGTACTCTGATTTATATGTAACTTGTGTGCACCTTTCCATTGACTGTCTTACAATGTAGATAAAATAATACAGTGTATTATTACAATTAAAAAAAAAAAAAGAAGGCACATCACGTCTCGAACCCTGGACCCCCAGCGTGGGAGGTGGGAGCCTTCACCCCTAGCCCACGACGCCTCATGAGAGACTCCCAATTTCATGTGTGAAAGTACTGCAAACAGCGCCCGGCCCCCACCCCATTGGTGTTGGTTTATGCCTTAGAGGACTCGGACGCTCGCATTTGTAAAGCACGGTATTTTCCACCGCCTCCTGCTAGCTACTGTAGCCCTCCATTCCCAGACGCTCATGTATTTTAAAAGCACGGTGTTTATACATTGTCCTGTACATTCTTCCTTTTACACAATTACTGTAGTTGCGTCTCCATACACATACAGTACTCCATACTTTTTCCACCGCCTCCCGTTACGCCTACAGTATTGCCAGAGCTGTAGATCAATCCGCCGCTATACTGTACGATCGAAAGTACTGGATTAGTGGAGCATTAGCCACACAGTGGTGGAGATGTGTAATGCATGATGAGTATCTAGATCGCCTCAACGCGCCTACCTGTGATTAAACTCAGCTATCGCCTTAGCGTGACTAAACGCCCGTCTCGGCGGAGAAACAGTCAAGATAAAGGTGGCTACATCTGTATATAGTAGTAGGACAGTGCATCATTTTGCTGACCACCAGTATATAATATATAGCAGTACGGTACAGTAGGCCACTGCTCTACCTACCTCTGTGTCATCAAGTATACTATCCCATCCATACCTGTGGTGCATTTAAGTTTTTGTGCGCAGTATATATATAGTAGTAGGACAGTGCATAATTTTGCTGACCACCAGTATATAATATATAGCAGTACGGTACAGTAGTCCACTGCTCTACCTACCTCTGTGTCGTCAAGTATACTATCCCATCCATACCTGTGGTGCATTTAAGTTTTTGTGCGCAGTATATATATAGTAGTAGGACAGTGCATAATTTTGCTGACCACCAGTATATAATATATAGCAGTACGGTACAGTAGTCCACTGCTCTACCTACCTCTGTGTCATCATGTATACTATCCCATCCATACCTGTGGTGCATTTAAGTTTTTGTGCGCAGTATATATATAGTAGTAGGACAGTGCATAATTTTGCTGACCACCAGTATATAATATATAGCAGTACGGTACAGTAGGCCACTGCTCTACCTACCTCTGTGTCATCAAGTATACTATCCCATCCATACCTGTGGTGCATTTAAGTTTTTGTGCGCAGTATATATATAGTAGTAGGACAGTGCATAATTTTGCTGACCACCAGTATATAATATATAGCAGTACGGTACAGTAGTCCACTGCTCTACCTACCTCTGTGTCGTCAAGTATACTATCCCATCCATACCTGTGGTGCATTTAAGTTTTTGTGCGCAGTATTTATATAGTAGTAGGACAGTGCATAATTTTGCTGACAACCAGTATATAATATATGGCAGTACGGTACAGTAGTCCACTGCTCTACCTACCTCTGTGTCATCATGTATACTATCCCATCCATACCTGTGGTGCATTTAAGTTTTTGTGCGCAGTATATATATAGTAGTAGGACAGTGCATAATTTTGCTGACCACCAGTATATAATATATAGCAGTACGGTACAGTAGTCCACTGCTCTACCTACCTCTGTGTCATCAAGTATACTATCCCATCCATACGTGTGGTGCATTTAAGTTTTTGTGCGCTGTATATATATAGTAGTAGGACAGTGCATAATTTTGCTGACCACCAGTATATAATATATAGCAGTATGGTACAGTAGGCCACTGCTCTACCTACCTCTGTGTCATCAAGTATACTATCCATCCAAACCTGTGGTGCATTTAAGTTGTGCGCAGAATATATAGTAGTAGGCCATTGCTATTGATATATTACTGGCATATAATTCCACACATTAAAAAATGGAGAACAAAAATGTGGAGGGTAAAATAGGGAAAGATCAAGATCCACTTCCACCTCGTGCTGAAGCTGCTGCCACCAGTCATGGCCGAGACGATGAAAAGCCATCAACGTCTTCTGCCAAGGCAGATGCCCAATGTCATAGTAGAGAGAATGTAAAATCCAAAAAACAAAAGTTCAGTAAAATGACCCAAAAATCAAAATTAAAAGCGTCTGATGAGAAGCGTAAACTTGCCAATATGCCATTTACGACACGGAGTGACAAGGAACGGCTGAGGCCCTGGCCTATGTTCATGGCTAGTGGTTCAGATTCACTTGGGAATGGAAGCACTCATCCTCTCGCTAGAAAACTGCAGTGCCACTCCTAGATGGGCCATGTGTTTGTGTCGGCCACTTGTGTCGCTTAGCTTAGTCACACAGCTACCTCATTGCACCTCTTTTTTTCTTTGCATCATGTGCTGTTTGGTGACTATTTTTTGAAGTGCCATCCTGTCTGACACTGCAGTACCACTCCTAGATGGGCCAGGTGTTTGTGTCGGCCACTTGGGTCGCTTAGCTTAGTCACACAGCTACCTCATTGCGCCTCTTTTTTTCTTTGCATCATGTGCTGTTTGGGGACTATTTTTTGAAGTGCCATCCTGTCTGACACTGCAGTGCCACTCCTCCACTCCTAGATGGGCCAGGTGTTTGTGTCGGCCACTTGGGTCGCTTAGCTTAGTCACACAGCGACCTTGGTGTACCTCTTTTTTTCTTTGCATCATGTGCTGTTTGGGGACTATTTTTTAAATCGGCCATCCTGTCTGACACTGCAGTGCCACTCCTAGATACGCCAGGTGTTTGTGTCAGCCACTTGGGTCGCTTAGCTTAGTCACACAGCTACCTCATTGCGCCTCTTTTTTTCTTTGCATCATGTGCTGTTTGGGGACTATTTTTTGAAGTGCCATCCTGTCTGACACTGCAGTGCCACTCCTAGATGGGCCAGGTGTTTGTGTCGGCCACTTGTGTCGCTTAGCTTAGCCATCCAGCGACCTTGGTGCATCTCTTTTTTTCTTTGCATCATGTGCTGTTTGGGGACTATTTTTTGAAGTGCCATCCTGTCTGACACTGCAGTGCCACTCCTAGATGGGCCAGGTGTTTGTGTCGGCCACTTGGGTCGCTTAGCTTAGTCACACAGCGACCTTGGTGCACCTATTTTTTTCTTTGCATCATGTGCTGTTTGGGGACTATTTTTTAAATCGGCCATCCTGTCTGACATTGCAGTGCCACTCCTAGATGGGCCAGGTGTTTGTGTCGGCCACTTGGGTCGCTTAGCTTAGTCATCCAGCGACCTCGGTGCAAATTTTAGGACTAAAAATAATATTGTGAGGTGTGAGGTGTTCAGAATAGACTGGAAATGAGTGGAAATTGTGGTTATTGAGGTTAATAATACTATGGGATCAAAATGACCCCCAAATTCTATGATTTAAGCTGTTTTTGAGGGGTTTTTGTAAAAAAAACACCAGAATCCAAAACACACCCGAATCCGACAAAAACTTTTCAGGGAGGTTTTGCCAAAACGCGTCCGAATCCAAAACACGGCCGCGGAACCGAATCCAAAACCAAAACACAAAACCCGAAAAATGTCCGTTGCACATCACTACTAATTTTCCTTGCTAGACGCTCTTTATCTGCAGATCCACTCTGTTAGTCCCTCCAATGGTTACCTGTATTCTACCGTATTCAATATAAATACTTTTACTGATACACAAGACCATTAACCAGACTACACCAACGAATATCTGTAAATAAATCGACAATGCCAGAATGTAATATAAAAATGTAAAAAAAATTATTTATTATCTACAATCAATAATACTATATGTATCAATAGCATCATAAAAATATACTGTGCACAGTAACGCTATAACTTGTCGTGACAATTTTTATAAACAAAATATATATATATATATATATGTAGTGATGAGTCTCAACTGTGTTATAAAAAGAATATAAAAACAAGTCAGGGGTAGCAGGTTAACCCCGTATGCACTCGCAGGATTCAATGTCTCTAAATGGCGTTTCAAAAATATGCACAAGGATTTTTGAAAAGCAATTTAGAGACATATTATGGGGCAGATGTATTAACCTGGATAAGGCATAAGGAAGTGATAAACCATATGTGCAAGGTGATAACACACCAGCCAATCAGCTCCAATATGTAAATTAACAGTTAGGATCTGATTGGCTGGTGCCTTTATCACCTTGCACTTATCACTGGTTTATCACTTCCTTATGCCTTCTCCAGGCTTAATACATCTGCCCCATTGAATCCCGCGAGTGCATATGGGGTTAACCTGCTACCCCTGACTTGTTTTTAGATTCTTTTATAACACAGTTGAGACTCATCGCTACATTGTTACATTTGTGTCTATATATATATTCTTTTATTGATAAAAATTGTCATGACAAGTTATAGCGTTACTGTGCACAGTATATTTTTATGTTTATATTGATACATATAGTATTATTGATTGTAGATAATAAATACATATATATTTTTTTCATATTACATTCTGGCATTGTCGGTTTATTTACACCTGTGAATCCTTAAATGCAGCTAGTTTTTTCTAATTATCTACGGGTCCATATATAAACCCACAGAGGTTCTTTTCTAACAGCGAATAAGGATCATAGCTGTTTGTTATAATAATTAGCAATTAATTATATACAGTTGTGAATGTGAACAATGGTGCCAAGGTTCTTTATTGGTAGTACTAACGTCCATCTCTTTGCTTTTCTCAAATATCTCCCAACCCGACCTCTCCGCTCGGCACAAAATCTACGTTTCTCATCCATTGCAAGATTTTCCCTCCCACACCTGCCCTCCCACACCTGATAAGACTTTCCTCTAGTCTCTAAACCTTCCGCACAATACATAACACCTATCCTTGTGTATCAATTCCGTATAGATTGTAAGTTTGCATGCAGGGCCCTCCTACCTCTATTACTGTCTGTTATTACCCAGTTTTGTTTTATCGCTGCTTTTTTCAATTGTAATGCGCAATGGAATTTGAGGCCCTATATAACAGACCGTTAATAAATAAATAAATACATGGGGTTTTAGAACAATATCTACTGGAAAAGGCAAGTTAACATGGGATTGTTACATTTTCAATGGGCTTCAATGGCCTGTACTTCAGGAGTTAATACTCATCTGTCAGCAGCTGAATTCCCTTCTGTAAATGTGATTGTTGGGCACAATACTTGGGTTCGTAGGTCCTCACCGAGGATAATGCACAAGAGCAGAAAATATTATACTTTGTCTAAATCTATTTTCAGACAGTCTCCAGGGTATGTATTATATTAATATCCTAATATCGGATAATCTGCTTCCTTTCAGAAACAATTTATGGCTCCCAGGTAGATAGCGGGAGACGGATCCAGGCAAAGTGTTTAATTCAGGAGTCGTTTCATCCCTGTGAACTTTGTTACAAAGAGCTGTTAAGCTGAATGAACTGGTGAAATGTTTTGCCAGCTTAATCTGCTCCTACCGCACCTGCTTAAACACTGCATATGAAAACAGGAACAAAAGAGACCGCCTCGGTTTGAGAGAACGTTACGGAGGAGCACTGGGCCAGAAAAGCAGAGAAGTTGATAAGAAATTACCTTTTGTTTGAAAGTGGATACAATGCCTCTACGGTGGAAGACTTACTGGCAAACGCCACACAGGATTTGTGAACAGGAATTCAGCTTTAGCAAACATCTCAGTCTGCATTTTATTATTTAAATTCAGCTTTAAACGTTTTGTGCAGGTGGAGTGGAGCTTATTGCAGCGAAATGATGCAGGTACTGTAGCTCAATCATTTAGCTGGGAATAGATTAGGGTGTTGCAGTTCATTGTAAGCTGCTGTATGTATTTTTCTCAGTTCTAGATGCTGGGGACAAATACTATGGGGGGTATCCTTTTAGCGGAGTCAATTTGTTGCACTAAAACAACGGGCTAATTATTGGATTGCGATAAAAGAGCAATGGTCACTTCGGGCTATTCCTTCATTGGCCCTTTAGTTTTGTGTGGCAAATTGTACCTATTTGTGCGCAAACACAAAGGGCGGATGTACCCACCAGTTGGGGTACATCCCTCCGCACATAGCGCCAACACTAATCGCATATTTAATAACATATGAGATTAGTGTTGTGAAGGACAGCTCTTGCGATCAGAGCTGTCCCTCGCAATGTCCTGGGGTTTCTGAGCTACTAGGTCTATGACCCGGGAGTTGATCTGTGCATGCACAGACCTTTGGTGGCTGTGAGGGATGCTGGGAGCAAGGGCATAGCTACCGTATGTGCATGGAGTGCAGTTGCTATGGGGCCCAGAGCTGATAGGGGCCTACCTTCCCTGTCAGTTACATGTGTTATATACAGGGTGTAGCTACCATAGGTGCAGGGAGTGTAACTGCTATGTGGCCCAGAGCTGAGAGGGGCCACCTTCCCTGTCACAGTTACATGTATTATATACAGGGTTGTAGTTACGATAGGTGCAGGGAGTGTAACTGCTATGGGGCCCAGAGCTGAGAGGGTCCCACCTTCCTTGTCATAGTTACATGTGTTGTATATAGGGTGTAGCTAACATAGGTGCAGGGAGTGCAGTTGCTATGGGGCCCAGAGCTGATAGGGGCCTACCTTCCCGTCACAGTTACATGTGTTATATACAGGGTGTAGCTACCACAGGTGCAGGGAGTGTAACTGCTATGTGGCCCAGAGCTGAGAGGGGCCACCTTCCCTGTCACAGTTACATGTGTTATATACAGGGTTGTAGTTACGATAGGTGCAGGGAGTGTAACTGCTATGGGGCCCAGAGCTGAGAGGGTCCCACCTTCCTTGTCATAGTTACATGTGTTGTATATAGGGTGTAGCTAACATAGGTGCAGGGAGTGCAGCTGCTATGGGGCCCAGAGCTGAGAGGGGCCACCTTCCCTGTCACAGTTACATGTGTTATATACAGGGTGTAGCTACCATAGGTGTAGGGTGTGCAGCTGCTATGGGGCCCAGAGCTGAGAGGGGCCACCTTCCCTGTCACAGTTACATGTGTTATATACAGGGTGTAGCTACCAGATGTGCAGGGAATGCAGCTGCTATGGGGCCCAGAGCTGATAGTGTCCACCTTCCCTGTCACAGTTACAAGAGTTATATACATTTTTCATCATTGGGTGATAAAGAGAGGCCCATACTTTTCCTTGGGGCCTACAATATATCTTCTTATGCCCCTGGACCTGCTCATAATATGAACTGTGGCACTGTAATGGGGTACAATATAAAGTGGAGGCACTGTAATGTGGCATTATGTGAAGTGAAGACACTATAGTGTGGCATTATATGAACTGGGGCACTGTAATGCGGAGAGGTGTCTCTCTAGAAGCACTGGGACAGGGGCTCCTTCCAAATGTTGCTATGGGGCCCACAAAGTTTCGGCTGCGGAACCCTCTCCGCATCGCATTGCGGAAGAAGCCCCATAGGTTTCTACAGTGCAACTCCAGCAAACTACAAAACGCGCAAACCTATGTGCTTTTGTGCCAACTATCGCGAAAAAAATGGTCCAAATCCTAGATGAGTGCCGGCATCGGTGCTATCAGGATAACCCAGTCGGTGGTAATTAGCCAGGGTAACTTACCTTGGCTTATAGGATACCACCCTATAGCGCTGTATTGCACATATCGGCAGATACGGCCCATGTTTTGCAGCACGACTCTGGAGGCAGTTTACCATTGTTTTATAATGATTTTATTTACTATTTGCCATTCATTCATTTATCTCCAACTTGCATTGATTAACAACCTTAATTGTAGATTTGTCCATTCATGGCTGAGACTCTGATAGTTTATATGGGGTCTATGGGGGTCATTCCAAGTTGATCGCTCGCTAGCAGTTTTTAACAACCGTGCAAACGCTATGCCGCCTCCCACTGTGAGTGTATATTAGCTTAGCAGAAGTGCGAACGAAAAGATCGCAGAGCGGCTACAAAAAAAAATGGTGTAGTTTCAGAGTAGCTCCAGACCTACTCAGCGCTTGCGATCACTTTAGACTAGAGATGTGCACCGGAAATTTTTCGGGTTTTGTGTTTTGGTATTGGATTCAGTTCCGCGGCCGTGTTTTGGATTCGGACGCGTTTTGGCAAAACCTCCCTGAAAATTTTTTGTCGGATTCGGGTGTTTTTTTTTCAAAAACCCCTCAAAAACAGCTTAAATCATAGAATTTGGGGGTAATTTTGATCCTATAGTATTATTAACCTCAATAACCACAATTTCCACTCATTTCCAGTCTATTCTGAACACCTCACACCTCACAATACTATTTTTAGTCCTAATATTTGCACCGAGATCGCTGGATGACTAAGCTAAGCAACCCAAGAGGGCGGCACAAATACCTGGCCCATCTAGGAGTGGCACTGCAGTGTCAGACAGGATGGCACTTAAAAAAATTGGCCCCAAACAGCACATGATGCAAAGAAAAGAGAAAAAGAGGTGCACTGTGGTCGCTGGACGGCTAAGCTAAGCGACACAAACACCTCAATATCACAGGAATTATTCGTTCTAATCAATGGTATTATTGGTCCAAATCACTGGAAGAAAATGACAAAATCACTGGAATTATTCGTTCTAATCAATGGTATTTTATTGGTCCAAATCACTGGAAGAAAATGACAAAATCACTGGAATTATTCGTAAACATTTGTAGAAAGTCGCTGCTTTCTGATTACAGAAATGCTCAGATATTCTTGCGAATCCACAATCCCTTCCCAGAGGAAAAAGAAATTGAGAAACCGTTGTTTGAGAACGTTTGTTCTCTTTCCCTTACAAAGGAACAAACCACTTTCCAAGAAGACTGACGTTTTTGGGATTATGGAGACATAATGTTTTTGAATATAAATCCTAAAGCAGGTGGTGTATTAGAGCAAAAGAGTGCAAGAGACCAGCCATGCAGTTTCTGAAATATTAAGAATTTACTCACCGGTAATTCTATTTCTCGTAGTCCGTAGTGGATGCTGGGAACTCCGTAAGGACCATGGGGAATAGCGGGCTCCGCAGGAGACTGGGCACTCTAAAAGAAAGATTAGGTACTATCTGGTGTGCACTGGCTCCTCCCTCTATGCCCCTCCTCCAGACCTCAGTTAGGGAAACTGTGCCCGGAAGAGCTGACACAATAAGGAAAGTATTTGGAATCCCGGGTAAGACTCATACCAGCCACACCAATCTGTTATGCACACCAGTGCAAGGAGGAATGTACTGGTGTCTGAACGGTGAGGGATGCAAAACAAATGAACTCACAGACAGACTGGGGAATATAACATTACATACACAGAAGGTGATAGGGTAACAAAATAAACACAAAGTGATGGAAAGAAGCGAGATGTAGTGATTTAATACGTAGAGAACCCGAAATGCTGTTGCTAAGGGCAACAGCAAAACCCTAAAGGGTTACCAACGGGTGTGGCAGTAAACTCCTTGGTCAGAGATGGAATAATAGACACAAGGAGAGTCTCCACAATCCTAGTCCTCACTTGCAGTGCACTGGTTCAGCTTACTGCCACTAAACTGACACCTGAACACCTTGCACAGTGAGAAAGGATTTTGGCAGGCAAGTCTGAGAATACAGCCGCAAACTTGCTAGGTTCACAGAGTAGCAAAAGAACCCCAGCAGGTTAAACGACTGACTCAAGTCTTACTGCTAGGTCTGGATTGGCAGAGTGTAATACCAAATCCCAAGGCCTATTTGCAGTAAGCAACAAACAAATACAAAGTTTACACAGTACTAGCTAGCTTTCAGGAACTGACTAACCAACAAAGATTCAGCAGCATCTGCCTAACCTGAGAAGAGGGTTTATATAGCAGGTGCTGTCCACGCCCCACTCAGACCTCACAGACTGTGAGCAAAAAAACCAGCACCGGATCCCCTGCCGTGCACAGAGCCTGTAACCACTGCACAGCAAAAGACCCGAACCGGAGTATCAGTTACGCTCAGGTTACTCCGCTAGTACTTGTCTCCCGGTTGCCATGACGACGTGGCAGCACAGAGCAGGAAACCCTAACACAATCACACCGTACAACTCGTGATACTATACCCAGTTAACAATATGAATAACAACTGAGCCTCACGAAAAGATGGCTCATAGCAATAACCCTTTAGTTAGGCAATAACTATATACAAGTATTGCAGACAATCCGCACTTGGGATGGTAGCCCAGCATCCACTACGGACTACGAGAAATAGAATTACCGGTGAGTAAATTCTTATTTTCTCTGACGTCCTAGTGGATGCTGGGAACTCCGTAAGGACCATGGGGATTATACCAAAGCTCCCAAACGGGCGGGAGAGTGCGGATGACTCTGCAGCACCGAATGAGCAAACTCAAGGTCCTCCTCAGCCAGGGAATCAAACTTGTAGAATTTTGCAAACGTGTTTGAACCCGACCAAGTAGCAGCTCGGCAAAGCTGTAAAGCCGAGACCCCTCGGGCAGCCGCCCAAGAAGAGCCCACCTTCCTCGTGGAATGGGCTTTTACCGATTTAGGATGCGGCAGTCCAGCCGCAGAATGTGCAAGTTGAATCGTGCTATAGATCCAGCGAGCAATAGTCTGCTTTGAAGCAGGAGCACCCAGCTTGTTGGGTGCATACAGGATAAATAGCGAGTCAGTTTTCCTGACTCTAGCCATCCTGGAAACATAGATTTTCAGGGCCCTGACTACGTCCAGCAACTTGGAATCCTCCAAGTCCCGAGTAGCCGCAGGCACCACAATAGGGTGGTTCAATGAAACGCTGATACCACCTTAGGAAGAAATTGGGAACGAGTCCTCAATTCCGCCCTATCTATATGAAAAATCAGATAAGGGCTTTTACATGACAAAGCCGCCAATTCTGATACACGCCTGGCCGAAGCCAAGGCCAACAGCATGACCACTTTCCGCGTGAGATATTTTTGCTCCACGGTTTTAAGTGGCTCAACCAATGCGACTTTAGGAAATCCAACACCACGTTGAGATCCCAAGGTGCCACTGGAGGCACAAAAGGGGGCTGGAAATGCAGCACTCCTATTAACAAAAGTCTGAACTTCAGGCCGTGAAGCCAGTTCTTTTTGGAAGAAAATCGACAGAGCCAAAATCTGGACCTTAATAGAACCCAATTTTAGGCCCATAGTCACTCCTGACTGTAGGAAGTGCAGAAATCGACCCAGCTGAAATTCTTCTGTTGGGGCCTTCCAGGCCTCACACCAAGCAACATATTTTCGCCATATGCGGTGATAATGTTTTGCTGTCACATCCTTCCTAGCTTTTATCAGCGTAGGAATGACTTCAACCGGAATGCCCTTTTCCATCAGGATCCGGCGTTCAACCGCCATGCCGTCAAACGCAGTCGCGGTAAGTCTTGGAACAGACAGGGCCCCTGCTGTAGCAGGTCCTGTCTGAGAGGCAGAGGCCAAGGGTCCTCTGAGATAATTTCTTGTAGTTCCGGGTACCAAGTCCTTCTTGGCCAATCCGGAACGACGAGTATAGTTCTTATTCCTCTCTTTCTTATTATCCTCAGTACCTTTGGTATGAGAGGAAGAGGAGGGAACACATAAACCGACTGGTACACCCACGGTGTCACTAGAGCGTCCGCAGCTATCGCCTGAGGGTCCCTTGACCTGGCGCAATATCTTTTTAGCTTTTTGTTGAGGCGGGACGCCATCATGTCCACCTGTGGCCTTTCCCAACGATTTACAATCAGCTGGAAGACTTCTGGATGAAGTCCCCACTCTCCCGGGTGGAGGTCGTGCCTGCTGAGGAAGTCTGCTTCCCAGTTGTCCACTCCCGGAATGAACACTGCTGACAGTGCTATCACGTGATTTTCCGCCCATCGGAGAATCCTTGTGGCTTCTACCATCGCCATCCTGCTTCTTGTGCCGCCCTGTCGGTTTACATGGGCGACCGCTGTGATGTTGTCTGACTGAATCAGAACCGGTTGTTTTTGAAGCAGGGGTTCTGCTTGACTCAGGGCGTTGTAAATGTCCCTTAGTTCAAGAATATTTATGTGTAGGGAAGTTTCCTGACTTGACCATTGTCCTTGGAAGTTTCTTCCCTGGGTGACTGCCCCCCAACCTCGGAGGCTTGCATCCGTGGTCACCAGGACCCAGTCCTGTCTGCCGAATCTGCGGCCTTCGAGCAGATGAGCACTCTGCAGCCACCACAGCAGAGACACCCTGGCCCTCGGGGACAGGGTAATTAAACGATGCATCTGGAGATGCGATCCGGACCACTTGTCCAACAGATCCCACTGGAAGATTCTTGCATGGAATCTGCCGAAGGGACTTGCTTCGTAAGAAGCTACCATCTTTCCCAGGACTCGCGTGCAGTGATGCACCAACACCTGCTTTGGTTTCAGGAGGTCCCTGACCAGAGATGATAATTCCTGGGCCTTCTCCTCCGGGAGAAATTCTTCTGTTCTGTGTCCAGAATCATGCCCAAGAACAGCAGACGCGTCGCAGGAATCAGCTGCGACTTTGGGATATTCAGAATCCAGCCGTGCTGATGCAGCACTTCCTGAGATAGTGCCACGCCGACTAGCAACTGCTCCTTGGACCTCGCCTTTATAAGGAGATCGTCCAAGTACGGAATAATCATGACTCCCTTCTTTCGGAGGAGCATCATCATTTCGGCCATTACCTTGGTAAAGACCCACGGTGCCGTGGACAGACCAGACGGCAACGTCTGGAATTGGTAATGACAGTCCTGTACCACAACCTTGAGGTACTTTGAACTTGAACTTTTTTATATAAATGTTCAAGGATTTTAAATTTAGAATGGGTCTCACCGAACCGTCTGGTTTTGGTACCACAACATTGTGGAATAGTAACCCCGTCCCTGTTGAAGGAGGGGTACCTTGATTATCACCTGCTGAAGATACAGCTTGTGAATTGCCGCCAGTACTACCTCCCTTTCTCTGAGGGCAGCAGGCAAGGCTGATTTGAGATAACGGCGAGGGGGAGTCGCCTCGAACTCCAGCTTGTATCCCTGTGATACTACTTGCAGAACCCAGGGATCCATCTGTGAGCGAGCCCACTGGTCGCTGAAGTTCCGGAGATGCGCCCCCACCGCACCTGGCTCAGCCTGTGGAGCCCCAGTGTCATGCGGTGGACTTAGAGGAAGCTGGGGAAGATTTTTGATCCTGGGAACTAGCTGTCTGGTGCAGCCTTTTTCCTTCTTCCCTTGCCTCTGGCAGAAAGGAAGCGCCTTTTACCCGCTTGCTTTTCTGAGGCCGAAAGGACTGTACCTGATAATACGGTGCTTTCTTAGGCTGTGAGGGAACCTGAGGTAAAAATTTTGACTTCCCAGCTGTTGCTGTGGATACGAGGTCCGAGAGTCCATCCCCAAACAATTCCTCACCCTTATAAGGCAGAATCTCCATGTGCCTTTTAGAATCAGCATCACCTGTCCACTGCCGGGTCCATAATACCCTCCTGGCAGAAATGGACATTGCATTAATTCTGGATGCCAGCCGGCAAATATCCCTCTGTGCATCCCTCATATATAAGACGACGTCTTTAATATGCTCTATGGTTAGCAAAATAGTATCCCTGTCGAGGGTATCAATATTATCTGACAGGGTATCAGACCACGCTGCAGCAGCACTACACATCCATGCTGAAGCAATTGCAGGTCACAGTATAGTACCTGAGTGTGTATATACAGACTTCAGGATTTCCTCCTGCTTTCTATCAGCAGGCTCCTTCAAAGTGGCCATATCCTGAGACGGCAGTGCCACCTTTTTTGACAAACGTGTGAGCGCCTTATCCACCCTAGGGGATATCTCCCAACGTGACCTATCCGCTGGCGGGAAAGGGTACGCCATCAGTAACTTTTTAGAAATTACCAGTTTCTTATCGGGGGAAACCCACGCTTCTTCACACACTTCATTCAATTCATCTGATGGGGGAACAAAACACTGGCTGCTTTTTCTCCCCAAACATAAAACCCCTTTCTAGTGGTACTTGGGTTAATGTCAGAAATGTGGAACACATTTTTTATTGCCGAAAGCATGCAACGGATGCCCCTAGTGGATTTTGTATATGTCTCAACCTCGTCGACACTGGAGTCAGACTTCGTGTCGACATCCGTGTCTGCCATCTGAGGTAGCGGGCGTTTTTGAGCCCCTGATGGCCTTTGAGACGCCTGGGCAGGCGCGGGCTGAGAAGCCGGCTGCCCCATGGCTGTTACGTCATCCAGCCTTTTATGTAAGGAGTTGACACTGTCGGTTAATACCTTCCACATATCCACCCACTCTGGTGTCGGCCCCGCAGGGGGTGACATCACATTTATCGGCACCTGCTCCGCCTCCACATAAGCCTCCTCATCAAACAAGTCGACACAGCCGTACCGACATACCGCACACACACAGGGAATGCTCTGACTGAGGACAGGACCCCACAAAGTCCTTTGGGGAGACAGAGAGAGAGTATGCCAGCACACACCACAGCGCTATTTAATCAGGGATTTACACTAATAGAAAGTGATTTATCCCTATAGCTGCTTTTTTATATACAGTTTTGCGCCTAAATTTAGTGCCCCCCCTCTCTTTTTAACCCTTTGAGCCTGGAAACTGCAGGGGAGAGCCTGGGGAGCTGTCTTCCAGCTGCACTGTGAAAAGAAAATGGCGCCAGTGTGCTGAGGGAGATAGCCCCGCCCCTTTTTCGACGGACTTCTCCCGCTCTTATAATTGTATTATGGCAGGGGATTGCCAAGGTTAAGGTACTCTAATTGCAGCCCAGGGCGCCCCCCCCCCAGCGCCCTGCACCCATCAGTGACCGGAGTATGTGGTGTGCATAGGGAGCAATGGCGCACAGCTGCAGTGCTGTGCGCTACCTTAATGAAGACCGAAGTCTTCAGCCGCCGATTTCCAGGACGTTCTTCTTGCTTCTGGCTCTGTAAGGGGGACGGCGGCGCGGCTCCGGGACCAGACGACCGAGGCTGGGCCTGTGTTCGATCCCTCTGGAGCTAATGGTGTCCAGTAGCCTAAGAAGCCCAAGCTAGCTGCAAGCAGGTAGGTTCGCTTCTTCTCCCCTTAGTCCCTCGTAGCAGTGAGTCTGTTGCCAGCAGGTCTCACTGTAAAATAAAAAACCTAACAAATACTTTCTTTACTAGGAGCTCAGGAGAGCCCCTAGTGTGCAACCAGCTCGGGCCGGGCACAGATTCTAACTGAGGTCTGGAGGAGGGGCATAGAGGGAGGAGCCAGTGCACACCAGATAGTACCTAATCTTTCTTTTAGAGTGCCCAGTCTCCTGCGGAGCCCGCTATTCCCCATGGTCCTAACGGAGTTCCCAGCATCCACTAGGACGTCAGAGAAATTATGACAAAATGTTACTGTATTTCATAAGCACTCATTCCTAACTCTGCTAAGTACTGTTTGGTATACTGTATCTGGCTTCCTTGAGGTAGTTGTCCATTATTTCAGCTTCCATTGACCTTTTTGAAAGCGGTAGAAGTTATCGATTCTTTTTTTTTTTCTTCCCTATTTTTAATTTTCTCCTGCATAGCCCAGTAAAATGTTGCAATGTTAAGTATTGGCTTCTGCCTTCTGGGAGTCCACTTCTTCACCAAACCCAGCCAAATCTCATCCTAACCCTCTGTTCCACGTTCTCTATGTACCCCATCTGGGTCACCCCTGTCTGTCTACCCCTCCCCTTTAGATTGTAAGCTCTCACGAGCAGGGCCCTCGTCCCTCATGTACTTATCCTTTGTCTTACTTTAATAATCTTCAACTGTACCACATCCAGCAGTCTTCTGCCATCTGATACTTATTCCAGTGTCATCTGCTGATGTAACTATGTTTATTTACCCTGTACTTGTCCTATACTGTCATCAACTGTAAGTTGCTGTTTTCCTGTTTGATTATTTATGTACTCTGTAATTTGGGCGCTGTGGAACCCTTGTGGCGCCATATAAATAAAGGATAATAATAATAATAATAATAATAATAATATAGGGTGTATAATCCCCAGGTGTATTTCACACATCACACAGTACAGTATATAGGGTGTATAATCCCCAGGTGTATCTCACATATTGCTCAGTACAGATTACAGGATGTATAATCACCAGGTGTATAACACACGTCGCACAGTATAGTATACAGGGTGTATAATTAATTACCAGGTGTATCACACACATCACACAGTACAGTATATAGGGTGTACAATCCCCAGGTGTATCTCACACATCACACAGTACAGTATATAGGGTGTACAATCCCCAGGTGTATCTCACACATCACACAGTACAGTATATAGGGTGTACAATCCCCAGGTGTATCTCACACATCACACAGTACAGTATACAGGGTGTATAATCCCATGGTGTATCTCACACATCGCTCAGTACAGATTACAGGATGTATAATCACCTGGTGTATAACACACATCGCACAGTACAGTATATAGGGTGTATAATCCCAAGGTGTATCTCACACATAGCTCAGTACAGTATACAGGGTGTATAATCACCATGTGTATCACAAACGTTGCACAGTACAGTATACAGGGTGTATAATCCCCAGGTGTATCTCACACATCGCTCAGTACAGATTACAGGATGTATAAAATCACCAGGTGTATAATACACGTCGCACAGTACAGTATACATACTGGTCACAACAATGCAGCAGATATTGAGCACTGATCAGGATACTAGTAGTGACACAGAGCTGCAAGATGCAGCAATGGCCTACTGTACTGTACTATATGTATACTGCTGGTCACCAAAATGATGCAGTGTCCTACTATATACTGCTCACAATAATGCAGCACAGAGATAGTATACTTGACACTGAGCTGCAACATACAGCAATGGCCTACTGTACTGTACTATATGTATACTGCTGGTCACCAAAATGCTGCACTGTCCTACTATATACTGCTCACAATAATGCAGCACAGATATGGATAGTATACTTGACACTGAGCTGCAAGACACAGCAATGGCCTACTGTACTGTACTATATGTATACTGCTGGTCACCAAAATGCTGCATTGTCCTACTATATACTGCTCACAATAATGCAGCACAGATATGGATAGTATACTTGACACAGAGCTGCAAGATACAGCAATGGCCTACTGTACTGTACTATATGTATACTGCTGGTCACCAAAATGCTGCACTGTCCTACTATATACTGCTCACAATAATGCAGCACAGATATGGATAGTATACTTGACACAGAGCTGCAAGATACAGCAATGGCCTACTGTACTATAGGTATACTGCTGGTCACCAAAATACTGCACTGTCCTACTATATACTGCTCACAATAATGCAGCACAGATATGGATAGTATACTTGACACAGAGCTGCAAGATACAGCAATGGCCTACTGTACTGTACTGTACTATATGTATACTGCTGGTCACCAAAATGCTGCACTGTCCTACTATATGCTGCTCACAATAATGCAGCACAGATATGGATAGTATACTTGACACAGAGCTGCAAGACACAGCAATGGCCTACTGTACTGTACTATATGTATACTGCTGGTCACCAAAATGCGGCATTGTCCTACTATATACTGCTCACAATAATGCAGCACAGATATGGATAGTATACTTGACACAGAGCTGCAAGATACAGCAATGGCCTACTGTACTTACTATATGTATACTGCTGGTCACAAAAATGCTGCACTGTCCTACTATATACTGCTCACAATAATGCAGCACAGATATGGATAGTATACTTGACACAGAGCTGCAACAGACAGCAATGGCCTACTGTACTGTACTATATGTATACTGGTCGCCAAAATGCTGCACTGTCCTACTATATACTGCTCACAATAATGCAGCACAGAGATAGTATACTTGACACAGAGCTGCAAGATACAGCAATGGCCTACTGTACTGTACTATATGTATATACTGCTGGTCACCAAAATGCTGTACTGTCCTACTATATACTGCTCACAATAATGCAGCACAGAGATAGTATACTTGACACAGAGCTGCAAGATACAGCAATGGCCTACTGTACTGTACTATATGTATATACTGCTGGTCACCAAAATGCTGCACTGTCCTACTATATACTGCTCACAATAATGCAGCACAGAGATAGTATACTTGACACAGAGCTGCAAGATACAGCAATGGCCTCCTGTACTGTACTACTATAATTATATACTGGTGGTCCCCAGTCCCCACAATGCAGCACACTGAGCACAGATATTTGCAGCACACTGAGCACAGATATGGAGCATTTTCAGGCAGAGAACGTAGATATTTTCAGCACACTGAGCACAGATATTTGCAGCACACTGAGCACAGATATTTGCAGCACACTGAGCACAGATTACAGAGCTTTTCAGGGAGAGAACGCTGCCACGTCCTCTCCATTCAATCTCCAATGCACGAGTGAAAATGGCGGCGACACGCAGCTCTTTATATAGAATACGAATCTCGTGAGAATCCGACAGCGGGATGATGACGTTCGGGCGCGTTCGGGTTAACCGAGCAAGGCGGGAAGATCCAAGGCAGCCTCGGAACCGTGTAAAATAGGTGAAGTTCGGGGGGGTTCGGATCTCAGAGAACCGAACCCGCTCATCTCTACTTCAGACTGTTCAGTTCCGGATTTGACATCACAAACACGCCCTGCATTCTCCCAGCCACACCTGCGTTTTTCCTGGCACGCCTACATTTTTCTGAACACTCCCTGAAAACGGTTAGTTGACACCCAGAAACGCCCACTTCATGTCAATCACTCTGCGGCAGACATTGCAAATGCAAAGCCTCGCTAGATCTTGTGTAAAACTACATTGGCTGTTGTGAAAGTACATCGCGCGTGTGCATTGCGCCGCATACTCATGCACAGAAGTGCCGCTTTTTCACTTAGTCACTGCGCTGCGAACATTTTTATCTAGCGATCAACTTGGAATGACCCCCTATATACTAAGCCTTGGATGGAGATAAAGTACCAACCAATCGGCTCCTAACTGCCATGTCACAGGTTGGATTTGAAAAATTACAGGAGCTGACTGGCTGGTACTTTATCTCCGCCCACTTTACCTCCATCCAAGACTTAGTAAATAGACCCCAAATTCTCTGTATGGCACTGTGCACAACTTAGTGCGCCATATACAGTACATTAAAAAAATATATGTAAAAAAATTAGAGATGTGCGGCGGGCACTTTTCGTGTCGTGTGTTTTGGTTTTGGTTCCATCCTCGTGTTTTGGATCTGGATTGGTTTTGACAAAACCACCGTTTCCTGTTTTGGTTTTGGATCTGGATGATTTTTGAAAAAAACATAAAAACAGCTAAAATCACAGAATTTGGGGGTCATTTTGATCCTACGGTATTATAAACCTCAATAACATTCATTTCCACTCATTTCCAGTCTATTCTGAACACCTCACACCTCACAATATTGTTTTTAGGCCAAAAGGTTGCACCGAGGTGGCTGGATGACTAAGCTAATCAACACAAGTGTACGGCACAAACACCTGGCCCATCTAGGAGTGGCACTGCAGTGTCAGACAAGAGGGCAGATATAAAAAAAAAAAAGGCCCCAAACAGCACCTAATGCAAAGAAGAAAAAGAGGAGCAATTAGGTAGCTGGATGGCTAAGATAAGTGACACAAGTGTGCGGCACAAACACCTGGCCCATCTAGAGTTGGCACTGCAGTCCCACTGCACTAATGGCGGATACCGGACGCATGTCTAACACCAGCATAGTTGTTATGGCCTCAGTAATCCGCTTTGCAACAGGGTATATATATATATACGGCAGTATCACTGTAATTATACGGCAGTACCACTGGATTTATATGGCAGTACCACTACACATATATGGCAGTATCACTCGACTGGATTTATACACCAGTACCACTGGAATTATATGGCAGGATCACTGGAATTATACGGCAGTACCAGTGGACATATAAGGCAGTATCACTGGACTGGATTTATGCGCCATTTACCACTGGAATTATATGGCAGCATCACTGGAATTATACAGCAGGATCACTGGAATTATATGGCAGGATCAATGGATTTATACGGCAGGATCACTGGAATTATACAACAGGATCATTGGAATTATACGGCAGGATCACTGGATTTATACGCCAGTACCACTGGAATTATATGCCAATACCACTGGAATTATACGGCAGGATCACTGGAATTATACCGCAGTACCACTGGACATATACGGCAGTACCACTGGACATATACGGCAGTATCATTGGACTGGACTTTTACGCCAGTACCACTGGAATTATACGGCAGGATCACTGGAATTATCCGTCCGTACCACTGGATTTATACGCCAGTACCACTGGACTGGATTTATACGCCAGTACCACTGGAACTATATGGCAGGATCACTGTAATTATACGTCAGGATCACTGTAATTACACGTCAGGATCACTGGATTTATACGGCAGCATCACTGGAATTATATGGCAGGATCACTGGAATTATATGGCAGGATCACTGGATTTATACGCCAGTACCACTGGAATTATACGGCAGGATCACTGGATTTATACGCCAGTACCACTGGAATTATATGGCAGGATCACTGGAATTATACGGCAGTCCCACTGGACTTATATGGCAGTACCACTGGATTTATACGGCAGTATCACTGTACTGGATTTATACGCCAGTACCACTGGAATTATACAGCAGGATCACTGTACTTACACGCCAGTACCACTGGATTTATATGGCAGTACCACTGGACTTATATGGCAGTATCACTGGACTGGACTTATACGCCAGTATCACTGGAATTATATGGCAGGATCACTGGAATTATACGGCAGGATCACTGGATTTATACGGCAGTACCACTGGACATATACGGCAGTATCAATGGACATACAGTATACAGCAGTATTACTGGACATATACGGCAGTAGCACTGGACATATACAGCAGCACAAGAACACCACCACTGGACTGATGCAGGACAACACAGCCCTGCAATGGACTGGACTTATACAGCAGCACTGGACATATGTCAGTAGAGGACACCACCACTGTGACTGGACTGATGCAGTACAATACACCACCACTGGACTGATGCAGCACAACACAGCACCACTGGACTGGACTTACACTGTAGCACTGGACATATGGCAGCAGAGGACACAACCACTGTGACTGGACTGATGCAGCACAATACACTAACTCTGAACTGACGCAGGACACTGAGGATGGAGACACACCCTCTCTCTCTACACTCTCCAATGCCGGAGTGAAAATAGCGGTGACGCGCCGCGACTTATATGGAATCCAAACACGGCAAGAATCCGACAGCAGGATGATGACGCTTTGCCTTGTTGTGGCTCGGGTTTTCCCACCTGACTCGGATCCGGGCTCGGGTGGTGACGTTCGAGTGGGTTCGGTTCTCTGAGAACCGAACCCGCTCATCTCTAAAAAAAAAATTCATGCAATGTTGTATGTAATATATGTGCTGGCTGCCTTACCCTGGGGTCATCAGCGCTGATCGATTCACAGCTGTCGCTGCACTTCTCCTTCTAAGCCCGCCCCCAGACTCCCATTGGCCAGTTTCACAGGTGTCTATTTACATACAACATTGCATGTATGTTTGTATGTGCTAAAAGCCCCCCCCCCATGTAACGTGTAATGTGTGCTGCTGTTCACGTTCTGCAGTAGGTGATAGGATATATATGCCTACCTTGCATACCAAACCAAATCTGGTTGTATGGCTCCTATTCACTTGTAGTCCATAGGGAATACACTGAGCGTTCACGGGTGCGACTGTTAGCACATGGCTGCGCGTAGCTGCTGCTACGATGCGTGCACACATGCGCAGGGCAGCCATCGGGGGGGGGGGGGGGGGCGCTGCGCTGATTATCCATTAAGAATTTATCTAACATATTCTTAAAGGTGTTGACTGTGTCCGCCATTACTACTCTCTCAGGCAGGGAATTCCAAACATGTTTTGTCCTTACTATGAGAAAACCTTTTTGCCGCTTTGTGCGGAATCTCCTCTCCTCTAACCTGAACAAGTGTCCACGTGCTGATCTTATAGAAAACAGGTACCCTGCAAGTTCTGTGTATTGTCCCCTAATATATTTTTAAATGTTGATCATGTCCCCTCTTGGTCACCTCTTTTCCAGTGTAAACATGCATAGCCTTGCAAGCCTTTCCTCGTATTCCAGCATCCCCATGCCCTTAATTAGTTTGGTTGCCGCCTCTGTACCTTTTCTAGCTTCAGGATATCCTTTTTGTAGTATGGTGCCCAAAATTGCGCACAGTATTCAAGATGTGGCCTCACTAGTGATTTATATAATGGGAGTATAATACTCTCGTCCCTTGCATCAATTCCCGGTTTTATGCATGCTAATTTCTTATTAGCCTTCTTTGCTACAATCCTACTTTGGGTACTGCTGCTTAGTTTGCTATCTATGTGACCACCAAAGTCTTTTTCCAGTACAGAATCCCCTAATATTACCCTATTTAGTATGTAGATGTAATTTTTGTTCTTGCTACCACAGTGCATTACCTTACACTTGTCTGTATTGAAGCGCATTCTCCATTTTGCTGCCCATGCTTCTAGTTTGACTAAGTTGTTCTGAAGAGACTCAGCATCCTCCTCTGTATTTATAACCTTACACAATTTGGTATGATACCATGCTCTCTAGATCTACTGTTAAATAAATGATTGTCTGATGGGATCAGAGGAATTCTCAGAATGAAGACAGTTTCTGGTGGATGCTAAAGAAGCCCCTAATAATCCTCCAATTTTAAACCTAGATTAACATGCTACTAAACATAATTAATTTGGTGACGTTTGTATGAAAAAAAAAATCTAAATCTTATCTGAACTAAGAGATCATGAAGAATTTATAGAAAATGCATTTTACCCCTTTTCACCCCTGCGGGGGTAAACTTTTGAAAAATCCCTTCTTAGTGGGTGCAAATTTCAAGTTCCTAGTCCTCATGGTTCTGGAGATTTCATGATGAGTCAGTCAGTCAGTGGTATTTGGCATATATATATGTATACACACGCACACGCGCACACACACACACACACACACACACACACAGTGTATATACAGTGTATATATGCTACAGCAGTCAGTCAGGCTGTATTATTAACTGAATTTTAAATTTCCATTGGGATTTTGCTGCTGAAAACAAGAACTAGAAAAAAAAAACCAACAGCAAAACCACCTTTTAGTATATTTATAATGTATTCTTAATTCACTTAAAAATGGTGTGATTTTTTTGAACATATACATAGGGAACATGATTGTTATATTTATTCCAAGGAGTAAAACATATTGTGCTTTCAGAGGTTACTTGTGTTTGCAGAGGTGTCTTGAATTAACGATTCTTTCTGGCTAATGGCGTTTTAGACAGTGCTTTAGGCCACTCTTAACTGGATGATAAAAAAGAGTTGATTGGACTGGGGGCCAGGAATGTGGTAGTTGTTATACCTGATAAGAAAGCGAAATAAAAGTCGATCTAAAACAGTTAAGTATAATCAAAATCATCTAATGCTACAGGAGTCTAATACCCCTTTTCCATTACTGTAGCACGGGTCGCAGCCGTGTCGCCTGACACGGCGGCGATCCGTGCTACAGCCCCCTAAAGACAGCGCTCACCAACCCGGCAATTGCCGGGTTGGTGACGCGGTTAGTGACGCGGCAGGAGCGGCGCTGGGAGATCACATGACCTCCCAGCGCCGCCCTCCCATACACTGTGAACGGGAGCCATGTCGCCTCGACGCGGCTCCCGTTTACACTAGACAGCTAGCCGGGTTGAACACGTGTTCAACCCGGCTAGCTACCAGGGTAGTGATCCGGGAATTTGCCGGGGGACCCGTTTCCACTAGGGAAAAACACGGGTAAATACGCGCCAACGCGTAGACTCTCCACCTCTCTACAAAACTTCAAACGGGCTCTCAAGACCCACTTCTTCACCAAACCCAGCCAAATCTCATCCTAAACCTCTGTTCCACGCTCTCTATGTACCCCATCTGTCTCACCCCTGTCTGTCTACCCCTCCCCTTTAAAATGTAAGCTCTAACGAGCAGGGCCCTCTTCCCTCATGTGCTTACCCTTTTCTTACTTTAATAATCTTCAACTGCACCAAATCCAGCAGTCTGCTGCCACCTGATACTTATTCCAGTGTCATCTGCTGATGTAGCTATGTTTATTTGGTTCCGGTATGAAGGATAGATAGTGTCTAGTTAGACAGTCAATAGATAGACACCATATGTTAGATGGACATTAGGTCGACAGGGTCAAAAGGTCGACAGGGTCAAAGGTCGACATGGAAAAGGTCGACAAGTCAAAAGGTCGACAGGTCAAAAGGTCGACAGGGTCAAAAGGTCGACATGAAAATGGTTGACATGAAAAAGGTAGACACCATGTTTTTTGCATTTTTGTGGTTTGTGTGGATAATTTTGTCATCTGGGACCCCCAATTGTAGAAAGGTATACCCTCGCGGGCTCACTTAGCTCACCACGCTTCGGGCACGGTGGCTCGCTGCGCTCGCCACAAGGTTTATAACCAACTCTATGCCGACATGGATAGAGAAAGTATGAAATAATCCAAAAACATGTTACATTTAAAAAAAAACATGTGTCTATCTTTTTTGACCATGTCGACCTTTTTCCATGTCGACCTTTTGACCCTGTCGACCTTTGACCCTGTCGACCTAATGTCTGTTTAATATATGGTGTCTATCTATTGACTGTCTTACTAGACACTGTCTATCTATCAAACGGATAGGGTTTATTTACCCTGTACTTGTCCTATATTGTCATCAACTGTAAGTTTCTGTTTTCCTGTTTTGATTATTTGTTTATGTACTCTGTAATTGGGCGCTGCGGAACCCTTGTGGCGCCATATAAATAAAGGATAATAATAATAATAAAGTAGTCACGCACTATAGTTATTAAAAAGAGGAACAAACACAACGGCCGACATCAGCAACAAACAAAATTAGTCCTATAGTCCTACAATAATACAGCGTAGGAGTCCACAATTAGGTGGAACTGGATGGACAAATTGTCTTTTTTCAACCTCAGAAACGATGTTACATTTCCAGTTCAAACGGCTGAAGTTCCCGGTAAATGTCTGCTACGCCATAACCATTAACAAAGCTCGGGCAGAGTCTGAAAATGGCTGCTGTGGATGACGGCTTCTCCCATGTATGTTGCCTCTGACAGCTCCTCTGACAGCCTGGCCATTCTCCAGCCTGAAGGAAAGATTAAAAATGTAGTTTACTAGGACGTCCTTTAAAATTAAAGTTATACGCATGGAAATACTTTAAATTCTGTTGCGAAGCACGGGTATTCAGATAGTATGTATATAATATATATATATATAAATCGATTGAAGGCGACACTCAGAGACTTCAAGTAGTAGACAACCTTGGTTATTCTCATGTTTCAGTAATAGAGTTTATTTTCATAAGGTCCCTGCTACAGAAACGTTGGAATAAACAAGGTGTTTTTGAAGTCTCTGAGTGCCACCTTCAGTTGAGTTCTACATGTTTGGAACAGGCTGCTCCCATTGGAAGGCAACAGAGCAATTGTACTTAAAGTATTTCTACCTGAATGAGTGAAAAAAATAAAAGGAAAGGTTAATGATGCCACTGCACCAATGTTATATATATATTTTTAAATGGAGGACAATATTTATATTTTATAATAAATGGGGCACATTATTATGTTCTTTAAACATTACAGGAGGCAATATTTGATTTACCAGTTTATTGATATATATAATAAGGGCACCACATACAGTTATGTTATTAATATAATAGGGGACCACAAAATTAATCATTGTATAATAAGACTATACTGTATGTGGGGGGTATTTTTTTCTGCAAGCTGCTATCATTTTACTGTAGGCCCCTGGCATATTCCACTAATCTGTCAGCAATTTGGCTTTTTGAAATCTTCCTTGCTTTGCCTGGGGGTTCAAAACACCTTCAAAACTGCTGATTAGTAAATCTGGCTGTTTGGAGGTCAAAACCGCTGACGAACTGTTTTTGTTTTGTTTTTTTGGGGGTGGGGGGGTTATAAATTATCCCTCCCCCCATGTCTTTGCTATGTAGCAGAAGATAATACTTTTAGACTCATTACAATTTTTTAAATTCAAAATTGACCTAAATCATTTGTAAAATCAGTTGTAAAATGGATTAGTAAAACAACACACCTCTTTTGATGATTTCACAGAGGATGTTCATTGGGAAAGTTTTATAAAGTAGTGAATTATTTTTGTTTTAAATTGTGTTTTTGTCGGATCAATCTGCTACTAGGAAATTGTCCAGGTAGCTTTCATGAGAGCAGTTCTACAATTTATGTGTTTTATTTCTGTTTTATTTTATGATATTGTATCGCATAGTGACTGTTTTGTCTTCTTAAATTGCATTTATTTATTATGTCTGTTTTTGGATTCTTAAAAAGTTCATGTGTCAAGCTTGGAGATAATTTAAGAAGGGAATTGTTTTGTTTATGGTCATTATTATTAAATTATGCTGTAACTGTATGTCTGGATGAGTCAGGGAGTAATTGAAGCCTTCCTGAGAGTTATAGCTCTTTTGGTGGTAGGACTTTATGTTTAATGGCATCTGGAATGATGGGGGTCATTCCGAGTTGTTCGCTCGGTAAAAATCTTCGCATCGCAGCGATTTTCCGCTTAATGCGCATGCGCAATGTCCGCACTGCGACTGCGCCAAGTAAATTTGCTATGCAGTTAGGAATTTTACTCACGGCTTTTTATCGTTCTGGCGATCGTAATGTGATTGACAGGAAATGGGTGTTACTGGGCGGAAACAGGCCGTTTTATGGGCGTGTGGGAAAAAACGCTACCGTTTCCGGAAAAAACGCAGGAGTGGCCGGAGAAACGGAGGAGTGTCTGGACGAACGCTGGGTGTGTTTATGACGTCAAACCAGGAACGACAAGCACTGAACTGATCGCAGATGCCGAGTAAGTCTGGAGCTACTCAGAAACTGCTACGAGGTGTGTAATCGCAATATTGCGAATACATCGTTCGCAATTTTAAGATGCTAAGATTCACTCCCAGTAGGCGGCGGCTTAGCATGAGCAAATCTGCTAAAATCCGCTTGCGAGCGAACAACTCGGAATGACCCCCGATAGTCTCTAGATAGAGAGTAAATACAGTATGTTAACACAATATGATTGACATACATTTATTGGCGACATTGCAAATAGCATTAAAGGGAAAGTATGCCTTGATGACACAAAGGTATGCAACAGGGTAGACACACCAGGTGGGGTAAAACAAATGATTGAGGATCAAGGTAGACTAGAGGAATGGTCAAGAGTGTGGCAACTACAGTTTAATGCCAAAAAATGCTAAATCATGCACTTGGGTCTCAAAAATCCAAAGGCTAAATATAGTATTAATGGCATTATACTGGAAACTACTGAGGAGGAAAGAGATCTAGGAGTCACTATTTCAGGTGACATAAAGGCAGGTAAGCAATGTAACACAGCAATGAGGAAGGCTAGTTAGATGCTTGGCTGCATTGGGAGAGGAATCAGCAGCAGAAAGAAAGAAGTAATAATGCCACTGTATAGGTCATTGATACGGCCTCATCTAGAATACTGTATTCAGTTCTGGAGGCCATATCTTCAAAAGAATATTAATACATTAGAGACTGTACAGAGAAGGGCAACTAAAATGGTGCATGGCCTACATCACAAAACATACCCAGAAAGACTACAAAATCTCAATATGAATAGTTTGGAGCAGAGAAGGGAAAGAGGGGACATGATAGAAACTTTCAAATAAATCACGGGTTTTAACAAAGTCCAGGAGGGAAACATTCTCCAAATGAAGAGAAGCAATAGGACACGAGGACATGCACTGAGGCTGGAGGGAGGGGGGGAGGGGTTCAAGGGAAATTGAGGAAAAATTACTTCACAGAAAGGGTAGTGGACAAGTGGAATAGCCACCCATCAGAGGTGGTAGAGACCAAGACAGTAGAGCAATTTAAACATGCATGGGATAGACATAAGGATATCCTTACAAAGAAATAAGGATCAAATAAGGTTTGAGATAAAAATATGGTAAAAAAAAAAAAACAAAGGGGGCAGATTAGATGGGCCAAGTGGTTCTTATCTGCCGTCAAATTCTATGTTCCTATGTTTCTATGTTACATTACATCAAACAGGTACAAAACATCTACAGATGAAATGTCGACAGTGCTTAATGTCGACAGGTACAAAAGGTCGACATGACAATGTCAAATGGTCAGCACATTTGTTTTTGTGGTTTTAACACGTTTTCCCAATGTTTTCTTGATTTACTATCCACGTGGACTAGGACTGGGAAAAGAACCTATTGCAAGTGCAGTGGTAGCAGAGCGAGCCACATTGCCCGAAGCGCGGCGAGCTAAGCGAGCAAGTGAATGGAATATGTTTCTACTGGTGGTGGTTACTTATTACCAAACATACAATATTTGACCCACGAAAACGAAAAAAAAAAACTTGTGTCGACTATTTGGTTGTCGACCATTGTCATGCCAACTTTATGACCCTGTCGACCTTTGTACATGTCTTCCTTACCCACTGTTGATCTATTATCCGTCAACCTTTTGTACCTGTCGACTTTTTGTACCTGTTGACCTAATGCACGTCGACCATTTTGTGTCAATCTATTGGCTGTCGACCTAAATACTTTAGATCTTTTATCTCATACCCATGTAATAATGAGGTGAAGTACATTTCTGGAATGTTTTTTAGAGAACGTGAGTATAGGTTGATTAACCCTTTCACATCCACCTCTTACGCAGGCCCAGGTGAGCCTTGTCATGACACATAATATATTCCGATTCAGAGAAGAGGTGAGGCAAGTCCAAAATTCAAATAGGGGAGCCACACCAACTGCCAGTGAGTCAGTTTGAAATGACAGTTGATGGCATTGGTGCGGCTCTTCTATTTGAATTTTGGACTGTGCTGCAGCCCCGCCTCTGGATTCGCCACTGAATGCAATGTCAATGTTGCATGCAGTGGAGCGACTGTAAGTCGCACTGCGCGTGTGCTGCGATGGTCTTGGATGGTCTTGGATTTATTCACAGTGAGTGACAGGCAAGAAACATTTGTGGGCAGTACCCGATGGTTTGCGTACAATTATGATGACTGGGGGTCTGCGCACGTGCAGAATGGGTCTTGCGATGTTGCCCACAGCCCCTGTCAGCCGCAGCACATACTGCAGCGACTGGGAGGCGGAGTAGGGTGACAGCAAGTTGCACCGTTTTGAAGGTGTGACGCATCCAGGGTTTGCGCCGTAGGACGCAGACTTCCTGGACCCCCATGTCCGGATCCTACAGCCAGCCTGAGTAAGTATTCAGCTTATGTGGGCTGGCGGGTGCCTGTAATCATTGCGAATTGCAACCGATGGTCCGAGATGACGGAGGCTGAGTTCTCAGATGCTGCACTCGGATCCTGGCTAATGCTAACAGGAAGCGTCTATCTCCTACAGACGCCGCCTGCTGCATTACAATTACTGTAGCTTCCTTGCGGCTCTGCAATTCCATACAAACATGAGCCGGGACCTCTGGTCCTAAATCTGTAAAATGTCTCCTCTGGTTTGCTGTTATTAATGTCAGTGTGATAATGAAGGTGACAGCTAGAGGGAGTATGAGGACACCAGCGTCTCTTATACTGTAGTGTGGAAGCAAACATTGATATTATAAGACGTGCTTCTATGATTGCTGTAGAAATGCAGATATTAATGTGACAGTGATAGACAATAGTGCACTATTTAGCGCAGACAACAGTGGTAATGGGCCCCAGTGGCTGGAATGGAATCTATTGTGTTTAAAAACTTAGCAAAGTTTTATATATATATGTATATACACACACACATATATATATATATATATATATATACATACATACATTTTATATATATATATATATATATATATATAAAATGTGTATATATATATATATATATATATATATATATATATATATACTAGGTGATTCATCGCGCCCTACGGGCGCTCTTCACATCGTCGTGAGGGGCTGCGCCCCCTTAACCCTTGCACACCCTTGTGGCGTGCAATATTTTTATTATATGGAGTATTACATGCTATCATAATTGTGTGAGTGGTTAAATATTGCACGGACAAAGGTCGTGCAATGGTTAAGGGGTCGAAGACGCTTGCAATGGCGTGAACAGTGCACGCAGGGCCTGGTGAATCACCTAGTAGGTGCTGTGGTTGGGGGAGTGGCGGGTGCGGGGAAGATGCAGATGGGACCCTGGGGTGCCGCGGGAGGGGCAGTTGCGGTGGTGATGCAGGTGGGGGAGGGGCTGGTGCGGTGGTGCTACAGGTGGGGGAGGGTGCGTGGATGCCACGGGTGGTGGTCCGGAGCCACTGCGGGTGGGGGAGGAGCAGTTGCGGGGGTGCCCCGGGTGGGGGAGGGGCGGAAGCGGTGTTACGGCAGGAGGGGCGGATGCGAGGTTGCTGCAGGTGGGGAAGGGGGCCTGGAGCTACCGTGGATGCTGGAGGGGGTGTGTGGGGGTGCCATGGATGGGACCGGAGGTACTGTGAGTGGGGGAGGGGTGAGTAATGCTTATCCTGCTTCTCCTCCTGTCAGCAGCTAAGCTGCTGTCCTCCCTTTGGCAGTGGCTCTCCCGGAGACTCGCACAGCAGCCAGTCACTATTGTTAGCGCCGGTGTCCCAACGCGCCGCATTACAGGGAAGAAGATGTACTCAATAAACTACAGCTCCCAGCAGCCCTAAGGGCCGGAATGTTTCGGCGCTAAGGGCTGCTGGAAGCTGTAGTTTATTTAGTGTGTCTACTTCCCTGTAATATGGCGCGTTGGGACACTGGTGCTAACAATAGAGACTGGCTGGCAGAATTGAGTGACTGGCTGAATCAATGTAAAAGGTGAGAGTGTTGTGCAGTGTCAGTGTCAGTGACACTGCACACAGGGCCGGCGCTAGCCATTCAGCAAAGGGATGCAGTGCAGGGAGGCACCAGGAAGGAGAGGCGTTCTCCCTGCTCTGCATCCCTGTGCTGAGCTGCTGCTGCTATCCCTGCTGCTGCTGCCGGCTGCTGTCACACATGCAGCGGGGGCAGAAGCACAAAACCTTTTCTCCCCCTCGGCGCCGGCAGCACAAAGCCTCCTCTCCCCCCTCCCCCGCTTACACACGTAATGCCCCCTCTACCAGTGCCACTTACACACATAACGCCCTCTGTACCAGTGCCGCTTACACGCGTAATGCCCCCTGTACCAGTGTCGCTTACACACGTAACGCCTCCTGTACCAGCGACGCTTACACACATTATGCAGCAGTCACATATACACATACACACACAACAGACACATATATACAAACACACACACATACATACTGTACATACATTACACACATACACAGTCACACATATATACAGTATACACAGACACTGTATATACACACACATTCACTCTCTTTCCAGACACTTATCTAATGAAGTCTGGCTGGCCAAAGCTGTAGCAGCTCATCCTCCTGCTGCAGCATGGTCCTGTGTAGCTCCGCCCCTTACTCCCATCTAGCTCCGCCCACTTTGCCTCCTTCCCGGCCACTGAATGTCACATAGGGGAGGGGAGGGGGGAGAGGAGGTTTTGTGCTGACGGCGCCGAGGGGGAGAGGAGGCTTTGTGCTGCCGGCGCTGAGGGGGAGAAAAGGTTTTGTGCTTCTGCCCCCGCTGCATGTGTGACAGCAGCCGGCAGCAGCAGCAGGGATAGCAGCAGCAGCTCAGCACAGGGATGCAGAGCAGGGAGAACGCCTGTCCTTCCTGGTGCCTCCCTGCACTGCATCCCTTTGCTGAGTGGCTAACGCCGGGCCTGTGTGCAGTGTTACTGACACTGACACTGCACAACACTCTCACCTTTTACATTGATTCAGCCACACTCAATTCTGCCAGCCAGTCTCTATTGTTAGCACCAGTGTCCCAACGCGCCGCATTACAGGGAAGTAGACACACTAAATAAACTACAGCTTCCAGCAGCCCTTAGCGCCGAAGCATTCCGGCCCTTAGGGCTGCTGGGAGCTGTAGTTTATTGAGTACATCTTCTTCCCTGTAATGTGGCGCGTTGGGACACCGGCGCTAACACCGCATCCGCCCCTCCCCCACCTGGGTCACCCCCGCAACTGCTCCTCCCCCACCCGCAGTGGCTCCGGACCACCACCCGTGGCATCCACGCACCCTCCCCCACCTGTAGCACCACCGCACCAGCCCCTCCCCCACCTGCATCACCACCGCAACCGCCCCTCCCGCGGCACCCCAGGGTCCCATCTGCATCTTCCCCGCACCCGCCACTCCCCCAACCACAGCACCTACTAGGTGATTCACCAGGCCCTGCGTGCACTGTTTACGCCATTGCAAGCGTCTTCGACCCCTTAACCATTGCACGCCCTTTGTCCGTGCAATATTTAACCACTCACACAATTATGATAGTATGTAATACTCCATATAATAAAAATATTGCACGCCACAAGGGTGTGCAACGGTTAAGGGGGCGCAGCCCCTTACTACGATGTGAAGAGCGCCCGTAGGGCGCGATGAATCACCTAGTATAGGAGATATATATATTTATATATATATATATGGATTAGAGGTGACTTGTAATGAGCTTGAGGGCACATAAGTGTGTGGGGCTGCAGATTATGGGGAAGATGTACTAAGCAGTGAAAACAGTGGAGAAGTGAGCCTGTGGAGTAGTTGCAAAGGCAACCAATCAGCATTGACGTAACATTTTTAATTTGCATACTATAAAAGTATACAGAGCAGCTGATTGGTTGCCACTTCTCCACTGGCTCACTTTCCCACTCTTATCACTGCTTAGTACATGTCACTCTAAGAATCTATGCTGTGCTGTTAGCTGTTAAACACGGGGGTAAATTTACTAAAGATGGGAGTTCTATTTAAGATGGGATGTTGCCCCTAGCAACCAATCAGATTCAAAGTTTTATCTTCTAGAAGGTGCTAGATAAATGAGAAGTAGAATCTGATTGGTTGCTATTGGCAACATTCCATCTCAAATAGAACTCCCATCTTAGTAAATATACCCCAAGGTTACTATAAAAGAAACAGACACTTTCAACGTTTTATATAAACCAAAGTATTATTGATATACTCAAAATACTTGCATGGATATGTAGTATACAGTAGGGCATAGGTCATCGGGTCAGAGTTTGCCGAAGCTGCGGGATGACGGCCAATCTTGGACATTTTCTTAAGCAGCAATCATTCACAAGGTAAAGCCATGACTAGTAAATGATGGGCCCTTTAAAATAAAAAGTCTGAGATCGGACGACACCCCGCCCCTCCTGGCAAACTCGGACCCTATGACCTATGCCCCAGTATGTCTGTAAGTTTCTATGAGTAAGTTTCAAATGTTTTTTGCAGGGACGTTTAAACAGAAGAGGCGGTCCGTGTTTAGACTCCAGGCGGGCTCGCTCCTCTCCTCAGTGCAACAGGGTCTGGCATTGTGCTGGCGTCTACTTCGCATACCCAGCACCATGGCACCTGCCGTGTTCCGGGGATTTCCCTACTGCGCATGTGTGGTAGCCATTATGGCGGTGATTTTTACCGTGGCTGCAGCACCAGACGCGGGACTCTGGAAAGGTAAGTATAACTGTGGGGCCCTCCTGGACCCAGGGGTGTGTGTGCAAGGCAAACATTGCAACCATGATAGAAACACCAATGGTTCTATGCAGGGCAGCCATCGGGGGGGAGCTGTGGGGACTGTTGTCCCGGGCCCTTACAGAAAGGGGGCCCCATCCATGGCTCCTACAGCCAATACCTGTAGAACTGTACCAGTCTGTAAATCAACAGCAGGCCGATGCGCATGGACTACTTCTTAAAACAAGTCTTATCTGCGCATCAGCTCTCTGTAAACTGCTCCTGCAAGTCCACAACACTCCACCTATACAGGGGTAGTAGGGTATGCCGACGGCCAGGCTCCGGCAACCAGCATACCGGCGCCGGAATTCCGATCACCGGCATACCGACAGCTGGGTGAGTGCAAATGAGCCCCTTGCGGGCTCACTGCGCTCACCGCGCTGCGGGCACGGTGGTGCACTACGCCTGCCACGCTATCTATTCTCCCTCCAGGGGGGTCGTGGACCCCCAAGAGGGAGAAAAGGTGTCAGTATGCCAGGTGTCGGTATTCCGGCGCCGGTATACTGTGCGCAGGGATCTCGACAGCCGGCAAACTGAGGACCACCCACCTATACAGTATGTAACATCACAATTTATGACATCACATAGGGGTGGAGCAGTGCAGCAGAATCTTTTTTTTGGAAGGGGGGAGTCCTGTCTGTTTTGTCAGTCCCGGGCCCTACAATTTCTGATGGCAGCCCTGGTTCTATGTGTGAGCCTTTTGTCACACGACAGATGTTAATACGATTATTAGGTACAAAATGCTGTATTGCCGGACTTCCTTGCCAGTGGCAGCACAGTCCTAAATTTGAATAGGGGAGCCGCACCAACTGCCATCCCCAACACTGCCACACATCACCAGCCACCAGTCACTGGCAGTTGGTGTGGCTGCTCTAGTTGAATTTTGAACTGTGCTGCAGCCCCAGCTCTGCAACTGCCACCGGCAAGTAAGATCATCTGTGTAGCAAAGAGGTCTGTCACACAGTACTTCATCCAAGGGACAGGGGCATACAGATGTGACAAAGCTCATATTACACGCCTTTACATGCCGCATGCGTACACTTCACGGCAGCGTCTATTCGCAACCCACCGTAACTAGTCACAGCGTGCGTATGCACCATGCATTCCTGTGGAAGCGGGTGCATCCGGGCGCATAGCCATGGGCACACTATTTGCAACAAGCTAATCGCATTTGCCGCGAACAGGAGTTAAGATGCACCTACACATATCTGTGAGTATCAAAGCTTGGAGAGATACAGTGGAGAGAGATAAAGTACCAACCAACCAGCTCCTAACTGCCATGTTACAGGCTGTGTTTAAAAAAGAGACAGGAGCTTGATACATCTCCCCCACAGCTTGTAAAATGACAGAAGCTGATTGGCTGTTGCTTTACCTCTCTAGACTTTATCTCTCTCCAAGGTTTGATACATCTCCGGTGTGTGATATTACTGTATGTGGAATGTAGGTAGTGGCTCCTGCTCCGTTATATTGCTGTTCCATGAATCTTTATGGTACTAAGTAGTAATTCAGACCTGGTCGCTAGGCTGCGTTTTCTCACAGTCTGCGATCAGGTCCGAACTGCGCATGCGTATGTACCGCAATGCGCAGGCGCGTTGGACGACTGCACCGGGCATCGGTGCATAGTGACGGGATGGTGCGAAAAAAGCGATTGCACGGGCGATCGCAAGGAGATTGACAGGAAGAGGGCGTTTGTGGCTGGCAACTGACCATTTTATGGGAGTGTCTGGAAAAACGCAGGCGTGTCCAAGCGTTTGCAGGGAGGGTGTCTGATGTCAACTCCTGTCCCGGACAGGCTGATGTGATCGCAGCGGCTGAATAAGTCCTTGGCTACTCAGAGACTGCACAACATCTGCTTGTACAGCTCTGCTACACATGCGTTCTCACACTTGCACAGCTAAAATACACTCCCCTCGTAGTCGATGACTATCTGATCGCAGGGCTGCAAAAATCACCTGCTAGCGATCAGGTCTGAATTACCCCCCAAGAGCTGTCTGGCTGGATTTTTATTTAACTTTTAATTGCCAGTTGAGTATGTTATATAGCCTAACACATAGGGTTCATTGTATTGCTCTTAAAGAAATGAAGTATTCCCGGAATGCAGAGTAAATGGGTCTGAATCACAATCTCATTCATTTTGTTTTTACTGTTCTTTTGTCGCCCTGAAGATCTGAGCAGAACGGAAGGTTCTGAGTGAATGTACCTTTGAGCTGAAGATAGGAGTCCTGTATTGTACAGCTGCGACTGACCATCTGTCCAAACCAAACTTTCCTCTTTCTCTTCAGACCTGACAGAGACGCAAGCAGATGTGATAAAGTAGTCGCTGCCAAGATGTCTGCTCACATGTCACATTGTTCTGCTTCTGCTTGTCCTGGTGGAAATATGTGTCTCCTGCTGTTTGGAGCAGTAATTGGGAGAAGCAGTATCTGTAACAAACCACAGAGGAGGTTACAAGTGGCATAAATGCAATAAAATGTTACAAGGATGAATACAGTATCTTGCAGAAGAAAACAAACTTATAATAGACGCTGTTTACTACTATGGAAATGCCTGAAAATGATGCGAAATAATATAACCATCAGTAGCGGATCTTGCCACGGGCAAGCAGGACTTTTGCCCGGGGCGCCGCCTTCCGGAGGGCGCCGGCGCCATCCGGAGGGCGCCGCACCACGGCAAGATCCGCTGCTGATGTGCCGTGCGCCCCCCGCTGCCCGCTGTCCCCCGCCGCTGTCCCCCGCCGTGAAGGTAACTAGACGCGTAGCGTCTAGTTTCCCTTCGTGGAGAGGACGTTTACTGTGCGGTGCGCAATGACGTCATCGCGCACTGCACAGCAAAGGTCCTCTCCACGAAGGGAACTAGACACGAAGCGTCTAGTTCCCCTTCGTGGAGAGGACCTTTGCTGTGCGGTGCGCGATGACGTCATCGCGCACCGCACATCTTTCATCGGCGCTACTACTGTACAGGGGGCGTAAGTGACAACGCCCCCTGTATGAAGCCACGCCCCCCATCGCCTGCCCGGGGCGCTCAAAACCCCGGAGCCGGCCCTGATAACCATACTGCTACTTCATAAAGCTAGGTACACACTATGAGATGGTAGCAACCTGGGACGGATTGGGGCCTCTTTCCGGGCCTGGCATCCAAGTGCGTGCACATAAGTGGCCGAGAAAGGGGCGTGCATAAGGGGCCGAGAAAGGGGCGTGCAGACACTGCAAATGGGGGCAAGTCAGGGGACTAGCGGCACGTCCCCATATTACTTAGCAATGTGGCACTACGGCGGCGGCGGCAGCAAGGGACAAAACTCTCTGTGGACCGGACCGGCCCATCTGGCATTTGCCAGAAGGGCCAGATGGGCAGTCCAGCCCTGGTAGCAACCCAGAGACATGGCAATGCGATGTAATGGTGCATAGGGCCACCCAAATCTACCTCTCTCTGCACATGTTACATCTGCCCCACCTGCAGTGCACATGGTTTTGCTCATTAGAGGAAAATGTTGTTTTGCAATTCACCTTGAATTAGGCCCATAGTGTCCACTGTACACACTAAACAATCTACAATATGACAGCGCAATGTAATGATACACATTGAATGTAACAAAACTGTGATTGCTGTGGAACTGCCCTATTGGACGTGCAGCCCATCCAATGGGATGATTCAATAAACAATAGCCGGTCACAAATAATCAGGGTTACACACTATACGATGTGTGCAATATATCATCCCGTCCTGTGTCGGAACGATATATTATATATCTTATAGTATGTAGCCAGCTAGTGACACCATAAATATCAAAGCAGCAATTGTCAATTATTACTACATCAAGCAGAATCATACGTGCTGACTTTACATGAGCCCTTAAGAGAATGGCAACCCAATCCAAAAGTGAGTTGAGGGGTATTTGTGCTGCAACTTTGTCATCGTAGCCCCACCTTACACTGGTGGTCATTCCGAGTTGTTCGCTCGGTAATTTTCTTTGCATCGCAACGATTTTCCGCTAATTGCGCATGCGCAATGTTCGCACTGCGACTGCGCCAAGTAAATTTGCTAAGAAGTTTGGTATTTTACTCACGGCATTACAAGGTTTTTTCTTCGTTCTGGTGATCGTAATGTGATTGACAGGAAGTGGGTGTTTCTGGGCGGAAACTGGCCATTTTATGGGAGTGTGTGAAAAAACGCTCCAGTTTCTGGGAAAAACGCAGGAGTGGCTGGAGAAACGGGGGAGTGTCTGGGCGAACGCTGGGTGTGTTTGTGACGTCAAACCAGGAACGAAACTGACTGAACTGATCACAGTGTAGGAGTAAGTCTGGAGCTACTCAGAAACTGCTAAGAAATTTCTATTCGCAATTTTGAGAATCTTTCGTTCGCAATTTTGCTAAGCTAAGATTCACTCCCAGTAGGCGGCGGCTTAGCGTGTGCAATGCTGCTAAAAGCAGCTAGCGAGTGAACAACTCGGAATGAGGGCCACTGTTTGGAGCTGCAATTTGTGGCATTTTACTGTGGTAGGCCGGTCCGCACCGCATTATAGACCCTCACCGTGCTGTTCAAAGCAGAGATTCATAGGGGGTAATTCAGAGTTAATTTGTTAGCAGTTGGGCAAAACCATGTGCACTGCAGGGGGGGGGGGCAGATGTAACATGTGCAGAGAGAGTTAGATTTGGGTGGGTTATATTGTTTCTGTGTAGGGTAAATAAATACTGGCTGCTTTATTTGTACACTGCAATTTAGATTTCAGTTTGAACACACCCCACCAAAATCTAACTCTCTCTGCACATGTTACATCTGCCCCACCTGCAGTGCACATGGGCCCTCATTCCGAGTTTATCGCTCGCTAGCTGCTTTTAGCAGCAGTGCACACTCTAAGCCGCCACCCTCTGGAAGTGTATCTTAGCTTAGCAGAAGTGCGACCGAAAGGTTAGCATAACAGTGCTGAAATTTTTTCAAGCAGTTTCTGAGTATCTCCAGACCTACTCCTTCCTTGCGATCACTTCAGTCTGTTTAGTTCCTGGTTTGATGTCACAAACACGCCCTGCGTTCGGCCAGCCACTCCCCCGTTCCCCCAGGTACGCCTGCGTTTTACCTGACATGCCTGCGTTTTTAGCACACTCCCAGAAAACGGACAGTTACCACCCAGAAACACCCACTTCCTGTCAATCATTCACCGATCAGCAGAGCGACTGAAAAGCGTCGCTCAACCTTGTGTAAAACTGCATAGTTTTTTGTGAAAGTACTTTGCGCGTGCGCACTGCGGCCCATACGCATGCGCAGAAATGCAGTTTTTTAGCCTGATCGCTACGCTGCGAACAACGGCAGCTAGCGATCAACTCGGAATGACCCCCATGGTTTTGCCCAACTGCTAATAGATTTGCTGCTGCGATCAACTCTGAATTACCCCCATAGTCAGGGGCGGATCCAGAAGAAAATGAAAGCCGGGGCACCATGATAGGGGAATGGTAATAGTTATATTTACATGCACCTAAGGCACGTGTGCTCCCAGATAAGGGGTGTGGTCTCACAGAATATGCCATCATGTAATGATTGGCTGTAGGAGCGCATCCTGGCTTATTGCCAATGTTTCACCCTGATGAAAAGGCTGATTGGGCCTTGAAATGTTGGTCACCTGTTCCATTAGTTATTGGAGCCTGGAAGACACCCCAGCACAATATAATTATTACAGTTTTTAGTTGGTGGTGACAGGTGCAGCGTACCTTGTTTTGGGCATTGCACTGAGACTCAGACTGCAGGACACGAACTGCCATCTCTGATTAGCAGAAGCAGCCAGCTGGATCTCCAACAAGCAGCATAAGACTTCTGCAGGACAGCCCTGTCACAGTCACACAGCATAAGACATCTGCAGGACAGCCCTGTCACAATCACACAGCATAAGACATCTGCAGGACAGCCCTGTCACAATCACACAGCATAAGACATCTGCAGGACAGCCCTGTCACAATCACACAGCATAAGACATCTGCAGGACAGCCCTGTCACAATCACACAGCATAAGACATCTGCAGGACAGCCCTGTCACACTCACACAGCATAAGACATCTGCAGGACAGCCCTGTCACAATCACACAGCATAAGACATCTGCAGGACAGCCCTGTCACAATCACACAGCATAAGACATCTGCAGGACAGCCCTGTCACAATCACACGGGCCGCCTTCTCAAAGCTGAAGCTGAGTGTGACTGCACCTAGCACGGTGGTAAAGGAAGCGGAGGAGGAAGCTCTGGGAAACTGTGCGGTGCAGTGAGGGCTAATGAAGCCTTCTGCGCCGTCATAAGTAACAGTCTTACTCCATGCTGGCATTTGAACCCCGCGCCTGGGCTGGACTCTGGCTGGCTGGCAGTGGGAGAGGTAGGTTGCAGTGTGAGCATGGGGAGGCTGGAACTGCAGCTACAGCATTCCCATTGGTTACCACACGGACTTGCTGTTAGAGCAGCGGCGGGTCCTAGTGCCTGCCGGCTCTTTTATCAAATCTGACTGACGGAAATAGCAGTAGTGCTGCTGCTGTTCTCCTTTTGAAAAAAAATAAGCCAGAAATTACAGGGGGGGCACGGGCCCGAGTGCCCCCCCAAGGATCCGCCTATGCCCATAGTACAGTTTGTTACAGCAAGTGGTAGAGCTAGGATGTCGAGATTCAATGTGCGTTATCCTTCTTGGCGACCCGCTACAGATGGTAAGTTGGCAAACAAATTTGAGATGTTTCCAGAGCTGCCGGGAGAGCTGGCAAGTATAAGCCGAAACATAGCTTGCTTGTGTCTACTGAAGTTAAACTTCTTATGCACAAACAGGTATTTACCATATCTGTTCTACCACATCAGCCATCAAACTGGAAGCAGAGGAAGGTCCTTTTATGAAATGTGAAAATATGAAAGTTTTTCTACTACAGTATGCAGTGGCGTAACTAGAAATTTATCTCCCCCAAGCCAAAAAATTCTTCGGCGCCCCCCATCCCCCATCCCCCATCCCCCATAATTGGGAGCAATAAAGGGGTAAATATGCGCGCGCCTTCGGCGCGCGCTGCAAAAAGGGGGCGTGGCTTCGTTGAAATGGGCGTGTTTTCTTTGGAATGGGCGTGGCATTGCAGGAAAAGACTACCTTATACCCCAGTTTTGCAACCTGCACGCTCAGACGTTAGCCACCACAGGAAAGAAAAATAATCCTGATTCATGCCCCTTACATTACTTGTCATTTTTCCTCCTTATAGTAATGCCCAGTATACATTATTCCACATACTGCAATGGCCCTTAGACATTATGCCGCACACAATAATGCACATGACACAATATGCACACACTGTAATGCCCCAGACACATTATGCCACACACTATAATGCCTGTGACACATTATGACAGGAATCGCAATGCCCGTTATACATTATGCTACACACTGCACTGCCCCTGATACATTATAGCACATACAATGTCTGTGACACATTATGACACACACTGCAATGTCCGTGATACATTATACCACACACTGCAATGCCCGATACATTATAGCACATACAATGCCTGTGACACATTATGCCACACACTGCAATGACCTTGAGACATTATACCACAATGCCCGTGATATAGTATACCATACACCGTAATGCCTGTGAAACATATCGCAAAGCCCGTTATACCCTATGCCACACACCGCAATGCCCGTTATATATTATACCACACTGCAATGACCCTGAGACATTATACCACATACCACAATGCCCGTGATATAGTATACCACACACCGTAATGCCTGACACATTATGACACACACCGCAATGTCGGTGATACATTATGCCACACACTGCAATGACCCTGAGACATTATACCACATATCACAATGCCCGCGATATAGTATACCATACACCGTAATGCCTGTGACACATTATGACACACACCGCAATGTCCGTGATACATTATGCCACACACCGTAATGCCCATTACACATTAAGTCCTACAGTAAGGCTTCTAATTACTTTTCAATTACCTGCTCGTTGTCAGGGGTTTCATGCGCTGGGTGTCATGCTCGTTGCCAGGGGTTTCATGCTCTTGGTTCCATGCACGGTGCCAGGGGTTTTCATGCTCAGGGTGTCATGCTCGTTGCCAGGGGTTTCATGCACTGGGTGTCATGCTCGTTGCCAGGGGTTTCATGCACTGGGTGTCATGCTCGTTGCCAGGGGTTTCATGCACTGGGTGTCATGCTCGTTGCCAGGAGGTAGTCCTTGTTGCTAGGGCTGTGCTCCCAGTGCCACATATGTCCCCAGTGCCAGATATTCCCCCACAGTGCCAGGTACTCACATGCCCCCAGTGCCAAATATAGCCCCCCCCCCATGTGCCAGGTACACATATACCCCCCCAGTGCCACATATGCCCCCAGTGCCAGATATTCCCCCACAGTGCCACATATGCCCCCAGTGCCAGATATCCCCCCCAGTGCTATATATGCCCCCAGTGCCACATATGCCCCAGTGCCAGATATTCCCCCCCAGTGCCACATATGCCCCCAGTGCCAGATATTCCCCCCCCAGTGCCACATATCCCCCCCAGTGCCATATATGCCCCCAGTGCCAGATA
Organism: Pseudophryne corroboree; assembly: GCF_028390025.1. NCBI lineage: Eukaryota > Metazoa > Chordata > Amphibia > Anura > Myobatrachidae > Pseudophryne > Pseudophryne corroboree. The sequence goes on from NC_086447.1 coordinate 897,233,559, forward strand.
TTCCCCCCAGTGCCACATATGCCCCCAGTGCCAGATATTCCCCCACAGTGCCACATATGCCCCCAGTGCCAGATATCCCCCCCCAGTGCTATATATGCCCCCAGTGCCACATATGCCCCAGTGCCAGATATTCCCCCCCCAGTGCCACATATGCCCCCAGTGCCAGATATTCCCCCCCCCAGTGCCACATATCCCCCCCAGTGCCATATATGCCCCCAGTGCCAGATATTCCCCCCCAGTGCCACATATGCCCCAGTGCCAGATATCCCCCCCCCCCTGCCACATATGTCCCCAGTGCCAGATATTCCCTGCAGTGCCAGATAATAACCCCCCCCCCCCTCCCTGCCAAATTTGCCCCCAGTGCCAGATATTCCCCCCAGTGCCATATATGCCCCCAGTGCCAGATATGCCCCCCCAGTGCCACATATTCCCCCCCCCCTGCCACATATGTCCCCAGTGCCAGATGTTCACCCCAGTGCCATATATGTCCCCAGTGCCAGATATTAACACCCCCCCTCCTTGCCAAATTTGCCCCCAGTGCCAGATATGCCCCCTCAGTGCGTCCTCCCCCCCGCTTCCTCCGCCGCCGCCGCTCCCCTGCTGTTAGGAGGGACACGGAGGGCACAGTGCGCGCCTCTCCTGTGTCCCTCCTGGGTCTCCGGCGGCCTCGGGTCACTGTAATAAAGGAAGTGCTCACGAACGGCACTTCCTTTATGAGACCCGCGGCCGCCGGAGACCCAGGAGGGACACAGGGAGGCGTGCGCTGTGCCCTCCGTGTCCCTCCTAACAGCAGGGGAGAGAACGAGACAGCAGACTGACATGCGGACGCTCGTCCGCATGTCAGTCTGCACTAAATCAGTGGCGCCCCCGCAGCCCCTCGCCCCCAAGCCACCGCGAGGACTGCGGGGGCAGTAGTTACGCCTCTGACAGTATGTAATGTTGAGACCGACTCACCTGAGTGTGTGTCACATGTGGTTTGTCTAAAATTATCTAAAAAATTGTGTATATGCACTCTTTCATTCTCTTCCCTGCCTGCAGGAGGGCTAGAATTGTGAGCACAAATTGAACCTCAGAAATTAACAGTTTACCAAATTGTTTAATGAATTTTTAAACAATTTACTTTCTTACCCAAGCCCTTCCTCTATGACATAACTGAGAGGAGTGCGCTGTATGCTAATCTGTTTTTGTGCCCTATCATGTAGGGACTGTTCTAGTGGTTAGCTATCGTGTAGGGACAGCTCTATTAGTACTGCGTGTACTGTACACAACAAAGGGAGTCATTCCGAGTTGATCGCTCGCTAGCAGTTTGTAGCAGCCGTGCAAACGCTATGCCGCCGCCCACTGAGAGTGTATTTTAGCTTAGCAGAAGTGCAAACGAAAGGATCACAGAGCGGCTACACATTTTTTTGTTTAGTTTCAGAGTAGCTCAAAACCTACTCAGCGCTTGCGATCACTTCAGACTGTTCAGATCCTGTTTTGACATCACAAACCCGCCCAGTGTTCGCCCAGCCACGCCTGCGTTTTCCCTGGCACGCCTGCGTTTTTCCGAACACTCCCTGAAAACGGTCAGTTGCCACCCAGAAACGCCCACTTCATGTCAATCACTCTGCGGCCACCAGTGCGACTGAAATGTTTCGCTAGACCCTGTGTAAAACTACATTGTTCGTTGTGCTCGTACGACACGCATGCGCATTGCGCCGCATACGCATGCGCAGAAATGCCATTTTTTAGCCTAATCACTGCGCTGCGAACAAATGCAGCTAGCGATCAACTCGGAATGACCCCCAATGTACCATTAACAACAATCAGGAACCCAGCAGAAGTATGTTGATATTGACACTAAAAAGTATATACTTTTACGCACATACTCATAAGAAACATGATTCACCTATATTTCTAGATAAATACTATACATTTTACCTATAGGCTCCTTGTGACATTGACATGTTATTCTATTGCTTTTAGGGTTTACAGATGTACAGTAGACAGATGTCTTCTCATTATTAACTTTTATTTGATTTATACAGTATGCCCTATATATATTACACTTCTTTTGACCCAAGTCAATTCCTGTCTATGACAGTTTTCCTGGCAAAAGAAAGATTAGTCCTTGGAATGCTTAACTAAGTAACAAAAAGGGCTGGTTGCCCTTCTATGATAATATACAAAGGAATGTAACCAGGCGCTAATATATCATCACCATAATTTGATGGTCAAATTACAAATATTAAAAAATTATATATAAATAATACTGCAAATACTGTATACTCAAGCTGCAGGAGAGAGCTTGACTTGGGGTAAATCAAGTCAAAAAGAACCGGCACTTTGTAGTCTCCGGTAACACTAGAACACTGAACTAATCCCCTCTTGCGCTGTAAATAGTATGATATGGCTCAAAGTTCAATAAGGACAAATGGATAAATTCATATATTCTATATATTTTTTAATAATACATATAAATATATATATATATATACACTTTACAATGAACTATTAGACCAGTCAAATAAAATCACTAACAAATATATTACCTAGCTATAGGAGGTGGATCTCAGGTAAACTCTGTGCACAGAGTATTTTTAAAAATAAAAATCAGTCCATGTATTGGATTAAAAAATCAATTGACCAACTATAATTCGCACCCATGTAGTGGATAACATATTTAAACGTGGTTATGTATTGGAATTCCTCAATATGTTACCACTTAACCAGGAAGATAGTATTGTGCAGAATAACCGCTCCACACTGGAGCCTTACGTGTAGCTTGCACCAGTGGTTGTATCACGGGAGAGTCCAATGACAGGAGAGACGGTCTCGGGCTGCGGGAACGGCGCTTCACTGGCGCCTGCTGTGCTGATAGTTTACCCGACTTCCAAGCTGCGGGAACGGCGCTTCACTGGCGCCTGCTGTGCTGATTGTTTACCCGACTTCCAGGCTCTCTGAGTACACGTCTCCAAGTGCCGTATGCAGACACCTCAGTCACGGTTGTATTCCGCCAATCTCCGTTTGATCCACGATTAGTACCGCTGGATGATGGTATATTGTAGGGGTGCAAATAAGCTGGTACAAGGGTCCAAAGGTCTACTTCTGACGCGTTTCGCTCCTCTTATGGGGGCTTCCTCAAAGAATGAGCTCCAAATACTCCAGAACCCTTTTTAAAGGAGAGATCTTAGCTCCTATTGGTGTTTCTATTAATGAGTATATAAAACACCTGTTTCAACGTTTACCTAATTCCACCTCCTGATCCAACCTCCTTATAGACATCATTCAGTTTATAACAAAAAATTCTCAATATCATTCTACTAAAAGAATGATACAAAATAATATGTACAAATATAAATATAAATATAGTCATGGTTATACATACATACATGCCCGCTCGTCCATATAATATTTTTTTATATATACTATATATTCAATTAATTTCTAAACAATTAAAAAATCAAATATAAAAGCCAAATATATAAACAAGTGTACACACAAAACCTGCACTTATATTAACAGTCCAACGTATGAATTGAACCAAGTACCCTATCTCTCGCAGTCCGATGCTCTACCACTTATCCATCCTTAGCCTCTATAGACATGTTTGATCTCAATGATACAAGTGATTTAAGGCGTACAACATTAATCACAAGTGCATAATTATGCGCAACAGGTGAGGTTTCTCAATAAACAGGTTTTTCAAATAGACCTCATGTGTTATTCATAATCTCAACTCTAAAATGAAAAAATATAAAAAAATATCTATTACCACAATAATTATTAGTGTTGGACTACGGGTACCATTATAAGACTCTAATTTGCCAATCTATAAATCGAACCTGCAATTACACCTTCCCCAAACGGTTGGTCTGCCGTTCCCCTATCGGCAGTTCTTGTCTCCAGAATGTTCAATTTCTGTATTATTTTTATTTTCCCCATGTGTTTCTTTTTCAAATAAATTGTAATAAATGTGCTGATTAACTAATACTTGTTTTATATTTTAATTGATTCTACATATTCATTCTTTATTAATATTTATTACTATTTTTATTATTATTACTAAATTCATATTTATTTGTGATTATTATTCGTAGTACAACTTCATATTATCTTCTTTAGTTGACACAATGAAGAATTTATAATCGGCAAAACGATGCCAGGAATAATAATATTCCTATCCACATATTAATCTCAAAAATGGAACAATGACTAAATGTGTCAAACTATACTAAATCCCCCCCATATTTGACTACTAAATTGGAGCCACTCCCACCCACCCCTCCCCTCCCACCCTCCACTGGAAGACCACGCAAAAGTATACGGCTGTATGACAACCTGACAGGTAACTGCATATTAAACCATACCCCACAGAAGGCTTCATGCAAACGATTCGAACTCAATACTCTCATTGAGTCCTTGGGGTGATAAGGTTCTCAACTGAAAAATCCATAATGATTCTTTCCTACATAATTTTCGAAAACGGTCTCCCCCTCTAATAGTCCCCTTCACATGATGCACTCCTGTAACTACAAGACCTAATGGATTAGACTGATGTACCAAGCAGAAGTGGCGAGAAACGCTGTGTTTATTGAAACCCTTCATAATATTGAGACGATGCTCCCTAAACCTGGTTTTTAATGAACGGGTAGTCCTACCCACGTACTGCAAGCCACAAGGGCATTGCAGTACGTAAATGCAATATGTAGTGTCACAATTGATAAATTCTTGTATAGTGAATCTCTCTTTCGTAATGAATGATTCTATTTCACTAGACCTATTTAATATATAGCCACAAGTGAGACATTTGCCTTTTCCACATCTGAAGCAACCCACAATTGGTTTCCCCAACCATGGTAAAGAGGTAGAGTGAACTAACTCCCTAGAGGTCTTTTTTAACATGCTGGGTGCTAATAAACTTTTCAGATTACGGTTCTTTTTGAATATAATTTGAGGGTCTGGTAGGATGGCAGATTGTAACAAGTTATCTTGTAGTAAGATTTTGAAATTTTCCTTCACTACCCTTTTTATTTCTATAGACCGACTATTAAATTTAGTTATGAACCTCATCTTGACTGAAGTTTCTCTATTAGTTGCCTCATGTGATACAGCTTTCTTCTTTTTAGTTAGTAGTGTATTCCTATCACTTCTTATTACTTTATCACAAGCTGCTGTTACCATCCCTTTCGGATAACCTCTAGTGACAAAATCCTGTGTCATTCCATTGGCCTGCTCCCTGTAATCTTCAATGCTGGAACAGTTCCTACGTAGCCTACCGAATTGACTGAAAGGTACATTGCGTAACCAAGGTTTATAATGATTACTGGAGTAGTGAAGGAAATTGTTGGTATCAACTTCCTTTTTATAATTTTTTGTGGTTATATTCCCTTCACTTGAGGAGATAGCTAAATCCAAATAATTAATCGTGGTTTTGCTATAGGTATGTGTAAATTTCAAATTATAATCATTAGTGTTCAAATAAGTGACAAAATCCAGTGCCGAATCCAAATCCCCATCCCAAATGAAAAACAAGTCATCTATATAACGGCCATAGAATACCAGGCTCGCGCCGAAGGGTCCATCCCAAATGTATTGATCTTCAAACATTCCCATATATAAATTCGCAAAACTCGGCGCGAACCTGGTACCCATGGCCGTCCCTAGTACTTGTAAAAAGAAATCACCCTCAAAAACAAAATAATTGTGTTCCAAAATAAATTTAATAGCAGAAAGCAAAAAACGTTCCAGTCCCTCTGAAATGTCTGGACTATTTATAAAATAATTTTCAATAGATTTAACTCCTTTGTCATGAGGAATATGAGTGTACAGAGCCTGTACATCTAATGAAAGGAATGCATATTTTGAATTCCATTTTATATTCTTTAAGGAATTAATCAAACTGGTAGTGTCCCTTATATAAGATTTCAGAGAGACCACAAACTTCTGTAAATAATAATCAATAAATTGTGACAAATTAGATGTGAGGGACCCAATACCCGAAATAATAGGACGACCGGGAGGTGATGTGAGGGATTTGTGTATTTTAGGAATGTGATAAAAAATAGGTGTAATAGGGTGATCAATAAATAAAAAATAATATTCATCCTTAGAGATCACCTCCCCTATAAGAGCTTCCCTCAACAATTCCTTAAATTGATTCTGAAAAAACACTGTGGGATCTTTGTCCAACTTTTTATAGAAAATGGTATCGTATAACTGATTGTATGCTTCCTTTAGATAAAACTCTCTGGTCATTAATACTACCCCCCCCCCCCCCCTTATCCGCACACCTAATGACCAGGGACTGGTCCTGTTCTAGAGTCTTCAATGCTCTACGCTCTCTTGGATTGAGATTGGACCAACCGGATTTTTTATCACAGATCTTCTGAAAATCATCCATCGTTTTTTTATAAAAATATAAGATGGTATTAGATTTATGATATACGGGATTGAACTGTGACTTCCTCTTAAAAGAACTAACTCCTTCTTCATTTTTTGTTGAATTGTTAACATTATAATGTAGTACTGGTTCTTTCTGTTGGGTATCAATATGATTCTCCTCCCATAGGTTTTCTAGCTCCAATAGAGCTCCCACATCAGTATTGTCTAATATTATTGGGGTTACTTCGTCATTCCTCAATTTTTTGGAAGCAAAATATCTCTTACGGCACAAATCACGTGTGAAATAATTCAATTCTACAAACAGATCGAACATATTAGGACCTCGTGTGGGAGCAAAATTCAGTCCCTTCTTTAAAAGAGATATTTGTTCGTTGTTAAGAGATCTGTCTGTTAAATTGAAAATGCCTTTTTGATCTAATGTAATCTGGCCTTTCTTACGTAATTTCCTTCCTCCTCTTCTTCCTCTTGTTCTCTTGGCCTTTTGGACATGTCTCTGGTCAAGGGGGCAAACCGATTGTGAGTATTGAATTTCCCTATCTTTGTGCCCGCCTCTAAAAAATCACTAGTGGGGGTATTATTTTGTTGATCAGTACTGTTTCGTCTGGGTCTCTTTTGACTATATGTGGGGGTATAACTTGAATAGTAGTTCTTGTTTTCGTTCCTAGGCTGCTTACTCCATTCTTTATATGGGGACCTACGGGGAAGGTATTTATTAGGCAAGGGCCTCCTATTCTCATAGGGGCTCCTAGAATATTGGGGTGTGCCCTGTTGTGTACGGACATCAGTTCTTTGTTGATTACGTGTAAATTGTTTACGATATGTTCTTACTTGGCCATCCCTATAATCATTGTCATCTCTTAATAATTTCTTATTTTTCACTTCCACCAATTCTTTCTCAAAATTCTCAACACGTAAATTAGTATTTCTATCCCTTTCAGAAAATAGAGGAAAGTCTTTATATTTAATCAATGATTCTTTGACCTCCTCTATTTTCTGTCCTATCTCTTTCACCTTAGTTTCTCTATATGAGATGAGTAGTTCTATAAGTTTAAACGAACATTCGTCCAAAGTGCAATCCCATTTAGAAATCAACGTGGGATCATCATGAATTGATAAAGACTTAAATATTCTTAAGCCTCGTGGTATCTGTTTAGCAGCTAAATATTTTCTTAAAGAGACACTGTCCCACCAGTGTCTCATTTCATCTTTCAACAGTTGTTCTAATTTGAAAAAACCTTTTATAATTTCACCATCACTGCCATTCGTGGAAATCTCAATAGGCTCTAATCTATCTTTTTCTGTTTGTGCATATAGTTCCCTTCTGGACAAGCGGGCATTAAAACAAGTGAACTCAGCCATATCATAAGATTTTCTTGCAATTAGCTTTATTCAATAAAAAACAGCTGCCTGATTGATACAACCAGCTGGAACTAATTCCTGCTGGAATACCCACACTGCGACAATACAAAGGAATGTAACCAGGCGCTAATATATCATCACCATAATTTGATGGTCAAATTACAAATATTAAAAAATTATATATAAATAATACTGCAAATACTGTATACTCAAGCTGCAGGAGAGAGCTTGACTTGGGGTAAATCAAGTCAAAAAGAACCGGCACTTTGTAGTCTCCGGTAACACTAGAACACTGAACTAATCCCCTCTTGCGCTGTAAATAGTATGATATGGCTCAAAGTTCAATAAGGACAAATGGATAAATTCATATATTCTATATATTTTTTAATAATACATATAAATATATATATATATATACACTTTACAATGAACTATTAGACCGGTCAAATAAAATCACTAACAAATATATTACCTAGCTATAGGAGGTGGATCTCAGGTAAACTCTGTGCACAGAGTATTTTTAAAAATAAAAATCAGTCCATGTATTGGATTAAAAAATCAATTGACCAACTATAATTCGCACCCATGTAGTGGATAACATATTTAAACGTGGTTATGTATTGGAATTCCTCAATATGTTACCACTTAACCAGGAAGATAGTATTGTGCAGAATAACCGCTCCACACTGGAGCCTTACGTGTAGCTTGCACCAGTGGTTGTATCACGGGAGAGTCCAATGACAGGAGAGACGGTCTCGGGCTGCGGGAACGGCGCTTCACTGGCGCCTGCTGTGCTGATAGTTTACCCGACTTCCAAGCTGCGGGAACGGCGCTTCACTGGCGCCTGCTGTGCTGATTGTTTACCCGACTTCCAGGCTCTCTGAGTACACGTCTCCAAGTGCCGTATGCAGACACCTCAGTCACGGTTGTATTCCGCCAATCTCCGTTTGATCCACGATTAGTACCGCTGGATGATGGTATATTGTAGGGGTGCAAATAAGCTGGTACAAGGGTCCAAAGGTCTACTTCTGACGCGTTTCGCTCCTCTTATGGGGGCTTCCTCAAAGAATGAGCTCCAAATACTCCAGAACCCTTTTTAAAGGAGAGATCTTAGCTCCTATTGGTGTTTCTATTAATGAGTATATAAAACACCTGTTTCAACGTTTACCTAATTCCACCTCCTGATCCAACCTCCTTATAGACATCATTCAGTTTATAACAAAAAATTCTCAATATCATTCTACTAAAAGAATGATACAAAATAATATGTACAAATATAAATATAAATATAGTCATGGTTATACATACATACATGCCCGCTCGTCCATATAATATTTTTTTATATATACTATATATTCAATTAATTTCTAAACAATTAAAAAATCAAATATAAAAGCCAAATATATAAACAAGTGTACACACAAAACCTGCACTTATATTAACAGTCCAACGTATGAATTGAACCAAGTACCCTATCTCTCGCAGTCCGATGCTCTACCACTTATCCATCCTTAGCCTCTATAGACATGTTTGATCTCAATGATACAAGTGATTTAAGGCGTACAACATTAATCACAAGTGCATAATTATGCGCAACAGGTGAGGTTTCTCAATAAACAGGTTTTTCAAATAGACCTCATGTGTTATTCATAATCTCAACTCTAAAATGAAAAAATATAAAAAAATATCTATTACCACAATAATTATTAGTGTTGGACTACGGGTACCATTATAAGACTCTAATTTGCCAATCTATAAATCGAACCTGCAATTACACCTTCCCCAAACGGTTGGTCTGCCATTCCCCTATCGGCAGTTCTTGTCTCCAGAATGTTCAATTTCTGTATTATTTTTATTTTCCCCATGTGTTTCTTTTTCAAATAAATTGTAATAAATGTGCTGATTAACTAATACTTGTTTTATATTTTAATTGATTCTACATATTCATTCTTTATTAATATTTATTACTATTTTTATTATTATTACTAAATTCATATTTATTTGTGATTATTATTCGTAGTACAACTTCATATTATCTTCTTTAGTTGACACAATGAAGAATTTATAATCGGCAAAACGATGCCAGGAATAATAATATTCCTATCCACATATTAATCTCAAAAATGGAACAATGACTAAATGTGTCAAACTATACTAAATCCCCCCCATATTTGACTACTAAATTGGAGCCACTCCCACCCACCCCTCCCCTCCCACCCTCCACTGGAAGACCACGCAAAAGTATACGGCTGTATGACAACCTGACAGGTAACTGCATATTAAACCATACCCCACAGAAGGCTTCATGCAAACGATTCGAACTCAATACTCTCATTGAGTCCTTGGGGTGATAAGGTTCTCAACTGAAAAATCCATAATGATTCTTTCCTACATAATTTTCGAAAACGGTCTCCCCCTCTAATAGTCCCCTTCACATGATGCACTCCTGTAACTACAAGACCTAATGGATTAGACTGATGTACCAAGCAGAAGTGGCGAGAAACGCTGTGTTTATTGAAACCCTTCATAATATTGAGACGATACTCCCTAAACCTGGTTTTTAATGAACGGGTAGTCCTACCCACGTACTGCAAGCCACAAGGGCATTGCAGTACGTAAATGCAATATGTAGTGTCACAATTGATAAATTCTTGTATAGTGAATCTCTCTTTCGTAATGAATGATTCTATTTCACTAGACCTATTTAATATATAGCCACAAGTGAGACATTTGCCTTTTCCACATCTGAAGCAACCCACAATTGGTTTCCCCAACCATGGTAAAGAGGTAGAGTGAACTAACTCCCTAGAGGTCTTTTTTAACATGCTGGGTGCTAATAAACTTTTCAGATTACGGTTCTTTTTGAATATAATTTGAGGGTCTGGTAGGATGGCAGATTGTAACAAGTTATCCTGTAGTAAGATTTTGAAATTTTCCTTCACTACCCTTTTTATTTCTATAGACCGACTATTAAATTTAGTTATGAACCTCATCTTGACTGAAGTTTCTCTATTAGTTGCCTCATGTGATACAGCTTTCTTCTTTTTAGTTAGTAGTGTATTCCTATCACTTCTTATTACTTTATCACAAGCTGCTGTTACCATCCCTTTCGGATAACCTCTAGTGACAAAATCCTGTGTCATTCCATTGGCCTGCTCCCTGTAATCTTCAATGCTGGAACAGTTCCTACGTAGCCTACCGAATTGACTGAAAGGTACATTGCGTAACCAAGGTTTATAATGATTACTGGAGTAGTGAAGGAAATTGTTGGTATCAACTTCCTTTTTATAATTTTTTGTGGTTATATTCCCTTCACTTGAGGAGATAGCTAAATCCAAATAATTAATCGTGGTTTTGCTATAGGTATGTGTAAATTTCAAATTATAATCATTAGTGTTCAAATAAGTGACAAAATCCAGTGCCGAATCCAAATCCCCATCCCAAATGAAAAACAAGTCATCTATATAACGGCCATAGAATACCAGGCTCGCGCCGAAGGGTCCATCCCAAATGTATTGATCTTCAAACATTCCCATATATAAATTCGCAAAACTCGGCGCGAACCTGGTACCCATGGCCGTCCCTAGTACTTGTAAAAAGAAATCACCCTCAAAAACAAAATAATTGTGTTCCAAAATAAATTTAATAGCAGAAAGCAAAAAACGTTCCAGTCCCTCTGAAATGTCTGGACTATTTATAAAATAATTTTCAATAGATTTAACTCCTTTGTCATGAGGAATATGAGTGTACAGAGCCTGTACATCTAATGAAAGGAATGCATATTTTGAATTCCATTTTATATTCTTTAAGGAATTAATCAAACTGGTAGTGTCCCTTATATAAGATTTCAGAGAGACCACAAACTTCTGTAAATAATAATCAATAAATTGTGACAAATTAGATGTGAGGGACCCAATACCCGAAATAATAGGACGACCGGGAGGTGATGTGAGGGATTTGTGTATTTTAGGAATGTGATAAAAAATAGGTGTAATAGGGTGATCAATAAATAAAAAATAATATTCATCCTTAGAGATCACCTCCCCTATAAGAGCTTCCCTCAACAATTCCTTAAATTGATTCTGAAAAAACACTGTGGGATCTTTGTCCAACTTTTTATAGAAAATGGTATCGTATAACTGATTGTATGCTTCCTTTAGATAAAACTCTCTGGTCATTAATACTACCCCCCCCCCTTATCCGCACACCTAATGACCAGGGACTGGTCCTGTTCTAGAGTCTTCAATGCTCTACGCTCTCTTGGATTGAGATTGGACCAACCGGATTTTTTATCACAGATCTTCTGAAAATCATCCATCGTTTTTTTATAAAAATATAAGATGGTTTTAGATTTATGATATACGGGATTGAACTGTGACTTCCTCTTAAAAGAACTAACTCCTTCTTCATTTTTTGTTGAATTGTTAACATTATAATGTAGTACTGGTTCTTTCTGTTGGGTATCAATATGATTCTCCTCCCATAGGTTTTCTAGCTCCAATAGAGCTCCCACATCAGTATTGTCTAATATTATTGGGGTTACTTCGTCATTCCTCAATTTTTTGGAAGCAAAATATCTCTTACGGCACAAATCACGTGTGAAATAATTCAATTCTACAAACAGATCGAACATATTAGGACCTCGTGTTGGAGCAAAATTCAGTCCCTTCTTTAAAAGAGATATTTGTTCGTTGTTAAGAGATCTGTCTGTTAAATTGAAAATGCCTTTTTGATCTAATGTAATCTGGCCTTTCTTACGTAATTTCCTTCCTCCTCTTCTTCCTCTTGTTCTCTTGGCCTTTTGGACATGTCTCTGGTCAAGGGGGCAAACCGATTGTGAGTATTGAATTTCCCTATCTTTGTGCCCGCCTCTAAAAAATCACTAGTGGGGGTATTATTTTGTTGATCAGTACTGTTTCGTCTGGGTCTCTTTTGACTATATGTGGGGGTATAACTTGAATAGTAGTTCTTGTTTTCGTTCCTAGGCTGCTTACTCCATTCTTTATATGGGGACCTACGGGGAAGGTATTTATTAGGCAAGGGCCTCCTATTCTCATAGGGGCTCCTAGAATATTGGGGTGTGCCCTGTTGTGTACAGACATCAGTTCTTTGTTGATTACGTGTAAATTGTTTACGATATGTTCTTACTTGGCCATCCCTATAATCATTGTCATCTCTTAATAATTTCTTATTTTTCACTTCCACCAATTCTTTCTCAAAATTCTCAACACGTAAATTAGTATTTCTATCCCTTTCAGAAAATAGAGGAAAGTCTTTATATTTAATCAATGATTCTTTGACCTCCTCTATTTTCTGTCCTATCTCTTTCACCTTAGTTTCTCTATATGAGATGAGTAGTTCTATAAGTTTAAACGAACATTCGTCCAAAGTGCAATCCCATTTAGAAATCAACGTGGGATCATCATGAATTGATAAAGACTTAAATATTCTTAAGCCTCGTGGTATCTGTTTAGCAGCTAAATATTTTCTTAAAGAGACACTGTCCCACCAGTGTCTCATTTCATCTTTCAACAGTTGTTCTAATTTGAAAAAACCTTTTATAATTTCACCATCACTGCCATTCGTGGAAATCTCAATAGGCTCTAATCTATCTTTTTCTGTTTGTGCATATAGTTCCCTTCTGGACAAGCGGGCATTAAAACAAGTGAACTCAGCCATATCATAAGATTTTCTTGCAATTAGCTTTATTCAATAAAAAACAGCTGCCTGATTGATACAACCAGCTGGAACTAATTCCTGCTGGAATACCCACACTGCGACAATACAAAGGAATGTAACCAGGCGCTAATATATCATCACCATAATTTGATGGTCAAATTACAAATATTAAAAAATTATATATAAATAATACTGCAAATACTGTATACTCAAGCTGCAGGAGAGAGCTTGACTTGGGGTAAATCAAGTCAAAAAGAACCGGCACTTTGTAGTCTCCGGTAACACTAGAACACTGAACTAATCCCCTCTTGCGCTGTAAATAGTATGATATGGCTCAAAGTTCAATAAGGACAAATGGATAAATTCATATATTCTATATATTTTTTAATAATACATATAAATATATATATATATATACACTTTACAATGAACTATTAGACCGGTCAAATAAAATCACTAACAAATATATTACCTAGCTATAGGAGGTGGATCTCAGGTAAACTCTGTGCACAGAGTATTTTTAAAAATAAAAATCAGTCCATGTATTGGATTAAAAAATCAATTGACCAACTATAATTCGCACCCATGTAGTGGATAACATATTAAACGTGGTTATGTATTGGAATTCCTCAATATGTTACCACTTAACCAGGAAGATAGTATTGTGCAGAATAACCGCTCCACACTGGAGCCTTACGTGTAGCTTGCACCAGTGGTTGTATCACGGGAGAGTCCAATGACAGGAGAGACGGTCTCGGGCTGCGGGAACGGCGCTTCACTGGCGCCTGCTGTGCTGATAGTTTACCCGACTTCCAAGCTGCGGGAACGGCGCTTCACTGGCGCCTGCTGTGCTGATTGTTTACCCGACTTCCAGGCTCTCTGAGTACACGTCTCCAAGTGCCGTATGCAGACACCTCAGTCACGGTTGTATTCCGCCAATCTCCGTTTGATCCACGATTAGTACCGCTGGATGATGGTATATTGTAGGGGTGCAAATAAGCTGGTACAAGGGTCCAAAGGTCTACTTCTGACGCGTTTCGCTCCTCTTATGGGGGCTTCCTCAAAGAATGAGCTCCAAATACTCCAGAACCCTTTTTAAAGGAGAGATCTTAGCTCCTATTGGTGTTTCTATTAATGAGTATATAAAACACCTGTTTCAACGTTTACCTAATTCCACCTCCTGATCCAACCTCCTTATAGACATCATTCAGTTTATAACAAAAAATTCTCAATATCATTCTACTAAAAGAATGATACAAAATAATATGTACAAATATAAATATAAATATAGTCATGGTTATACATACATACATGCCCGCTCGTCCATATAATATTTTTTTATATATACTATATATTCAATTAATTTCTAAACAATTAAAAAATCAAATATAAAAGCCAAATATATAAACAAGTGTACACACAAAACCTGCACTTATATTAACAGTCCAACGTATGAATTGAACCAAGTACCCTATCTCTCGCAGTCCGATGCTCTACCACTTATCCATCCTTAGCCTCTATAGACATGTTTGATCTCAATGATACAAGTGATTTAAGGCGTACAACATTAATCACAAGTGCATAATTATGCGCAACAGGTGAGGTTTCTCAATAAACAGGTTTTTCAAATAGACCTCATGTGTTATTCATAATCTCAACTCTAAAATGAAAAAATATAAAAAAATATCTATTACCACAATAATTATTAGTGTTGGACTACGGGTACCATTATAAGACTCTAATTTGCCAATCTATAAATCGAACCTGCAATTACACCTTCCCCAAACGGTTGGTCTGCCATTCCCCTATCGGCAGTTCTTGTCTCCAGAATGTTCAATTTCTGTATTATTTTTATTTTCCCCATGTGTTTCTTTTTCAAATAAATTGTAATAAATGTGCTGATTAACTAATACTTGTTTTATATTTTAATTGATTCTACATATTCATTCTTTATTAATATTTATTACTATTTTTATTATTATTACTAAATTCATATTTATTTGTGATTATTATTCGTAGTACAACTTCATATTATCTTCTTTAGTTGACACAATGAAGAATTTATAATCGGCAAAACGATGCCAGGAATAATAATATTCCTATCCACATATTAATCTCAAAAATGGAACAATGACTAAATGTGTCAAACTATACTAAATCCCCCCCATATTTGACTACTAAATTGGAGCCACTCCCACCCACCCCTCCCCTCCCACCCTCCACTGGAAGACCACGCAAAAGTATACGGCTGTATGACAACCTGACAGGTAACTGCATATTAAACCATACCCCACAGAAGGCTTCATGCAAACGATTCGAACTCAATACTCTCATTGAGTCCTTGGGGTGATAAGGTTCTCAACTGAAAAATCCATAATGATTCTTTCCTACATAATTTTCGAAAACGGTCTCCCCCTCTAATAGTCCCCTTCACATGATGCACTCCTGTAACTACAAGACCTAATGGATTAGACTGATGTACCAAGCAGAAGTGTCGAGAAACGCTGTGTTTATTGAAACCCTTCATAATATTGAGACGATGCTCCCTAAACCTGGTTTTTAATGAACGGGTAGTCCTACCCACGTACTGCAAGCCACAAGGGCATTGCAGTACGTAAATGCAATATGTAGTGTCACAATTGATAAATTCTTGTATAGTGAATCTCTCTTTCGTAATGAATGATTCTATTTCACTAGACCTATTTAATATATAGCCACAAGTGAGACATTTGCCTTTTCCACATCTGAAGCAACCCACAATTGGTTTCCCCAACCATGGTAAAGAGGTAGAGTGAACTAACTCCCTAGAGGTCTTTTTTAACATGCTGGGTGCTAATAAACTTTTCAGATTACGGTTCTTTTTGAATATAATTTGAGGGTCTGGTAGGATGGCAGATTGTAACAAGTTATCCTGTAGTAAGATTTTGAAATTTTCCTTCACTACCCTTTTTATTTCTATAGACCGACTATTAAATTTAGTTATGAACCTCATCTTGACTGAAGTTTCTCTATTAGTTGCCTCATGTGATACAGCTTTCTTCTTTTTAGTTAGTAGTGTATTCCTATCACTTCTTATTACTTTATCACAAGCTGCTGTTACCATCCCTTTCGGATAACCTCTAGTGACAAAATCCTGTGTCATTCCATTGGCCTGCTCCCTGTAATCTTCAATGCTGGAACAGTTCCTACGTAGCCTACCGAATTGACTGAAAGGTACATTGCGTAACCAAGGTTTATAATGATTACTGGAGTAGTGAAGGAAATTGTTGGTATCAACTTCCTTTTTATAATTTTTTGTGGTTATATTCCCTTCACTTGAGGAGATAGCTAAATCCAAATAATTAATCGTGGTTTTGCTATAGGTATGTGTAAATTTCAAATTATAATCATTAGTGTTCAAATAAGTGACAAAATCCAGTGCCGAATCCAAATCCCCATCCCAAATGAAAAACAAGTCATCTATATAACGGCCATAGAATACCAGGCTCGCGCCGAAGGGTCCATCCCAAATGTATTGATCTTCAAACATTCCCATATATAAATTCGCAAAACTCGGCGCGAACCTGGTACCCATGGCCGTCCCTAGTACTTGTAAAAAGAAATCACCCTCAAAAACAAAATAATTGTGTTCCAAAATAAATTTAATAGCAGAAAGCAAAAAACGTTCCAGTCCCTCTGAAATGTCTGGACTATTTATAAAATAATTTTCAATAGATTTAACTCCTTTGTCATGAGGAATATGAGTGTACAGAGCCTGTACATCTAATGAAAGGAATGCATATTTTGAATTCCATTTTATATTCTTTAAGGAATTAATCAAACTGGTAGTGTCCCTTATATAAGATTTCAGAGAGACCACAAACTTCTGTAAATAATAATCAATAAATTGTGACAAATTAGATGTGAGGGACCCAATACCCGAAATAATAGGACGACCGGGAGGTGATGTGAGGGATTTGTGTATTTTAGGAATGTGATAAAAAATAGGTGTAATAGGGTGATCAATAAATAAAAAATAATATTCATCCTTAGAGATCACCTCCCCTATAAGAGCTTCCCTCAACAATTCCTTAAATTGATTCTGAAAAAACACTGTAGGATCTTTGTCCAACTTTTTATAGAAAATGGTATCGTATAACTGATTGTATGCTTCCTTTAGATAAAACTCTCTGGTCATTAATACTACCCCCCCCCCCTTATCCGCACACCTAATGACCAGGGACTGGTCCTGTTCTAGAGTCTTCAATGCTCTACGCTCTCTTGGATTGAGATTGGACCAACCGGATTTTTTATCACAGATCTTCTGAAAATCATCCATCGTTTTTTTATAAAAATATAAGATGGTATTAGATTTATGATATACGGGATTGAACTGTGACTTCCTCTTAAAAGAACTAACTCCTTCTTCATTTTTTGTTGAATTGTTAACATTATAAAGTAGTACTGGTTCTTTCTGTTGGGTATCAATATGATTCTCCTCCCATAGGTTTTCTAGCTCCAATAGAGCTCCCACATCAGTATTGTCTAATATTATTGGGGTTACTTCGTCATTCCTCAATTTTTTGGAAGCAAAATATCTCTTACGGCACAAATCACGTGTGAAATAATTCAATTCTACAAACAGATCGAACATATTAGGACCTCGTGTGGGAGCAAAATTCAGTCCCTTCTTTAAAAGAGGACTTTTATATTTGATTTTTTAATTGTTTAGAAATTAATTGAATATATAGTATATATAAAAAAATATTATATGGACGAGCGGGCATGTATGTATGTATAACCATGACTATATTTATATTTATATTTGTACATATTATTTTGTATCATTCTTTTAGTAGAATGATATTGAGAATTTTTTGTTATAAACTGAATGATGTCTATAAGGAGGTTGGATCAGGAGGTGGAATTAGGTAAACGTTGAAACAGGTGTTTTATATACTCATTAATAGAAACACCAATAGGAGCTAAGATCTCTCCTTTAAAAAGGGTTCTGGAGTATTTGGAGCTCATTCTTTGAGGAAGCCCCCATAAGAGGAGCGAAACGCGTCAGAAGTAGACCTTTGGACCCTTGTACCAGCTTATTTGCACCCCTACAATATACCATCATCCAGCGGTACTAATCGTGGATCAAACGGAGATTGGCGGAATACAACCGTGACTGAGGTGTCTGCATACGGCACTTGGAGACGTGTACTCAGAGAGCCTGGAAGTCGGGTAAACAATCAGCACAGCAGGCGCCAGTGAAGCGCCGTTCCCGCAGCTTGGAAGTCGGGTAAACTATCAGCACAGCAGGCGCCAGTGAAGCGCCGTTCCCGCAGCCCGAGACCGTCTCTCCTGTCATTGGACTCTCCCGTGATACAACCACTGGTGCAAGCTACACGTAAGGCTCCAGTGTGGAGCGGTTATTCTGCACAATACTATCTTCCTGGTTAAGTGGTAACATATTGAGGAATTCCAATACATAACCACGTTTAAATATGTTATCCACTACATGGGTGCGAATTATAGTTGGTCAATTGATTTTTTAATCCAATACATGGACTGATTTTTATTTTTAAAAATACTCTGTGCACAGAGTTTACCTGAGATCCACCTCCTATAGCTAGGTAATATATTTGTTAGTGATTTTATTTGACCGGTCTAATAGTTCATTGTAAAGTGTATATATATATATATATTTATATGTATTATTAAAAAATATATAGAATATATGAATTTATCCATTTGTCCTTATTGAACTTTGAGCCATATCATACTATTTACAGCGCAAGAGGGGATTAGTTCAGTGTTCTAGTGTTACCGGAGACTACAAAGTGCCGGTTCTTTTTGACTTGATTTACCCCAAGTCAAGCTCTCTCCTGCAGCTTGAGTATACAGTATTTGCAGTATTATTTATATATAATTTTTTAATATTTGTAATTTGACCATCAAATTATGGTGATGATATATTAGCGCCTGGTTACATTCCTTTGTATTGTCGCAGTGTGGGTATTCCAGCAGGAATTAGTTCCAGCTGGTTGTATCAATCAGGCAGCTGTTTTTTATTGAATAAAGCTAATTGCAAGAAAATCTTATGATAT
Organism: Pseudophryne corroboree; assembly: GCF_028390025.1. Lineage (NCBI taxonomy): Eukaryota > Metazoa > Chordata > Amphibia > Anura > Myobatrachidae > Pseudophryne > Pseudophryne corroboree. Next base: position 897,253,061 of record NC_086447.1, read on the forward strand.
GGCTGAGTTCACTTGTTTTAATGCCCGCTTGTCCAGAAGGGAACTATATGCACAAACAGAAAAAGATAGATTAGAGCCTATTGAGATTTCCACGAATGGCAGTGATGGTGAAATTATAAAAGGTTTTTTCAAATTAGAACAACTGTTGAAAGATGAAATGAGACACTGGTGGGACAGTGTCTCTTTAAGAAAATATTTAGCTGCTAAACAGATACCACGAGGCTTAAGAATATTTAAGTCTTTATCAATTCATGATGATCCCACGTTGATTTCTAAATGGGATTGCACTTTGGACGAATGTTCGTTTAAACTTATAGAACTACTCATCTCATATAGAGAAACTAAGGTGAAAGAGATAGGACAGAAAATAGAGGAGGTCAAAGAATCATTGATTAAATATAAAGACTTTCCTCTATTTTCTGAAAGGGATAGAAATACTAATTTACGTGTTGAGAATTTTGAGAAAGAATTGGTGGAAGTGAAAAATAAGAAATTATTAAGAGATGACAATGATTATAGGGATGGCCAAGTAAGAACATATCGTAAACAATTTACACGTAATCAACAAAGAACTGATGTCCGTACACAACAGGGCACACCCCAATATTCTAGGAGCCCCTATGAGAATAGGAGGCCCTTGCCTAATAAATACCTTCCCCGTAGGTCCCCATATAAAGAATGGAGTAAGCAGCCTAGGAACGAAAACAAGAACTACTATTCAAGTTATACCCCCACATATAGTCAAAAGAGACCCAGACGAAACAGTACTGATCAACAAAATAATACCCCCACTAGTGATTTTTTAGAGGCGGGCACAAAGATAGGGAAATTCAATACTCACAATCGGTTTGCCCCCTTGACCAGAGACATGTCCAAAAGGCCAAGAGAACAAGAGGAAGAAGAGGAGGAAGGAAATTACGTAAGAAAGGCCAGATTACATTAGATCAAAAAGGCATTTTCAATTTAACAGACAGATCTCTTAACAACGAACAAATATCTCTTTTAAAGAAGGGACTGAATTTTGCTCCCACACGAGGTCCTAATATGTTCGATCTGTTTGTAGAATTGAATTATTTCACACGTGATTTGTGCCGTAAGAGATATTTTGCTTCCAAAAAATTGAGGAATGACGAAGTAACCCCAATAATATTAGACAATACTGATGTGGGAGCTCTATTGGAGCTAGAAAACCTATGGGAGGAGAATCATATTGATACCCAACAGAAAGAACCAGTACTACATTATAATGTTAACAATTCAACAAAAAATGAAGAAGGAGTTAGTTCTTTTAAGAGGAAGTCACAGTTCAATCCCGTATATCATAAATCTAATACCATCTTATATTTTTATAAAAAAACGATGGATGATTTTCAGAAGATCTGTGATAAAAAATCCGGTTGGTCCAATCTCAATCCAAGAGAGCGTAGAGCATTGAAGACTCTAGAACAGGACCAGTCCCTGGTCATTAGGTGTGCGGATAAGGGGGGGGGGGTAGTATTAATGACCAGAGAGTTTTATCTAAAGGAAGCATACAATCAGTTATACGATACCATTTTCTATAAAAAGTTGGACAAAGATCCCACAGTGTTTTTTCAGAATCAATTTAAGGAATTGTTGAGGGAAGCTCTTATAGGGGAGGTGATCTCTAAGGATGAATATTATTTTTTATTTATTGATCACCCTATTACACCTATTTTTTATCACATTCCTAAAATACACAAATCCCTCACATCACCTCCCGGTCGTCCTATTATTTCGGGTATTGGGTCCCTCACATCTAATTTGTCACAATTTATTGATTATTATTTACAGAAGTTTGTGGTCTCTCTGAAATCTTATATAAGGGACACTACCAGTTTGATTAATTCCTTAAAGAATATAAAATGGAATTCAAAATATGCATTCCTTTCATTAGATGTACAGGCTCTGTACACTCATATTCCTCATGACAAAGGAGTTAAATCTATTGAAAATTATTTTATAAATAGTCCAGACATTTCAGAGGGACTGGAACGTTTTTTGCTTTCTGCTATTAAATTTATTTTGGAACACAATTATTTTGTTTTTGAGGGTGATTTCTTTTTACAAGTACTAGGGACGGCCATGGGTACCAGGTTCGCGCCGAGTTTTGCGAATTTATATATGGGAATGTTTGAAGATCAATACATTTGGGATGGACCCTTCGGCGCGAGCCTGGTATTCTATGGCCGTTATATAGATGACTTGTTTTTCATTTGGGATGGGGATTTGGATTCGGCACTGGATTTTGTCACTTATTTGAACACTAATGATTATAATTTGAAATTTACACATACCTATAGCAAAACCACGATTAATTATTTGGATTTAGCTATCTCCTCAAGTGAAGGGAATATAACCACAAAAAATTATAAAAAGGAAGTTGATACCAACAATTTCCTTCACTACTCCAGTAATCATTATAAACCTTGGTTACGCAATGTACCTTTCAGTCAATTCGGTAGGCTACGTAGGAACTGTTCCAGCATTGAAGATTACAGGGAGCAGGCCAATGGAATGACACAGGATTTTGTCACTAGAGGTTATCCGAAAGGGATGGTAACAGCAGCTTGTGATAAAGTAATAAGAAGTGATAGGAATACACTACTAACTAAAAAGAAGAAAGCTGTATCACATGAGGCAACTAATAGAGAAACTTCAGTCAAGATGAGGTTCATAACTAAATTTAATAGTCGGTCTATAGAAATAAAAAGGGTAGTGAAGGAAAATTTCAAAATCTTACTACAGGATAACTTGTTACAATCTGCCATCCTACCAGACCCTCAAATTATATTCAAAAAGAACCGTAATCTGAAAAGTTTATTAGCACCCAGCATGTTAAAAAAGACCTCTAGGGAGTTAGTTCACTCTACCTCTTTACCATGGTTGGGGAAACCAATTGTGGGTTGCTTCAGATGTGGAAAAGGCAAATGTCTCACTTGTGGCTATATATTAAATAGGTCTAGTGAAATAGAATCATTCATTACGAAAGAGAGATTCACTATACAAGAATTTATCAATTGTGACACTACATATTGCATTTACGTACTGCAATGCCCTTGTGGCTTGCAGTACGTGGGTAGGACTACCCGTTCATTAAAAACCAGGTTTAGGGAGCATCATCTCAATATTATGAAGGGTTTCAATAAACACAGCGTTTCTCGCCACTTCTGCTTGGTACATCAGTCTAATCCATTAGGTCTTGTAGTTACAGGAGTGCATCATGTGAAGGGGACTATTAGAGGGGGAGACCGTTTTCGAAAATTATGTAGGAAAGAATCATTATGGATTTTTCAGTTGAGAACCTTATCACCCCAAGGACTCAATGAGAGTATTGAGTTCGAATCGTTTGCATGAAGCCTTCTGTGGGGTATGGTTTAATATGCAGTTACCTGTCAGGTTGTCATACAGCCGTATACTTTTGCGTGGTCTTCCAGTGGAGGGTGGGAGGGGAGGGGTGGGTGGGAGTGGCTCCAATTTAGTAGTCAAATATGGGGGGGATTTAGTATAGTTTGACACATTTAGTCATTGTTCCATTTTTGAGATTAATATGTGGATAGGAATATTATTATTCCTGGCATCGTTTTGCCGATTATAAATTCTTCATTGTGTCAACTAAAGAAGATAATATGAAGTTGTACTACGAATAATAATCACAAATAAATATGAATTTAGTAATAATAATAAAAATAGTAATAAATATTAATAAAGAATGAATATGTAGAATCAATTAAAATATAAAACAAGTATTAGTTAATCAGCACATTTATTACAATTTATTTGAAAAAGAAACACATGGGGAAAATAAAAATAATACAGAAATTGAACATTCTGGAGATAAGAACTGCCGATAGGGGAACGGCAGACCAACCGTTTGGGGAAGGTGTAATTGCAGGTTCGATTTATAGATTGGCAAATTAGAGTCTTATAATGGTACCCGTAGTCCAACACTAATAATTATTGTGGTAATAGATATTTTTTTATATTTTTTCATTTTAGAGTTGAGATTATGAATAACACATGAGGTCTATTTGAAAAACCTGTTTATTGAGAAACCTCACCTGTTGCGCATAATTATGCACTTGTGATTAATGTTGTACGCCTTAAATCACTTGTATCATTGAGATCAAACATGTCTATAGAGGCTAAGGATAGATAAGTGGTAGAGCATCGGACTGCAAGAGATAGGGTACTTGGTTCAATTCATACGTTGGACTGTTAATATAAGTGCAGGTTTTGTGTGTACACTTGTTTATATATTTGGCTTTTATATTTGATTTTTTAATTGTTTAGAAATTAATTGAATATATAGTATATATAAAAAAATATTATATGGACGAGCGGGCATGTATGTATGTATAACCATGACTATATTTATATTTATATTTGTACATATTATTTTGTATCATTCTTTTAGTAGAATGATATTGAGAATTTTTTGTTATAAACTGAATGATGTCTATAAGGAGGTTGGATCAGGAGGTGGAATTAGGTAAACGTTGAAACAGGTGTTTTATATACTCATTAATAGAAACACCAATAGGAGCTAAGATCTCTCCTTTAAAAAGGGTTCTGGAGTATTTGGAGCTCATTCTTTGAGGAAGCCCCCATAAGAGGAGCGAAACGCGTCAGAAGTAGACCTTTGGACCCTTGTACCAGCTTATTTGCACCCCTACAATATACCATCATCCAGCGGTACTAATCGTGGATCAAACGGAGATTGGCGGAATACAACCGTGACTGAGGTGTCTGCATACGGCACTTGGAGACGTGTACTCAGAGAGCCTGGAAGTCGGGTAAACAATCAGCACAGCAGGCGCCAGTTAAGCGCCGTTCCCGCAGCTTGGAAGTCGGGTAAACTATCAGCACAGCAGGCGCCAGTGAAGCGCCGTTCCCGCAGCCCGAGACCGTCTCTCCTGTCATTGGACTCTCCCGTGATACAACCACTGGTGCAAGCTACACGTAAGGCTCCAGTGTGGAGCGGTTATTCTGCACAATACTATCTTCCTGGTTAAGTGGTAACATATTGAGGAATTCCAATACATAACCACGTTTAAATATGTTATCCACTACATGGGTGCGAATTATAGTTGGTCAATTGATTTTTTAATCCAATACATGGACTGATTTTTATTTTTAAAAATACTCTGTGCACAGAGTTTACCTGAGATCCACCTCCTATAGCTAGGTAATATATTTGTTAGTGATTTTATTTGACCGGTCTAATAGTTCATTGTAAAGTGTATATATATATATATATTTATATGTATTATTAAAAAATATATAGAATATATGAATTTATCCATTTGTCCTTATTGAACTTTGAGCCATATCATACTATTTACAGCGCAAGAGGGGATTAGTTCAGTCTTCTATGATAATATGGCAACTAAAAAATAAAAAGTAACGTGATGCAAAGCAGACCTTTGATGTATGTTGATCTCGTTCATCACAATACATTAGCCTCTTATTTGCTGGCACAAATAATTTTAGATTAAAGAATAGGCAACATTAACATATTTCCATACTGTAGTTATCCTTATTAGGCTATAATCACAATACTTAATCAATACTTAAATACACAATACTGTATATAATCTGCATGTAGCAGCTAATCAGATTGTCAGGGTCACATTTACTGTAACTTCTGCTTAAAAAATAAAAAATATATATTTTTTTTTCTTTTGCACATTTATATAGTAACATAGTATTTGAGGTTGAATAGAGGCAAATTGCCCATCGTGTTCAGCCTGTTTTAAGTTGTGATGATTCTACATACTTGCTAAATAATGTTTTATGACTAGTTAGCTACTATAACTCATGTTACCCCCGGATTAACCACGTTGATATTTTAAGTATTATAACCTTGGATAGCTTTTTCATTCAGAAATGTATCCATTCCTTTTTTAAATCCAATTACAGAGTCCGCCATTACCACCTTCCCTGGCAGGGAATTCCACATCCTGATTGCCCTAACAGTGTAGAACACTTTCTTTCCTTTGCGTTCTGAACTTTCTCTCCTCCAGTCGCAGCGAGTGCCCACGTGTCCTAAACTGTGTTCTTTTAATGAATAATTCCTCTGATAACTCTTTGTGATGTCCCTTTACATATTTGAAGATATTAATAATATCTCCTCTTAGGCGCCTCTTTTCTAGTGTATACATATTCAGCCTAGTAAGTCTTTCCTTATAGTCCAGTCCTTCTAGGCCTTTAATCAATTTAGTAGCTCGCCTTTGAACACTTTCGAGTTCACTGATGACTTTTTTATACAGTGGTGCCCAAAACTGAACACAATATTCCAGGTGCGGACGTACCAATGCCTTATACAGCGGCATGATTGCATCCGAGTCCCTTGTCTCAATTCCCCTTTTTATGCACGCTAGCACCTTACTTGCATTCTTAACTGCATTTTGACATTGTGTACGGTTATTAAGCCTATTATCAATGAATACCCCCAAATCTTTTTCCAACTCTGTTTCCCCTAGGCGTTCCCCATTTAATATGTAGGATGCAAGTTTGTTTTTAGTCCCAAAATGCATAACCTTGCATTTGTCTGTACTGAACCTTATTTTCCATTTAGACGCCCAGCGTTCAAATTTAGATAGATCATTCTGCAAGGACTCCACATCCAATTCTGAATTAATTACCTTACACAGTTTAGTATCATCTGCAAAGATTGACACTGTGCTTTCCAGGCCTATTTCTAGGTCATTGATAAATATGTTGAACAGTAGTGGTCCGAGTACGGACCCTTGTGGTATTCCGCTGACTACTGGGGACCAGGTTGAGGACTTCCCGTTGACCACTACTCGCTGTACCCTGCTATCCAACCAGCTGCTTATCCATGTGAAAATAGTTTTTCCTAGGCCAATCTCCTTTAATTTGATCATCAGTCTCCTGTGAGGAACTGTATCGAAGGCTTTTGCAAAATCTAGGAAGACCACATCCACTTATTTTCCTTGATCAAGATTATTGCTCACTTCCTCGTAGAAACTAATTAATTTAGTCTCACATGACCTGTCCCTCACAAACCCATGCTGGTTCTTGCTAGTAATCCTAGCGGACTTTAGATACTCCTGTATGACGTCCCTTAGAATTCCTTCCAATATTTTCCCCACTATAGATGTTAAACTAACTGGTCTGTAGTTTCCCGGAAGATTTTTGGATCCCTTTTTAAATAATGGCACTACCTCAGCTATTCGCCAATCCTTTGGTATCATGCCTGATCTAATTGAACTATTGAAAATCAAGTATAGGGGTCGTGCTAGTTGTGAACTAAGCTCCATAAGAACCCTCGGGTGAAGTCCATCAGGACCAGGTGATTTATTAATCTTAATTTTGCTTAGTCTCTCCCGGACTACTTCTTCATTTAAACAAGTATCTAACCATGAATCATTACTGTCACAATTGTTATGCTCTACTCCCACCATCAGTTCTTCACTGGTGAATACTGATGAAAAGAATTTGTTCAGTATTTCTGCTTCTATTTCGTCATCATTTATCAATTCTCCTAATTCATCTTTTAATGGACCTATATTCTCCTTTTTTAACCTTTTACCATTTATGTATTTAAAAAACTTTTTAGGATTGGTTTTACTCTCTATAGCGATTTGCTTTTCATTTTACATTTTAGCTGCTCTTATTGCTTTTTTGATTTTCTTATTACACTCCTTGTAATACTTGAAAGACTCCTCCTTTGCATTAGATTTAAATGCTTTGAAAGCCCGCTTTTTTTATCCATTTCTGCCTTAACCTTCTTGTTAAGCCACATCGGTTTGAGTTTAATACTCCTGCGTTTACTGCCCATGGGAATAAAGTTATGAATATTGCTATCCAGCAACCCTTTTAAAACATCCCACATTTCCGAAGTGTTCTTGTTATTAAACAGAAGCTCCCACTCTATGTCGTTAAGTGCACATATAAGCATACTGAAATTAGCCTACCTGAAGTTAAAAGTTTTGGTGGAACCCCTGTAGCTATGTTTCCTGAAACTGATGTTGAATGTGATCATATAGTGATCACTGTTACCCAAAGTCTCCCCAACTTTAGTGTTTGATATAATGTCCACATTATTAGTAATTACTAGATCCAGGGTAGTTTTACCCCTAGTTGGGTCCTCGACTAATTGATACATGTAGTGATCCCTAAACATATTTAAGAACCTGCTGCCCCTCGCTTTAGCACATGAATCGTTACTCCAGTTTATATCCGGGTAATTAAAATCCCCAATGACAAGGATGTCCCCCAATCCTGCAGCCGTTTTGATTTGCTGCAATAGTTGTTCTTCCTCATGTATGCTAATATCCGGCTGTTTTCCCAGCCCCTCCCAACAATCTATCTACCCGGTCCGCGATGTGCCGTACCCGAGCACCCGGGAGACAACAGGACGTACGGCGATCATGGTCCCGGTAGCAGATTGCCCTATCTGCCTTCCTAATGATAGAGTACCCTACCACCACCATCTGCCTGGGCGCCTCTCTAGTTTTCATCCCATCTGAGCCAGAGGGACCACTCCTCCAGTTGCTAGAGTGAGCAGTCTCCTCCGGCTCCGTCATTTCGTCGCTATCATCCACCGAATCTTCGTCCAATCGGTCAAATTTGTTCGGGTTTGATAGATCCGAGATGTCATGCCTCCCCCTCTTTTTCTCCCTTCTAACAGTGCCCCAACCGCCTACCTGATTATCCTCATCTACCAGTGACCCCTGCTGCAACTCCTCCACCGTTCTAAACTTCGCTCGAGATTGTAAATATCCCTCAGTCTCGTAACGGTCTGCTCTAGATCAGTTACCTGGGCTTCCAGGGCAACCGTTCGCTAACATCTCGTGCATATGTATTCGCCCTGGGTCAGCTGCTCCAGGTGCGCATACATCTTGCACGACACGCACTGAGTGAGACTCTCAATCACGGCACCTCCCATTGTTTGAAAACTCAACTCTCTATTACCTTTCAAAAGTACAATAAAGAGAATAAAAACCAACTAACCCAATACAATCAATACACAATAAGTAAGTAATCAATCAATCAATCAATCAAGTAATCTTATCTGAGTGGGACCTCTCCTGCGGCACCTATACTCCACCTAGCAGTTGCAGTTGTTCCAGCTCACTGCACCTCCTTTTCACTCGGCTTCCGGCTCCTGCTTTAAAAAAAAAAAATCTAATATATGTTACAGCAGTAATATAAATAACCCCCAACTGTACACTAGCCGCAAGCATGTAAATATCACCTTTGTTGATGGGTTTAAAGTCTGAGTGTTGCTGAATTTCTGTCCAAATGACAAATGTTTGGTATGTATCACCTACAGTATCTGAGGGAAAGTTGTGTGACTTTGTTTTAACATTGCCAGAAAACTGATCTGAATGAATTGAGTGCTAGGCATGGCCAGACAGCGCAGGGAGAGATTGATTTGTGTTCCAAGCCAGATAATCAGTGATGATTATCTGATTGGTAGATGGGTGCAGGCTCTTTGCTATTTAAAAAAAAAAAAAAAAAAACATGGCCTGTATATTTATCTGAGAAACACTTTTTATTTTTAGTTGCATCATATAAATTATAAAGTGTTTTGGGGGTTTTTTCAGTTCAGAATATAAATGAGTTTGTACCAATGGGTCTGATTCAAGGATGCAATGTCGAAGAAGAAAAATAAAGAACTGCGCAATTACAATAGGTGTATCATAAAAATATTTTTATATGGCTTCAATCAGACATATAATAAAGAAAGCATCAATTATAGAATTCATATACATAAAATACTTGTCAAAATATTCAATCAATCCCAAAGAGAAAAACTTGTCTCCAATTCCATCTGATTATGGCCCGTATTCAGCTTCAGTTGCGAAATTGCAAATCGGGCAGACTGCGCATGCAATGCGAACACATTGTGCGTGCGCGACGACTAAATTGCGGTCGTAATTTAGTTAAATACAATGGCAATTTGATTGACAGGTAGTGACAGTTTGTGGGTGTTAACATGGGGATCCGGTCTGAAGATCGACAGTGTCTAGGTCGACAATGTTTAGGTCGACCACTATAGGTCGACAGTCACTAGGTCGACATGGATGGAAGGTCGACAGGGTTACTAGGTCGACATGTGCTAGGTCGACAGGTCTAAAGGTCGACATGAGTTTTTCAAATTTTTTTTCTTTTTTTGAATTTTTTCATACTTAACGATCCACGTGGACTACGATTGGAATGGTAAAGTGTGCCGAGCGAAGCGGTAGCGGAGCGAAGGCACCATGCGAGGGGACGCGGTGCACTAATTTGGGATCCCGGTCACTCTACGAAGAAAACGACACAAAAAATAAATAAATCCTCATGTCGACCTTTAGACCTGTCGACCTAGCACATGTCGACCTAGAAACCCTGTTGACCTTCCATCCATGTCGACCTAGTGACTGTCGACCTATAGTGGTCAACCTAAACATTGTCGACCTAGACACTGTCGATTTGATGAACCACACCCGTTAACATGACGTTTGTGGGGAATGGTTGGAATAACACAGGTGGATCACGCCCGTTTTCAGGGCGTGTATCTGACGTCAGTTACAATGGATTGCGACTGAAGTCTGAAAACATTCACGTGCGATTTTCAGCAGAAGCAGGATTAAAAAAAAATCGCAATTTCTGTCTCGGTAGAGATCCGAGCTGAATTAGCTCCTATGGGGGTTATTTAGAGATGGACGCGCATAGGCAAACGCAGGAGGGGTTTCCGGTTGCCCAGAAACCCTCCCTCCTCTTGGCAAGTGTCTCAAATTATGACAACAATAGCAATGGTATGTAATACGATTACTAGAGCTGCGCAACATCATGCAGTTTAAGGGACAGAGTAGAGCTGCTGCACATGCCCAGTGGTAGCAGCAAATTCTTTTACTGTGTGTTTGGATCTGACTGCGCAATCAGTGCACTGGACCAGAGAGTAGCTAGCAGGAAGAAGAGACAGGAGCCGTACCATGTGGTGGGAGAATGTGTGTTCAGAAAGTGCAGTTCTGGTTCCATTACGTTTGTGTATTTATTTATTATGTTTAACCTTTTCCTGACCACTTATTTATTTTATTTAAATATGTGTGATACAGCCTATACTATAGACCATCTATAGTGTTAAATATTAATACTGTATTCCATACAGTATACAAAAAGAACAATGTTTATATTAATGTCCAGGGTCATTACTAGGTTCTTCTGCCGCTCCCCCAGACTTCTGCAGAGTAGGAGATTGTGGAGCGCATTTGGAAACCCCCCCTCTAGAAATTCTGCGTTTGCCACTGACGCAGATGCATCCGCAATGTAAATGCAGACGCATCAAACTAAGGTTGTCCCCTGCCACCGCTGCCTCGCTACGCAGTCAGACTATCCACCTCCATTTTTTTTTTCATTCGGAGCAGCTGCATCACGCAGCCGCCCCAAAATGCTGCCGGTATACCCCCATTCGGCCCGCCACACCCACGATTTGCTGCGTCCCTGCCCCCTGATCGCCTGCTGCTGTCAATCAACTTGCGGCTGGCGTTCGGGGGGTGCTGACGCGTGCACAGACCAGATTGACGTGTATGCTGCATACAGACGCGCGGCTGCGTCCATCGCTGAATCGGCCCCATACTGTGTGTGGAAATGTCCAAGAAACGGTTGCTTCAGCATAGAACTGCTACCATAGTATTAAAGGAAAAAATGCAGATTTGTTATTGTATCCAATTGTGTCAATAGCTATATATATATATATATATATATATATATATATATATATACAGCTATAGCAAGTGTGTCCAACTGTATCCAGCGTGCTGTTGGATATAGGATTCCTTTTTAAATATAAATGATTGTGCACAAATCCATGCATCGCCTTATTGTTAATCTCAAGGGAACTGATTGTATTCAATGGGTATGGGCCATTGAGTCGACAGCACTTAGGTCGACAGTCATTAGGTCAACCACTATTGGTTGCTAGGTCGACATGGTCAAAGGTTGACATGATTGTTTTTTATTTTTTTGGTGTTGTTTTCTTCGTAGAGTGACCGGGAACCCCAATTAGTGCACCGTGTCCCCTCGCATGGCTTTGGGTAAGATGTCTCGCTCTGCACAGGTTACCATTCCCAATCGTAGTCCACGTGGATCGCAAAGTATGAAAGAGTTGAAAAAATGAAAAAAATTATGAAAAATTCATGTCGACCTTTTGTCATGTCGACCTAGAACATGTCCACCTAGCAACCCTGTCGACCTAATGAATGTTGGCCAATAGTGGTCGACCTAATGACTGCTGACCTAAGTGTTGTCGACCTAATGACCATATCCCGTATTCAAACTGTATCCAAACACATACGTATTATATTGCCCAGTCCGCTGGTTCACATTTAACATGCAAATTGTGAAAGTTCTTATTAGTGAGATATCAAATGTGAGCGCGCTAATAAATACAATCATATATACATAATTTAATCAAGGCTGCTGATTTGATAAAAAATATATATACCTTTATTTGACTGTTAAAAAACAAAAGTAACCCATAAAACCATCATAGTACCAAAACAATCAAGACTGAAAGGCAATTAGTGGATATATGTATAAGCTCTCACCAATTGGGCTTTGATGTCAATACAAAGCATGCATACCGGTATGTTACTAACCAGCAGGACTGTACGAAAAGACTGTGCTGTGTCTAACAAATTAACATACCGGTATGCATGCTTTGTATTGACATCAAAGCCCAATTGACGAGAGCTTATACATATATCCGTTAATTGCCTTTCAGTCTTGATTGTTTTGGTACTATGATGGTTTTATGGGTTACTTTTGTTTTTTAACAGTCAAATAAAGGTATATATATTTTTTATCAAATCAGCAGCCTTGATTAAATGATGTATATATGATTGTATTTATTAGCGCGCTCACATTTGATATCTAACTGTTTGAACTTTGTGTCCTGTATTTGAGGGTATCCAGATCCTCTTTGTGTGAGCTGCCGTGCATTATTATACATTTTCAATTGATATATATTTAAATTTTAGCGCCCACATTTTAGTTTGTGTTCTATAGTTCTTATTAGTGCTCCAATATTCTATATATAATGCACTTTGGGACATACAGGGGGCGAGTATTCTATAGCTCCATCATGTGTATAAGTGCACTTACTGAATCTGAGGCTGGCTGCTCAGCCAACCGCATACCTCCCAACTGTCCCGATTTCAGCGGGACAGTCCCGCTATTCGGACACTGTCCCACTTTCCCTCCCGCGGGTCGCAGTGTCCCGCAGTCGGGGGGGGGGGGGGGCAGTTGGGGGAGGCTATGCTCACCCGCTGCTCTGCACCGCAAAGCAGCCGGTGATCACTGAATAGATGCTGTACGCACGTGCACGGCATCTATTCAATGCTGGGAGGGGAGCACGCCCCCAAAATGCCGAAAACGGGTCCGTGGCACTTGGCCACGCCCACTCAACCGAGGCCATGCCCCTTCCATGGCAAGCCACGCCACCTTTTCGGGTCGCGGAGCAGGGGTCCCTCTTCCTACCCCTTTACAGTTGCGAGGTATGCAACCGCTACCCGCTGGTTGGTAATCCCTGAGCGTCCTTGGATCTTGTCACTCTCCTGTATCCCATTGCAGTCATAGGCATCAGCCGAAGGTTTCACAAAACAATGATGGACGTGATGACGTGTGTGTGGGTCCTTAACGCGTTTCATCACTCTCCACGTGACTTTCTCAGACTTAATAAGATGAAATTGGAGACAAGTTTTTCTCTTTGGGATTAATTGAATATTTTTACAAATATTTTATGTGTATGTGTTCTTTAAATGATGTTTTCTTTATTATATGTCTGATTAAAACTACATAGAGATATTTTCATGATACACCTGTTGTAATTCCACAGTTCTTTATTTTTCATTTTTGGTTTAAAATAATATTGGACCTTCCACAGAATGGTCTTTAGAACTGCAGCACCTGCTTCAAGGTATATACAACTAGGGCCCTCGTTCCGAGTTGATCGCTCGCTAGCTGCTTTTAGCAGCATTGCACACGCTAGGCCGCCGCCCTCTGGGAGTGTATCTTAGCTTAGCAGAATTGCTAACGAAAGATTCGCAGAATTGCTACTAAACAATTTGCTGCAGTTTCTGAGTAGCTCCAGACCTACTCCTAGATTGCGATCAGCTCGGTCCGTTTAGTTCCTGGTTTGACATCACAAACACGCCCTGCGTTCGGCCAGCCACTCCCCCGTATCTCCAGCCACTCCCCCGCTTCTCCAGCCACTCCTGCGTTTTTACCTGGCACGCCTGCGTTTTTTAGCACACTCCCTGAAAACGCTCTGTTACCTCCCAGAAACACCCACTTCCTGTCAATCACTCACCGATCAGTACAGCGACTGAAAAGCGTAGCTCGGACCTGTGTAAAATTGCTTCATTTGATGTTAAAATACTTAGCGCATGCGCGCTGCGTACCATGCGCATGCACATTTTCCACCTGTTCGCTGCACTGCGAAAAACGGCAGTGAGCGAACAACTCGGAATGACCACCAATAAGTAGCGTTGTGGGATTGTTTATTAGAAGTAGATGCAATGTCGCTTGCCAGTGCAGTGGGGCGATGTTTTGCTACTGTGTCACTCTGCCAAAGCAATTCTGTGGCCACTTTCAGCATCAGTTGCAAATGCGAATTATTGCGCAATGGGGGTAGTTCAGACCTGTTCGCTCGCTAGGTTTTTTTTTGCAGTGCTGTATTTGCATAGTCGCCGCCCATAGGGGAGTGTATTTTCACTTTGCAAGTGTGCGACCGCATGTGTAGCAGAGCTGTACAAACATATCTTGTGCAGTCTACGCGCAGCCCAGGACTTACTCAGCCGCTCCAATCACATCAGCCTGTCCGGGACCGGAATTGACGTCAGGAAACCTCCCTGCACACGCTTGGACACACCTGCATTTTTCCAACCACTCCCAGAAGACGGTCTGTTGACACCCACAAATGCCTTCTTCCTGTCAATCTCCTTGCGAACGCCCGTGCCAATGGATTCTAAGCACAAACCCATCGCTGAGCGGCGATCCGCTTTGTACCTGTGCAACACGCCTGCGCATTGCGGTGCATACGCATGCGCAGTTTGGACCTGATCGCCCGCTGTACGAAAACGCAGCCAAGCGATCAGGTCTGAATTAGCGATTATCAGCACATTGCGCAAGCGTACACAACAATACACAAGACAGTGCGCATGTGCCACGTCTGTAGCGATCGCATTTAGGAATGATAAAAGGAGTGGTGAAGGCGTGTCAATGGGATGGGTATGCGATGTCTGTGATGTGATGCGTATAGCGGGTGTGTTGTAGGCTTTGCATTCATAATGTATGTGAAATATATTGTAGGACTTTCAAACACATCAACAGCACAGGCTGAGTAGCTAGAGAGCTCCGCAGGCTGTGGAAGCTTTGATGGCAGCAGCATAAGAAATGCAT
This sequence comes from Pseudophryne corroboree, assembly GCF_028390025.1. Classification (NCBI taxonomy): domain Eukaryota; kingdom Metazoa; phylum Chordata; class Amphibia; order Anura; family Myobatrachidae; genus Pseudophryne; species Pseudophryne corroboree. The sequence goes on from NC_086447.1 coordinate 897,268,496, forward strand.
TTATTTTCGTCTTTTTGAGTGATTGTATGCAATGCTGCGTTTATAGGGGGTAATTCCAAGTTGATCGCAGCAGGAAATTTTTTAGCAGTTGGGCAAAACCATGTGCACTGCAGGGGAGGCAGATATAACATGTGCAGAGAGAGTTAGATTTGGGTGGGTTATTTTGTTTCTGTGCAGGGTAAATACTGGCTGCTTTATTTTTACACTGCAATTTAGATTGCAGATTTACACACCACACCCAAATCCAACTCTCTCTCTGCACATGTTATATCTGCCTCCCCTGCAGTGCACATGGTGTTGCCCAACTGCTAACCAAATTCCTGCTGCGATCAACTTGGAATTACCCCCATAGTTATGCATGCAATGGGAGTGGGCTATATTTGCAATGTAGTTGTAGTATACGCAGATGCGATTGTGGGTTTGGCTATATGACCTTACAAATTTGCGATCGCAATAGGTGTGCATTCATTCGCAATTGCAATCCATGCTGAATGAGGCCCCTGTGACCGTGCAGCGATGGAGAAGCGACTGTGGACACCGGGGGGTCTTCTCATAGTGGGCCAGATGTACTAAGCTTGAAAAGTGATAAATATCACTGTGATAAAGCACCAGCCAATCGGCTCCTAACTGTCATTTTTCAAACACAGCTTGTGACATGGCAGTTAGGAGCCGATTGGCTGGTGCTTTATCACAGTGATATTTATCACTTTTCAGGCTTAGTACATCTCCCCCAGTGAGTGACAGGTAGTCAGCATTTGGAAGGGGGGGTGTAACTCAGGGTGGCTACAAAAATTCAGGCATGTTGGGGCATTTTCTGGAGGTGTCCTGGAGTCATACTTGCCTACTTTTGCAAAGTAGTTTCAGGGAGATTGTAGGCGGTAGCACAATGCGCCGCGCAGAGCACCACTGAGGAACATCATGTTCCGCCCAAAGGGCGTGTCTAGTTCCACCTATCTATTGCCACTCAGGGGTGTGTCCTGCAGTGGCAGCTGAAAATTATAGTACTAAGTTTGATATACAACTGTGCAAATAGCATTTATTACCTTTTTGATAAAGTATTGCTGTAGGGGAGCCCTTAGGTCTTCCTCATAATCTCCACAGTCCTCAGGAGGAGAGAGACAGATAGAAAAGGGGAGCACAAAGGGAAAAGGGGGGTGCAGAGAAAGGGAACAAAAGTAAATGCAGGCCACAACAGCTAGCAACCAGGCACACATGCTCACTACTCCCAGCAGATGCAGCAAGAAAAGGAGACAGAAGAGAGAGAGGAGGACAAAGACAAAGAAGAAACAATTGTGAAAAGGGAAGACAGGAAGAACAGGTAGAGACGGGGAAAAAAGGGGGAAGATGGGAGGAATAGGGGGAGACTGGAGAAATAGGAGGAAGAAAGGAGGAATAGTGGGATGAATAGGGAGTGACGGGTAGAATATAGAAGGAAGAATAGGGGGAGATAGGAGGAATAGGTGGAGGAATAGTGGGAAACACCCCCCCCCCCCCGTGTAATTTGAAAAACACCATTAGCAGCGTTGTGTCTTCTTTATTTCAAATTGGTGGAATCTCATTGCAGTTTCCCACCCCTTCAGTTTCACTTTTTTCCATTCCATAAACACTTAATTTTTTTCTAGGTTTATCCTAACTTATGGATGTTCTGTAAGACATTTTATAGTGATCAGAGTGTTTATACTACGCGTTATGTGTGTGTGATGGTTTTTATTGCGTTGCTTGTAGAGCACCCTGAAATGTGCTTGCAGAGATTGTGTCTTGTACTGTATTTTAGTACATAGAAACACATTCCATATAAAAGCATCACAGTAAATACACGTTGTTTTTAAAAGAGAAAAAATTGTCATTTTTAAATAGACCGCGCCCACTCTCCCCAAATCCTCAATCTGTCACCGGAACACACAGATGGTCTGATTCCGAGTCACATGCAAGTCCAAATGTCACCGCCATTGCTGTCACAAGTTTTTCTTAGCAAAATGCACAAGCATCAAGGGCTGCAGGCATATTTTTGCAAACTTAGGGGTAAATGCATCTTTGTTGTACAGTATTTCTCTGTGACGGCTGAAGAGTTCCGTCAGTGCGTCATGGACATGTAGCTAGAGTCAGTGGCGTAAGTCCGTCACAATTGCCCGGAGGCAAGATAAATATTGGTGACCCCCTATTTCCTATATTAAGATAAATATATGTATGTATGTGTGCGTGCGTGCGTGCGTGCGTGCGTGCGTGCGTGTGTGTGTGTGTGTGTGTGTGTGTATGTATGTGGACTGTTCTGAAAAAAATATATATACTGTATTTATACATTTAATTGTCTTTTATTTTAAATCACACATTTCTTAGCAGTCATACCCAGGATTAGAACCCATGACCTGTTACACTAACAGCAGACTCTTTACTGATGGAGCTATTTGCTCCTGTAAAGGAAGCATGAGAATTCTAACTATATGAAGTTACGTGTAATTGTCAGAGAAGTAACTTTATATAGTTAGAATTCTCATATTTCCTATACAAGAGCAAACAGCTTCATCAGTAAGGTGTCTGCTTCCAGTGTAATAGGTTGTGGTTTCTAATCCTGGGTATGACACTTGTAAAATGTGTAGCTACAGTATAATAAAAAAGGGTGTGATTTGTAAGGTGCAGGGACCAGTGAGGAAGTCGGCCACTGAAATGATAGCAGAGGCTATCAATTAACTCAATTCAATGGTGTCACAGAATGGGAGGAGAGGTGCTCCCTTTCAGAGCAGGAGCCTGGTGGCAGATGACTCCGTTGCCTCCCAGAGTTCTGCCTCTGGCTAGAGTTACTTCCTATTCTGAGTCGGAACTCTTGCAACTATTTAGAGTAGGCAACAGTGCTGATGATAATGTTGACGCTGCTCTGGATGCACATTAATAAGAAAAGCTAAAGCTGAAACAGACCTGACTTCCTTCCCTAAGTGCTCATACTTTACTATAGTGCCACCTACTGTTGTAAACTAGTAATACACCACAAGATCAAAGCGACCACAATCTTATGGCTCCAACGTAATAGTGAAAAACAGTCAGCGCAGGGCAAATAAAACCCTTGCCCATTGTTCCAAATGTGTAAAATAAATAAACAAGCTGAATAAAGACCTTGTTCATTACTTATTAGTCATAAACTATATATTTTCTTTCTTCTTTTCTTGGAGGGAATTAAATACCTCAACTCTTAGGAAAAAAATCACCCTCCCATACACGATCACTGTTCAACGCTAAATAACCAGCAAATCACAAGTACGTTCCTATTATCAGCCAATCACAGCACTGGAAAATTCTTCTTCCTGAGGACTACCAGTTGAATCAGCATTGAAGGCTAAAGAGAGCAGATGGGTCACTTTTCTATTGTCAATTATGATTTATTATTTTTATACAGTGCACACATATTCTGCAGAGAATATTTAGTAATTCACGTCCCTGCCCGGTGGAACATATTCACTATCACAGGAAACATAAACACTCGGATTATTTATTTTTTGACTGAAGCCAATAATAACACATTGGTCATCACCTGTATAATAACACATTCCCCATCACCTGTATAATTAATAACACATCCCCCATCCCCTGTATAATAACACATCCCCAATCATCCGCATAATAACACATCCCCCATCACCTGTATAATTAATAACACATCTCCCATCACCTGTATAATAACACATCCCCATCACCTGTATAATAATTAATAACACATCCCCTATCACCTGTATGATAACACATCCCCATCACCTGTATAATAATAACACATCCCCATCACCTGTATAATAACACATACCCCATCACCCGCATAATAACACATCCCCCATCACCTGTATAATAACACATCCCCCATCACCTGTATAATAACACATCCCCCATCCCCTGTATAATAACACATCCCCCATCACCCGCATAATAACACATCCCCCATCACCTGTATAATAACACATCCCCCATCCCCTGTATAATAACACATCCCCCATCACCCGCATAATAACACATCCCCATCAACTGTATAATAACACATCCCCCATCCCCTGTATAATAACACATCCCCCATCACCTGTATATTAACACATCCCCCATCACCCGCATAATAACACATCCCCCATCACCTGTATAATTAATAGCACATCTCCCATCACCTGTATAATAACACATCCCCCATCACCTGTATAATTAATAACACATCCCCCATCACCTGTATAATAACACATCCCCCATCACCTGTATAATAACACATCCCCCATCCCCTGTATAATAACTAGTGATGTGCACCGCACATTTTTCGGGTTTTGTGTTTTGGTTTTGGGTTCGGTTCCGCGGATGCGTTTTGGCAAAACCTCAGCGAAAATTTTTTGTCGGATTCGGGTGTGTTTTGGATTCGGGTGTTTTTTTCAAAAAACCCTAAAAAACAGCTTAAATCATAGAATTTGGGGGTCATTTTGATCCCAAAGTATTATTAACCTCAATAACCATAATTTCCACTCATTTTCAGTCTATTCTGAACACCTCACACCTCACAATATTATTTTTAGTCCTAAAATTTGCACCGAGGTAGCTGTGTGACTAAGCTAAGCGACCCAAGTGGCCGACACAAACACCTGGCCCATCTAGGAGTGGCACTGCAGTGTCAGACAGGATGGCACTTGAAAAAAATACTCCCCAAACAGCACATGATGCAAAAAAAAAAAGAGGCGCAATGAGGTAGCTGTGTGACTAAGATAAGCGACCCAAGTGGCCGACACAAACACCTGGCCCATCTAGGAGTGGCACTGCAGTGTCACGCAGGATGGCCCTTCAAAAAAATACTCCCCAAACAGCACATGACGCAAAGAAAAAAAGAGGCGCAATGAGGTAGCTGTGCGACTAAGCTAAGCGACCCAAGTGGCCGACACAAACACCTGGCCCATCTAGGAGTGGCACTGCAGTGTCAGACAGGATGGCACTTGAAAAAAATACTCCCCAAACAGCACATGACGCAAAGAAAAAAAGAGGCGCAATGAGGTAGCTGTGTGACTAAGATAAGCGACCCAAGTGGCCGACACAAACACCTGGCCCATCTAGGAGTGGCACTGCAGTGTCATGCAGGATGGCCCTTCAAAAAAATACTCCCCAAACAGCACATGACGCAAAGAAAAATGAAAGAAAAAAGAGGTGCAAGATGGAATTGTCCTTGGGCCCTCCCACCCACCCTTATGTTGTATAAACAGGACATGCACACTTTAACGAACCCATCATTTCAGCGACAGGGTCTGCCACACGACTGTGACTGAAATGACTGGTTGGTTTGGGCCCCCACCAAAAAAGAAGCAATCAATCTCTCCTTGCACAAACTGGCTCTACAGAGGCAAGATGTCCACCTCATCATCATCGTCCGATTCATCACCCCTTTCACTGTGTACATCCCCCTCCTCACAGATTATTAATTCGTCCCCACTGGAATCCACCATCTCAGGTCCCCGTGTACTTTCTGGAGGCAATTGCTGCTGGTGAATGTCTCCACGGAGGAATTGATTATAATTCATTTTAATGAACATCATCTTCTCCACATTTTCTGGAAGTAACCTCGTACACCGATTGCTGACAAGGTGAGCGGCGGCACTAAACACTCTTTCGGAGTACACACTGGAGGTAGGGCAACTTAGGTAGAATAAAGCCAGTTTCTGCAAGGGCCTCCAAATTGCCTCTTTTGGATGGATAGTATACTTATGGACGACTAGTGACGACACAGAGGTAGGTACAGCAGTGGCCTACCGTACTGCTATATACAGTATAATGGACCTGGTGGACACTGTCAGCAGACTGCGTTTATAGTATAAAAAAAAAAGACACCACAGGTATACAATGTAGATGGATGGATACTATAGTATACTTATGGACGACGAGTGACGACACAGAGGTAGGTACAGCAGTGGCCTACCGTACTGCTATATACAGTATAATGGACCTGGTGGACACTGTCAGCAGACTGCGTTTATAGTATAAAAAAAAGACACCACAGGTATACAATGTAGATGGATGGATACTATAGTATACTTATGGACGACGAGTGACGACACAGAGGTAGGTACAGCAGTGGCCTACCGTACTGCTATATACAGTATAATGGACCTGGTGGACACTGTCAGCAGACTGCGTTTATAGTATAAAGAAAAAAAGACACCACAGGTATACAATGTAGATGGATGGATAGTATACTTATGGACGACGAGTGACGACACAGAGGTAGGTACAGCAGTGGCCTACCGTACTGCTATATACAGTATAATGGACCTGGTGGACACTGTCAGCAGACTGCGTTTATAGTATAAAAAAAAAAGACACCACAGGTATACAATGTAGATGGATGGATACTATAGTATACTTATGGACGACGAGTGACGACACAGAGGTAGGTACAGCAGTGGCCTACCGTACTGCTATATACAGTATAATGGACCTGGTGGACACTGTCAGCAGACTGCGTTTATAGTATAAAAAAAAAAAGACACCACAGGTATACAATGTAGATGGATGGATACTATAGTATACTTATGGACGACGAGTGACGACACAGAGGTAGGTACAGCAGTGGCCTACCGTACTGCTATATACAGTATAATGGACCTGGTGGACACTGTCAGCAGACTGCGTTTGTAGTTTTAAAAAAAAAGACACCACAGGTATACAATGTAGATGGATGGATACTATAGTATACTTATGGACGACGAGTGACGACACAGAGGTAGGTACAGCAGTGGCCTACCATACTGCTATATACAGTATAATGGACCTGGTGGACACTGTCAGCAGACTGCGAAACTAGTATAAGAAAAAGCCACCACAGGAGTGTTTTTCAGGCAGACAAACGTATACTGGTGGTCACTGACAGCAAAACTGTGCACTGTACTCCTGCTATAACTGCTCCCCAGTCCCCACAATTAGGCAGTGTGAGCACTCAGCCAGATATATATCATGCAGCACACTGAGCACAGATATGGTATGGAGCGTTTTTTTCAGGCAGAGAACGGATAAAAAACTAGCAAAACTCTGCACTGTACTCCTCCTAACAGCTGCTCTCCAGTCCCCAATCCTCCCCACAATAAGCTAAGCAAACAGATCAACTGTGTAGTATACTATTAATAATTAACTATATAAACGGAGAGGACGCCAGCCACGTCCTCTCCCTATCAATCTCAATGCACGTGTGAAAATGGCGGCGACGCGCGGCTGCTTATATAGAATCCGAATCTCGCGAGAATCCGACAGCGGGATGATGACGTTTGGGCGCGCTCGGGTTAGCCGAGCAAGGCGGGAGGATCCGAGTCTGCTCGGACCCGTGTAAAAAATGTAAAGCTCGGGTGGGTTCGGTTTCTCGGAAACCGAACCCGCTCATCACTAATAATAACACATCCCCCATCACCCGCATAATAACACATCCCCCATCACCTGTATAATAACACATCCCCCATCCCCTGTATAATAACACATCCCCCATCACCCGCATAATAACACATCCCCCATCAACTGTATAATAACACATCCCCCATCCCCTGTATAATAACACATCCCCCATCCCCTGTATAATAACACATCTCCCATCACCTGTATAATAACACATCCCCCATCACCCGCATAATAACACATCCCCCATCACCTGTATAATTAATAACACATCTCCCATCACCTGTATAATAACACATCCCCCATCACCTGTATAATTAATAACACATCCCCCATCACCCGCATAATAACACATTCCCCATCACCCGCATAATAACACATCCCCCATCACCTGTATAATTAATAACACATCTCCCATCACCTGTATAATAACACATCCCCCATCACCTGTATAATTAATAACACATCTCCCATCACCTGTATAATAACACATCCCCCATCACCTGTATAATAACACATCCCCCATCCCCTGTAGAATAACACATCCCCCATCAGCCGCATAATAACACATCCCCCATCAACTGTATAATAACACATCCCCTATCCCTTGTATAATAACACATCCCCCATCACCTGTATAATAACACATCCCCCATCACCCGCATAATAACACATCCCCCATCACCTGTATAATTAATAACACATCTCCCATCACCTGTATAATAACACATCCCCCATCACCTGTATAATTAATAACACATCCCCCATCACCTGTATAATAACACATCCCCCATCACCCGCATAATAACACATTCCCCATCACCCGCATAATAACACATCCCCCATCACCTGTATAATTAATAACACATCTCCCATCACCTGTATAATAACACATCCCCCATCACCTGTATAATTAATAACACATCTCCCATCACCTGTATAATAACACATCCCCCATCACCTGTATAATAAGTAACACATCCCCCATCCCCTGTATAATAACACATCCCCCATCACCCGCATAATAACACATCCCCCATCAACTGTATAATAACACATCCCCCATCCCCTGTATAATAACACATCCCCCATCACCTGTATAATAACACATCCCCCATCACCCGCATAATAACACATCCCCCATCACCTGTATAATTAATAACACATCTCCCATCACCTGTATAATAACACATCCCCCATCACCTGTATAATTAATAACACATCCCCCATCACCTGTATAATAACACATCCCCATCACCCGCATAATAACACATTCCCCATCACCCGCATAATAACACATCCCCCATCACCTGTATAATTAATAACACATCTCCCATCACCTGTATAATAACACATCCCCCATTACCTGTATAATTAATAACACATCTCCCATCACCTGTATAATAACACATCCCCCATCACCCGCATAATAACACATCCCCCATCACCCTTATAATTATTAACACATCTCCCATCACCTGTATAATAACACATCCCCATCACCTGTATAATTAATAACACATCTCCCATCACCTGTATAATAACACATCCCCCATCACCTGTATAATAACACATCCCCCATCACCTGTATAATAACACATCCCCCATCACCTGTATAATAACACATCCCCCATCACCTGTATAATAACACATACCCCATCACCTGTATAATAACACATCCCCCATCACCTGTATCCCCCATCACCTGTATAATAACACATCCCCCATCACCTGTATAATAACACATACCCCATCACCTGTATAATAACACATCCCCTATCACCTGTATAATAACACATCCCCCATCACCTGTATAATAACACATCCCCATCACCTGTATAATAACACATCCCCCATCACCCGCATAATAACACATCCCCCATCACCCGCATAATAACACATCCCCCATCACCTGTATAATAACACATCCCCCATCACCTGTATCCCCCATCACCTGTATAATAACACATCCCCCATCACCTGTATAATAACACATACCCCATCACCTGTATAATAACACATACCCCATCACCTGTATAATAACACATCCCCCATCACCTGTATATAATAACACATCCCCCATCAATTCACAAAAGTAAACGGAACCTTCCCCAGCAATTGCTGCTGCACGTGTGTGGTCAGAGTCCACAGGGGCCCACAGTGCAAACGCTGCACCCATTTTATAATACCGCTCCGGAGTACTGCGCCGATGGCAGCAGTGCTGCAGAAATTACTGGGAAGATGGCCACCGTGCCATTTTCCCAGAGATCTGCGTATCGGCTGCCAGCGTCCAGCACAGAGGAGGGGGCCGGACGGAGGAGGCTGTACATGGGCCTCCTCCTCTCTTAAAACGCCCCTGGAATAATCGTATGCTGCAATGAGTATGTGATTATTGATAAATAGACCCCATAGTATATGTATTATGGGAGTAATTCAGACCTGATCGCTCGCTAGCGTTTTTTGCAGCGCTGCGATCAGGTCAGAACTGCGCATGCGTATGCACTGCAATGCGCAGGCCCGTCACATGGGTACAAAGCGGATCGTTGCTGTGCGATGGGTTTTACAAAGAATCCATACGCACAGCCGATCGCAAGGAGATTGACAGGAAGGAGGCGTTTGTGGGTAGCAACTGACCATTTTCAGGGAGTGGTTAGAAAAATGCAGGCGTGTCCAAGCTTTTTCGGGGCGGGTGTCTGACGTCAATTCCGGCCCTGGACAGGCTGAAGTGATCGCAGCGGCTGAGTAAGTCCTGGGCAACTCAGAAAGTGCACAAAGTTTTATTGTACCGCTTGGCTGCACATGCGATCGCACACTTGCACAGTTAAAATACACTCCCCTATGGGCGGCGACTATGTGAACGAAGGACTGCAAAAAACAGATAGCGAGCGATCAGGTCTGAATTACCCCCATCAGGGGCGTCTCTGGAGAGGAGGGGACAAGTGTCCAGACTCCGTGTGTGAGCTCCCTTCTCTCCCATAGCCGTCAGGGGCAAACGCAGGATTTTTAAAGGGGGGTTTCCATATCACAGTGTCACCCCGTGTTCTTCTGTCCCAGTCACAGTGTCACCCCAGGTTATGTCCCAGTCACAGTGTCACCCTGGGTTCTGTCCCAGTCACAGTGTCACCCCGTGTTCTGTCCCAGTCACAGTGTCACCCCAGGTTCTGTCCCAGTAACAGTGTCACCCTGGGTTCTGTCCCAGTCACAGTGTCAACCCCTGTGTTCTGTCCCAGTCACAGTGTCACCCCGTGTTCTGTCCCAGTCACAGTGTCACCCCAGGTTCTGTCCCAGTAACAGTGTCACCCCGTGTTCTGTCCCAGTCACAGTGTCACCCCAGGTTCTGTCCCAGTCACAGTGTCACCCCGGGTTCTGTCCCAGTCACTGTGTCAACCCCGTGTTCTGTCCCAGTCACAGTGTCACCCCCCCTGTTCTGTCCCAGTCACTGTGTCACCCCCCCTGTTCTGTCCCAGTCACAGTGTCACCCCCCCTGTTCTGTCCCAGTCACTGTGTCACCCCCCCTGTTCTGTCCCAGTCACTGTGTCACCCCCCCTGTTCTGTCCCAGTCACTGTGTCACCCCCCCTGTTCTGTCCCAGTCACTGTGTCACCCCCCCTGTTCTGTCCCAGTCACAGTGTCAACCCCCCTGTTCTGTCACAGTCACTGTGTGTGTGTCCCCGTGTTCTGTCCCAGTCACTGTGTGTGTGTCCCCGTGTTCTGTTCCAGTCACTGTGTCACCCCCCCTGTTCTGTCCCAGTCACTGTGTCACCCAGTGTTCTGTCCCAGTCACTGTGTCACCCCCCCTGTTCTGTCACAGTCACTGTGTCACCCCCCCTGTTCTGTCCCAGTCACTGTGTGTGTGTCCCCGTGTTCTGTCCCAGTCACTGTGTGTGTGTCCCCGTGTTCTGTTCCAGTCACTGTGTGTGTGTCCCCGTGTTCTGTTCCAGTCACTGTGTGTGTGTCCCCGTGTTCTGTTCCAGTCACTGTGTGTGTGTCCCCGTGTTCTGTTCCAGTCACTGTGTGTGTGTCCCCGTGTTCTGTTCCAGTCACTGTGTGTGTGTCCCCGTGTTCTGTTCCAGTCACTGTGTGTGTGTCCCCGTGTTCTGTTCCAGTCACTGTGTGTGTGTCCCCGTGTTCTGTTCCAGTCACTGTGTGTGTGTCCCCGTGTTCTGTTTCAGTCACTGTGTTCCCCCCCCCCATGTTCTGTCCCAGTCAGTGTTCCCCCCCCCCCCCCATGTTCTGTTCCAGTCACAGTCTCTGCATCCCAACCTGTTTTCTTTCCCAGTTACTGTATAAAACCTCCCCCACTTTCTCTATCACACTGTGCCCCCCCTCCCCTGGATTACCTGCAGCCAGTTGTATACCGCGTCACCATAGACCTGCAGCGCAGCAGCTCCATCTGTTTGTGTGGGGCGTTATTGTCTCCTTCTGCCGGTCTCCTACCGCTGGGCTCCTGCTCCTACCGCCGGGCTCCTGCTGGTGTGCGGGTACCGGTGCCTCACCCGCCCACCGCCATGCGGCTCTGCCTCTCAGGCACCGCAGCGGTAGCGATGCCCGGTAAACTGCTCCACCGACACACTTACATGCACTGCCGGAGCTCTGGTTCATGAGAGGGGCGGACGCTAGATGGACGGTGGTGCGGCTGCAGCGATGGATCTAGACAGGAGGAAAGGGTAGTGATGCAGCTGCCGCAATGGATAAGGGGGGGTACAGTGATATGGCTGCGGAGATGGATGGGTGGTGGAGGGGGACAGTGATGCAGCAGTTGCAATGGATCGGTAAGCAGGGGGGTTTCTGGGTACTCAGAAACCCCCCTGCGTGCGCCACTGGCCGTCGTGCCGCTGCTAGCGCTCTGAGCGCTGTAGACCCTGGCACAGTGCCAGAGTCTACAGCGCATGCGCAGGACTCCGAAAAAATGGCCGCCGTACCATTTTTTTTTGGAGTCCTGCGCATGCGCTGTAGACTCTGGCACTGTGCCAGCGTCTCTAGTGGTCAGTGCGCTAGCAGCGGCGCGACGGCTACAGGAGAGGAGGGGCCCACACACAGTCAGCGATGGATGCCGGAAAAGTAAGTATAGGAGAAATGGGTGCAGTGTGTGCGGTGTGGGCCCCCCCTGGACTCAGGGGCCCGTGTGCACCGCACGCACTGCACCCATTGAAACGCTAATGACCCCAATAGTCTCGATACAGGCGATACAACAGGTAACCGCTTTTTTCTTTGAATACGTGTTTTTATTTATATGGCATGTTAACTATATTGTCATACATGTTAAATCTATGTTTTATTTTCCTTTTCAAATCTGGGTGTGAGCTGACAAACTGGCTGATGTGTGCACACAACTGGAGGGACTGGCACGGCGAGGTCTATCCAGAGAGGATGAGGCTCAGTTGTGCAGGGACCAGAGCCGGTCTTAGGCATAGGCAAACTAGGCAAATGCCTAGGGCATTTGGTATGCTTAGGGACACCAGCAGCTTCTGCTGATTAAAATGATATGTGGCATGCCTATATTCTGTGCGTGACTACGGCTGTATCTGCATACAAAATGCTATGTTGCGTGTATTCCTGGAAATCACTGTAATGTAGCATTTCGTATGCAGATACAGCTGCAGTCGCACACAGAATATAGGCATGCTGCATACCATTTTAATCAGCAGAAGCTGCTTGTGCATCCTAGCCATATAGTAATGCAAATAATATGCATTTTCATAAACAAAAGGTGCCCGACGTTAGCAGAGCTGCCAGCTGACTCATGCCAGGCATCTCCTACAGAACTAGCGGCGGTGCTAGGGGGCACCAGCCAAAATCTTGCCTAGGGCATCATATTGGTTAGGGCCGGCTCTGGCTTGGACAGTCTGGCTGCAATTCAGTCAGGTTCATCCACACAGACTGACTGTCAGGCTTCGCCTCTCTGATGAAGGGCCAGGTCCCACGTGGGCTGCGGCATTGGGCCAATATAATTAGTGATACTGGGACACAAATGCTCAGTCTCCCTGTGCAGGCCATGTGCTGGGCATTTGTGCTGTTGCAGCAATAGGAAACTCTTTTCCAGTCTGTTGTTTTTCCTTCAGTATGCCTCCATTTGTCACTTAGTTTTTACCTAGACAACAAAAGCGCAGGATAAGACGTTAGATCTTAGATATCCATCTATTATTTAGATGACAACTGCAATGTGACATCTGCCCGTTAACAGCATCTCATGTTGATGAGCCTGAATAATGCCGCTCTGCGACTTTATATCACTTGTGTTGATCCCGTCTCTCCAAGAATTGCAAATGAGCCTTTTTTTTTCCCAACTGTTTACCCCAAACTGTCATTAATTATTAATGCAGTGCAAAGACACCAGTAATTAAGCCTCCTTCATTTCCCATCTGTAAGCATTTTCATTATGCATTTCTGTTTTCAGATGTAAATATTTTGGAGGAAACCTATGGACAGGGTCACAGATCCATCACTTTAAGTCTCAAATTGCAGGTGTTGATATGCCGTTGGCCTGCCGGTGCCCTGCATTAACACAGCTGGAAGTAGCGTGGTGTCTGCATAAAGAGCGAATCTCACTTCACTGCATGAATTTACTATTCATGGGAAGAAAATGTTTTGTAAGACGCTATAAAACGATAAATGCTTCCTTTCTGCTGGAAGAACTGCACCTGCCTGGAAAATGCAATTTCCATTCCTTAGATACAACTGGAACAAGGTACTGGTGGCACATTAATGATAATGTCTTATTGGAGAGATTGGGCTGGCCCACAGCTGAATGAACGGTTGTGTCTATGTTCCCTTCATGAACAGGACCAGGAAGTGACAGCATGAGAGGCCAGTAGATAACTTCCGCACTTACAGCACCTAAATGTTTTCTCCGTTCGTTTGAGGTTATTTTGTTTTTTCTCGCTTCACTCACCACGTTTCGGGCTTGGTGTCTCGCTCCGCTCGCCACAGGTTACTATTCCAAATAGTTTGTGACATGGACCCAGGGGCTTATGGGAAAGGTCCTCTCCAAGAAGGTAAACAAGACGCTACCCTGAATGAACGAGGACCTATGAATGTAGAATACTGAATAATGGGGGTCATTCCAAGTTGATCGCTAGCTGAAAATGTTCGCTGTGCAGCGATGATGCAAAAAAAGGCACTGCTGCTCATGCGTATGCAGCGCAGTGCGCACGCGCGACGTACTTTCACAACGGCCAATGTAGTTTCACACAAGGTCTAGCGATGCATTTCAGTCGCACTGGCTGCCGCAGAGTGATTGAAATGAAGTGGGCGTTTTTGGGTGTCAACTGACCGTTTTCAGGGAGTGTTAGAAAAAACGCAGGCGTGCCAGGAAAAACGCAGGCGTGGCTGGGTGAACGCAGGGCGTGTTTGTGATGTCAAATCCGGAACTGAATGGTCTGAAGTGATCGCAAGCGCTGAGTAGGTCTGAAGCTACTCTGAAACTGTACAAAATTATTTTGTAGCCGCTCTGCGATCCTTTCGTTCGCACTTCTGCTAAGCTAAAATACACTCCCAGTGGGAGGCGGCATAGCGTTTGCACGGCTGCTAAAAACTTCTAGCGAGCGATCAACTCGGAATGACCCCCAATGCTTGCAAAATTTCCCTTCTTAACAGAAACACATAACACCATGCTAGGGACTTGCCATTCATTTTTACACACTATACCAGGGTCCAATTCTGGCCATTTACAGCCCGCCACCTCTTTAAAAATGTATTTATTATTCTGAAGAATACTTATTTCAGGGTTCTGTCTGCCCATCCTGACTTGCAGAACCTTTGGGTACAGTGTACACTGTGCCAGAGTGTACTGCGGATGCACAGGTTTCCAGAAACATGGTGCCTGCCAAGGTCTGGAGACAAATTTCTTACTGCACATGCCCGGTGGCCATTTGTGGTGGGATTTTTGCAGTGGCTGCAGCGGCTGCAGCGGCTGCAGCGCCCGCCGCGGAACTCCGGAAAGGTAAGTATTACAACAACATGGATGTAGTGCACCCATGATAAAAACGCCAATGGGTACAGTGCACCCCTACTACTGGCATGTGTGGCATCCCGGAGAAAGTTCTATATACCCCTTTAAATACAGATGACTGTGTTTGCAACCTGACAATTCAATTGGCTGACACGGCAGGGGTTAAGGGATGGACCAGAGCCAGGTCATGTGTCCTGAGGTGGCATGAGCTGATTGGACAGTGGAATAGAGAACAAGCGGAGTGGAATAAGAGGGTGGTGATGTGTGTGGTTAGAGAGAAGCCATTGAAGGAGCTGGATATGTGTTGAGGAGTGGAGCAAGAGAGCTGATTTGGTGCGAACCGGGTGGTCACGCAGAGCGGTGGAGAGCAGTGCTGCAGAGCTGAAGCAGTGGGGTGCTTCAATGAATGTGGAGAACCGGGAGAGCGGGCGTGAGATGTCGCAGCCAGGGAGCGGACACCACCACGCCTATGCAGAGATGTGAACGCCGTGGCCATCTTGAGAGAGCTGAAACCGCTGAGACAGATTCAGTGAGAGAGTGGAATAACCTGTGAGGTTTGGAGTGAGTAACAGAGACTAATTGTTGTTGCAGACTGCAGGAGGATGAGTGCTAAGCACTATTGTCCATTGTCACACACATACTACTC
Organism: Pseudophryne corroboree; assembly: GCF_028390025.1. Lineage (NCBI taxonomy): Eukaryota > Metazoa > Chordata > Amphibia > Anura > Myobatrachidae > Pseudophryne > Pseudophryne corroboree. The sequence goes on from NC_086447.1 coordinate 897,284,472, forward strand.
ACAAACGCATGGAGAAAATGAGTGCTACCAGACCCTTGACTGAGAGTAACGCAGAGTGGCCCCTGTTTAAACACAGTGTTACCTAGTAGAGATATTACTTGTGAGAAGAACCTTGCAGAGACATTGAGTTGTTTTAGAGAGTAAAAGACTGGGTTATTCGTTCCAAGAGATAATTACTAGTTGCTTGTTAAAGATTCTAAGACACCTTCATAACAGGTTGAGCATGGTGGGCAATTTGCCTCTATTCAACCTCAAATACTATGTTACTATTACCTACATCCTTATGCAACATTGGAGTAGTGACATCTACTAACTCAGGATCACTCTTTCTTCTAAAAGTACAGTTATACCACAGACCCCTTTGCAACACTGTGGCACTGTAGGATCTCCATCCCTTGTGCAACAAGTCACTGCCCCCCATTGCAACACTATGTCACTGTAAGATCTATGAGCTCCAATGTATATTGCCCGTGAAGATTGGGACATTTTTGAGTATCAGGGATATTTAGAAAAGTAGCAATTGATATTGAAAATCATATTCTGAATCATCTTCTTCACTGTTTTTCTTGTCATATCATTTTCTCAGAATATGCATATATCTTTGATTAGATTTATTAAAACCATTTAATTATTGGATGTCCTAGTGTAGTGTGATCTTTAGCTAAATTTGATTTTTTTGTAATCTTCAATCTGTGTAATCGCTTTCTTTTATTTTCAATACTGTGATTATCCAATTCTTGCTGTATAACTAGGAAGAAGAAACTTCCTTTTGGAGATTACTGTCATTGAATCACTGTTACATATGAATCTAATCTAATATGAATCTAACCCAGCTACCCTGTTGGTGGCACACATGAATCTATCCTATCTCTCTGCGCCAGATACAACGATCAAGGTACAGGGAATAACATCCTAGGGAAAAGGTCTATCACCTAACCGCCGAACATCTGTGATACCATCTTTCAACCACATAATCACCTGCCAACCTCAGGGTGTCGCACATGTACAGCAATGCATGTGACATTTTAGAGGAGGTGGGCTAAAGGTGGCCTCGGGCTTCAAAAGTGCTAGACACACCTCAAAGCTATGACCATGCCTCCTTTGTGCTGTGACAACATCACCTCGTTGTGAGACATTTACAATTTTTGTGCACATGATGCTTTGTGCCAATTAGAGTACTTCCAATGTTGTGTGGTATGCATAGCATTTATATACTATACAACATCTATATACAGATTGTATTGCATTCTCTGATCTTCTAGTGATGACCTATGACCCTGACATCATCCCTTATTACCAACACCCAAAGTGCTGTTTCGCCTATACTCTGTGACACATTGCTTAACCTCCAATGTTCAATCCCTTCCCTTTGGAATTATGAGGTCAGTTATTAAAATTAGAGATGTGCGGCTGGCACTTTTCATGTTTTGTGTTTTGGTTTTGGTTCTAATTCCACTTTCGTGTATTGGTTTTGGTTTGGTTTTGCCAAAACCACCCTTTCGTGTTTTGGCTTTGGATCTGGATGATTTCTGAAAAAAACATAAAAACAGCTAAAATCACAGAATTTGGAGGTAATTTTGCTCCTACGGTATTATTAACCTCAATAACATTCATTTCCACTCATTTCCAGTCTATTCTGAACACCTCACACCTCACAATATTGTTTTTATGCCTAAAAGTTGCTCCGAGGTGGCTGTATGACTAAGCTAAGCGACACAAGTGTGTGGCACAAACACCTGGCCCATCTAGGAGTGCACTGCAGTTGCAGACAAGATGGCACTATTCAAAAACTAGTCCCCAAACAGCACATGATGCAAAGAAGAAAAAGAGGTGCAATTAGGTAGCTGGATGGCCAAGCTAAGCGACACAAGTGTGCGGCACAAAAACCTGGCACATCTAGGAGTGGCACTGCAGTGGCAGACAGAATGGCAGAATTAAAAACTAGGCTCCAAACAGCACATGATGCAAAGAAGAAAAAGAGGCGCAATGAGGTAGCTGTATGACTAAGCTATGCGACACAAGTACAGTATGCGGCACAAATACCTGGCCCATCTAGGCGTGGCACTGCAGTGTCAGACAGAATGGCACTTAAAAAAACTAGTCCCCAAACAGCACATGATGCAAAGAAGAAAAAGAGGTGCAAGATGGTATTGTCCTTGGGCCCTCCCACCCACCCTTATGTTGTATAAACAGGACATGCACACTTTAACAAACCAATCATTTCAGCGACAGGGTCTACCAGACGACTGTGGCTGAAATGATTGGTTGGTTTGGGCCCCCACCAAAAAAAAAGCAATTAATCTCTCCTTGCACAAACTGGCTTTACAGAGGCAAAATGTCGACCTCATCATCATCCTCGGATTCCTTACCCCTTTCACTGTGTACATCCCCTCCTCACAGAGTACTAATTCGTCCCCACTGGAATCCACCATCACAGGTCCCTGTGTACTTTCTGGAGGCAATTGCTGGTAAAGGTCTTCCCAGAGGAATTTATAATTCATTTTGATGAACATCATCTTCTCCACATTTAGTGGAAGTAACCTCCTTGATCGCTGACAAGGTTACCGGCTACACTAAACACTCTTTAGGAGTGCACACTGGAGGGGGGGCAACTTAGGTAAAATAAAGCCAGTTTGTGCAAGGGCCTCCAAATTGCCTTTTTCCTGCCAGTATACGTACGGACTGTCTGACATGCCTACTTGGATGCTGTCACTCATATAATCCAGTGACAGTAGACATGTCAGTAATTGTTGGCAGGTCCTTTAGTCCAGACCAGATTTCAGCTTTTGCTCTCTGCATCACTGCCAGCGGGTGGGCTAGGAAATGTTATCCTTTTCCTTGCAGCCCCCGTGGCGGGAGAAATTGAAGGAGGAGCTGTTGATGGGTCACGTTCCGCTTGAGTTGACAATTGACTAACCAGCAGGTATTTGCACCTCTGCACACTTGTGTCTGCTGGAAAGAGAGATACAACGTAGGCTTTAAAGCTAGGATCGAGCACGGTGGCCAAAATGTAGTGCTCTGATTTCAACAAATTGACCACCCTTGAATCCTGGCAAAGCGAATGAAGGGCTCCATCCACAAGTCACACATACTTTGAGGAATCGCTCCGTCTTAGCTCCTCCTTCAATTTATCCAGCTGCTTCTGCAAAAGCCTGGTGAGGGGAATGACCTGACTCAAGCTGGCAGTGTCTAAACTGACTTCACGTGTGGCAAGTTCGAAGGGTTGGAGAACCTTGCACAAGACGGAAATCATTCTCCACTGCGCTCGAGTCAGGTGCATTACCCCTCCTTTGCCTATATTGTAGGTGGATGTATAGGCTTGAATGGCCTTTTGCTGCTCCTCTATCCTCTGAAGCATATAGAGAGTTGAATTCCACGAGGCAGGTTCAGAAGTGTTTGCTGGCGCTCCAGTCTTCGGCACGCAGTGGCAGAATGCCGAAAGTGGCCTACAATTTTTCGTCCCACCGACAGCATCTCCTGCACACCCCTGTCATTTTTAAAAAAATTCTGCACCACCAAATTAATTTTATGTACAAAACATGGGACATGCTGGAATTTGCCCAGATTTAATGCACGCACAATGGCCCTCATTCCGAGTTGTTCGCTCGCAAGCTGCTTTTAGCAGCATTGCACACGCTAAGCCACCGCCTACTGGGAGTGAATCTTAGCTTAGCAAAATTGCGAACAAAAGATTCTCAAAATTGCGAATAGAAATTTCTTAGCAGTTTCTGAGTAGCTCGGGACTTACTCTGCGACTGCGATCAGTTCAGTCAGTTTCGTTCCTGGTTTGACGTCACAAACACTCCCAGCGTTCGCCCAGACACTCCCCCATTTCTTCAGACACTCCCGCGTTTTTCCCAGAAACGGCAGCGTTTTTTCACACACACCCATAAAACGGCCTGTTTCCGCCCAGAAACACCCACTTCCTGTCAATCACATTACGATCACGAGAACGAAGAAAAAACCTTGTAATGCCGTGAGTAAAATACCTAACTGCATAGCAAATTTACTTGGCGCAGTCGCACTGCGGACATTGCGCATGCGCAATTAGCGGAATATCGCTGCAATGCGAAGAAAATTACCGAGCGAACAACTCGGAATGACCACCAATATTGATGGCGTTGTCCGATATCACAAATACCCAGGGGAGTCCAATTGGGGTAAGCCGTTCTGCGATGATGTTCCTCAGTTTCCATAAGAGGTTGTCAGCTGTGTGCCTCTTATAGAAATTGGTGATACAAAGCGTAGCCTGCCTAGGAACGAGTTGGCGTTTGCAAGATGCTGCTACTGGTGCCGCTGCTGTTGTTGCTGCGGGAGGCCATACATCTACCCAGTGGGCTGTCACAGTCATATAGTCCTTAGTCTGCACTGTTCCACTTGTCCACATGTCTGTGGTTAAGTGGACACTGGATACAACCGCATTTTGTAGGACACTGGTGACTCTTTTTTTGATGTCTGTGTACATTCTCGGTATTGCCTGCCTAGAGAAGTGGAACCTAGATGGGATTTGATACCGGGGACACAGTACCTCCATAAAATCTCTAAGTCCCACTGAACTAATGGTGGATACCGGATGCACCTCTAACACCAACATAGCTGTCAAGGACTCAGTTATCTGCTTTGCAACAGGATGACTGCTGTCATATTTCATCTTCCTCACAAAGGACTGTTGGACAGTCAATTGCTTACTGGAAGTAGTACAAGTGGTCTTCCGACTTCCCCTCTGGGATGACGATTGACTCCCAGCAGCAACAACAGCAGTGGCAGCAACAGCAGGCGTTACACTCAAGGATCCTATGGAGGAATCCCGGTTAGGAGATGACTCCTCAGTCTTGACAGTAACATAGCCTGCAGGACTATGGACGTTCCTGACTGAGGAGGAAGTTGGCGTTGAGGGAGTTGGTAGTGTGGCTTGCAGGAGCTTGGGTACAGGAGGAAGAAGGGATTTAGGTGTCAGTGGACTGCTTACGCTCTTACCCAAAGCTTCAGAACTTGACACTGACTTCTGATGAATGCGCAGCAGGTGACGTATAAGGGAGGATGTTCCTAGGTGGTTAACATCCTTACTCCTACTTATTACAGATTGACAGAGGCAACAGATGGCTTGACACCTGTTGTCCGGATTTGTGGAGAAATAATTCCACACCAAAGAGGTGGCTTTTTTGGTAGTTTGCCCAGACATCACAATAGGCTTTTTTGTCCCAAGGACAACAGGTGTCTCCCCCAGTGCCTTACTTAAACAAACCACATCACCATCAGAATCCTCATAGTCAACTTCCTCCCCAGCGCCAGCAACACCCATATCCTCATCCTGGTGTACTTCAACAGTGACATCTTCAATTTGAATATCAGGAACTGGACTGTGGATGCTCCTTCCAGCACTTGCAGGGTGCGTGCAAATGGTGGATGGAGCCACCTCTTCCCGTCCAGTGTTGGGAAGGTCAGGCATCGCATCTGCCAACACACCTGGACTCTCCTTGGGGATTTGTGATACCATCTCAGAGCGCACAGTTCTTTTCTGTGCTCTTTTCAGTTTAACTCTTTTAATTTTTATAGCGGGAGGATGAGGGCTTCCATCGTCATGTGAAGCTGAACCACTAGCCATGAACATAGGCCAGGGCCTCAGCCGTTCCTTGCCACTCCGTGTCGTAAATTACATATTGGCAAGTTTACGTTTCTCCTCAGACGATTTCAATTTCTTTTTTTGGTTCTTTTTACTGAACTTTGGCTTTTTGGATTTTACATGCCCTCTTCTATCACATTGTGCATTGGGCTTGGCAGACGACGTTGATGGCATTTCATCGTCTATGTCATGGCTAGTGGCAGCAGCTTCAGCACTAGGAGGAAGTGGTTCTTCTTGATCTTTCCCTATTTTATCCTCAAAACTTTTGTTCTCCATTATTTTTGGGGAGTTATATGAGACAATGGGGGTCATTCCGAGTTGATCGCTCGTTGCCGATTTTCGCAACGGAGCGATTAAGGCTAAAATGCGCAGGCGCATGGTACGCAGTGCGCATGCGCTAAGTATTTTAACACAAAACTTAGTAGATTTACTCATGTCCGAACTAAGAATTTTCATCGTTGAAGTGATCGGAGTGTGATTGACAGGAAGTTGGTGTTTCTGGGCGGAAACTGGCCGTTTTCTGGAAGTGTGCGGAAAAACGCAGGCGTGCCAAGAAAAAACATGGAAGTTTCTGGCCGAACCCAGGGCGTGTTTGTGATGTCAAACCAGGAACTAAACGGCCTGAGCTGATCGCAATCTGTGAGTAGGTCTGGAGCTACTCAGAAACTGCTAAGAATTTTCTATTCGCAATTCTGCTAATCTTTCGTTCGCTATTCTGCTAAGCTAAGATACACTCCCAGAGGGAGGCGGCTTAGCGTGTGCAATGCTGCTAAAATCTGCTTGGAAGAGAACAACTCGGAATGACCCCCAATATGCGGCACAGAAATGACTGGAATGATTAATGAGACAGGACACTACCACTGGTCTGATGCAGCACAACACTTTGTTGTTATAATTATTATACTGCATCAGTGGACATATAGCAGCAGCGTATATCATCACTGGAATTACTAATGAGACAGGACACTACCACTGGTCTGATGCAGCACAACAGGTTGTTGTTATAATTATTATACTGCAGCAGTGGACATACTGTATAGTGGAATTACTGATGAGACAGGACACTACCACTGGTCTGCACAACACAGCACCACTTTATACAGCTACACTGGATATATGGTAGCAGAGAACACCAACACTGTGACTGGCTGGACTGATACAGCACAATACACTGACTACACTGGACTGGTTTGCACAACACAGCACCACTTATACAGCTACACTGGATATATCTTCCTGGACTGATACAGCACAATACACTGACTACACTGGACTGGTTTGCACAACACAGCACCACTTATACAGCTACACTGGATATATCTGCCTGGACTGATGCAGCACAATACACTGACTACACTGGACTGGTCTGCACAACACAGCACCACCGGTGTTTCTGGTACGGAAACCTGCGATTTTCTGGGTGTGTCAAACAAAAAGGCAGGCGTGCCCAGGCGTTTTTGGGGAGGGTCTCTGACGTCAGCGCAGACCACTTCCAGGCCGTCTCAGTCGTAGATTAGTGGTAGCCTCAGACCTACTCGCATGTGCTCAAATAGCAAAGTTTCTTCGATGTTCCGGAATATGCGTATGCATTCGCAATTTTGCACGGGGCATTTTTCTTCCTGTTGGAGCGGCAGCTTTCTACTCGCAGACAACTGCAATTTCTCAAAATAGCGTTCCATGTTGAATTAGGCCTAATGTATTTTACTTTCATGGGGTTTACAGTATATATGAAAATTTTGGTGATTCTCCAAATTCTGACCATTTCTCCTTGTTTATTTGGGAGTACAAAACTATTTGACCTATGCCCTCCTATTTATTCCCAGTTCACCTCTCACTTATACCCAGACTCTCCTAGTCTGCAAGTTCTCACGAGCAGGGCCCTGGATCCGCTTGTTCCCTCTCTGCAATATCCTTGACACCCATGCATTCCCTCCCACTCCCAGACAACTTTGTGAAACTTTCTATCATCCCCGGTCACTGGGCCATTGAGTGGAATTATTTGTCGTCATCACTCACTTTGTTACCTAAACATTTCAGTTCTATTTTTTTCCCTTGCACCTAGTATTTATAGGAAATTAGTTGTATTTCACTGTAATTCTTCCCTGTACAATGCAGCTGACACCTTGGGGGTCATTCCGAGTTGTTCGCTCGCAAGTGGATTTTAGCAGATTTGCTCATGCTAAGCCGCCGCCTACTGGGAGTGAATCTTAGCATCTTAAAATTGCGAACGATGTATTCGCAATATTGCGATGACACACCTCGTAGCAGTTTCTGAGTAGCTCCAGACTTACTCGGCATCTGCGATCATTTCACTGCTTGTCGTTCCTGGTTTGACGTCACAAACACACCCAGCGTTCGCCCAGACACTCCCCCGTTTCTCCGGCCACTCCTGCGTTTTTTCTGGAAACGGTAGCGTTTTTTCCCACACGCCCATAAAACGGCCTGTTTCCGCCCAGTAACACCCATTTCCTGTCAATCACATTACGATCGCCAGAACGATGAAAATGCCGTGAGTAAAATTCCTAAGTGCATAGCAAATTTACTTGGCGCAGTCGCAGTGCGGACATTGCGCATGCGCATTAAGCGGAAAATCGCTGCGATGCGAAGATTTTTACAGAGCGAACAACTCGGAATGACCCCCTTTGTTGTAGACATATTAACACAGTAAAATATCACAATTGCCTTGCCGGCGATAGCAAATCTGCAGGGAACCCAAAGCCTGTGGGTGAATTGCTATGTTAACTTTTTCAAGCGCACAAACACTTATGGACTTATTTATAAAATGCTGCAATAAAAATGTTTTATTTTTTATTTTTTTATTGACGCTTATAAAAGGGAAAAAAAATCAAGAAGAGATCTCTGGGATAGCTGAGAGCTACTGATGGCCAGATTTAGGATTTCAGTTACACTAAGAAAAAATAAAATAAAAAAGCAAAATATCTATACATATAATAAAACTGGAAGTGTTGTGTATGTACATAACATTTTTTTTTTATAAATACATGTATACTTCTAGGGACTGCTATGGAGATGAAAAAATGTTGGGGATTTTTGTTTTTGTCTTTTTGCCTGTCTGTTCGTTCCGGCATCACACAAAGACTACTGGATGAATTTTGATTGCGTTTTCACTGTTGTATAGCTTAGTGATCTAGAAAGAAACTGAGGTATATACAGTATGATCTCGATGTGACATAAGGAAGAGTAATAACGGAATAAACAGACCATTGACACTCGGCACTCCCCGTGCAGGCTCCTCAAATCCAAAATTGCTCTCTCTCTCTCTCTCTCTCTATATATATATATATACATATATTGCACAAGAGTTATACATGTATGCATATATAAATACATATATATAGATATATAAAATCTATTTCGCATGAAAGTTCAACTATATATATCAATCACTAATCAGGCAGGTTATCTTAACTCATGAAGTTTCAGTGTACATGTCAATCCAGTAGATCAGGCCTGAACAACCTGTGGCTTTCCAGCTGTTGTGAAACTACAAGTCCTAGTATGCCCTTCTTCACTTTTGCTATTAGGGAATGCTGAAACTGTGGCAGGGCATGCTGGGATGGGTAGGTTCACAAAAGCTGGAGAGACACAGGTTGGCCAGGCCTGCAGTCGATGGCACACCAAGGCAAATGCTACACATGATGCGAGCTGCTATATAGCATAGAGTCGCTGATCATGTTACTTGCAACCTTTCGGTGTTAGGTTGGCAACACTGTCTTTGTAAAATTAGTTCTGCTGAGCAATAACAGACAACCATGTGAGCAAAGTCATGGGCAAACGCTAGTTTAAAAATAAAATTAAAAAGAAACACTAAAAAAATCTATTATTTTCATTGTCATTTTATGGTGGCAGAACAGAATAATACCCCTTTCACATCGCCACTGCTGGATCCCACCCAGGAATTGGAAAAGGGGTTCTTCCCGGGTGGGATCCAGCATTTGACCCTTACTGCAGGCCTCCCGACCCGGCAATTTGCTGGGTCGTTGCAATAGCGGCGGAGGGCGGAGCCGGCAGTGGAGGTGGCGCTGGGAGATGAGTTCCTCTCCACGCCACCTCTCCCTATGTAGTGAACGGGTCCCGGGTCACAGCGACCCGGGAACCCGTTCACGCTGCCACTGATCCGGTATCCAACCCGGGAATAACACTGCTTTATTTCCAGGCTGAATTATCGGGTCAGGCGACTCGGGAATTCAACCATGGCCCTTTCACTCCGCACACCGGCCCGTGTCGACCCGGCAATATTGCCGGTCGATACCGGGTTATTTGTGCAGTGTGAAAAGGTTATTAGTAGCACTGGGTAGATAAATGGTACTGATGTTCAGGTTTAGCATTCCAGGTGCACTAATAAAAATAAATAAATAAATAAATATTTAAAATAAATAAATGATTCAGTATTAAACAGTGTAAAAAAAAATTCTAATTATTTTCACTGCCACACTATGATGGTAAAACAAAAGTATTACAGTGTACATGTACTGCCACTATCCATTTGAAATAGGCTTCAGGTATCACAATCCAAAACCTGGGTGAAGCAAAAATAAATTCTGTGTCCAATTCAAACACATTTATTTATTTTTTTGCCCAGAAAATAGTGTTTCCCCTAAATATCCCTGTCAGGTGTTTAATTACTATTAATTACTTTATTTTAGAGATGTTTGGTTCGGTTCTCCAGAAATCCAAATCCACCCAAACTTTGTGAATCTGAACCCAACCAAAGCTAGGGGGTCATACAGATCTGATTGCAGGGCTGCTAATTTTGCTGTCTTGTGTCTACTACAGGGAGAGTATAAATTTGCAGCGCAATTGTGTGATGCTATGTGTACGCCGAGCTGCTAAAATTCAGTGTGTGCAGTCTCCGCAGAGCCCAGGAATTACTCCTACAGTGCGATCACATCAGGCTGATCGAGGCCGGAACTGACGTCAGACACCCTCCCTGAAAACGCTTGGGAACGCCTGCGTTTTTCTCTGACACTCCCAGTAAACGGTCAGTTACCGCCCTCGAACGGCCTCCTCCTGTCAATCACCTTGCGAACGCCTGTGCGAACGGATTTTTTTATGTTCTTTGTTGTCCAACTCACGTGCGCATTGCGGTGCATACGCATGCGCAGTTACTACCTGATCTGAGTGACCCCCTTGGCACGGATCTCCAGAGTGTATCTGATCTGTACTGAGTCCCAGTTTGGATCTTCCTGCGGATCAGAATTAGGATTTTAAATACGTATTTCAGGATTTTAGATGTTTTTTTATCGATTTTTTGCAATGATTATTGATTTTTTTCCCCAATGATTTTTTAACTGAACCATGGGCCTAATTCAGACCTGATCACTGTGCTGCAAATGACACTGTCCTGTGATCAGATAGTCGCCACCCAGGGGGAGTGAAAATTTGCCCCATGCAAGTGTGCAAATGCATGTGTATGCTGTGTGAAAATTCCCCTCAGTCAGCGGACAGCTGCAAAACCTTTACATCACACTCACCATCGAATGTTTTTCCCATTCTGTGCAGTGTGTGCAGTCTGTGCGTAGCTCAATACTTACTCCTCCAGTGTGAAGAAATCAGGCTGATCGGGGCCAGAGCTGACGTCACACACCCTCCCTGAAAACGCTTGGACACGCCTGCGTTTTTCCTGACACTCCCAGAAAACAGCCAGTTACCACCCACAAAAGTCCGCTTCCTGTCAATCACCTGACGAATAGCCGCGATATCGAAATTTTTGCACCATCCTGTCGCTATTTGGTGACACGCGTGTGCATTGCTGTGCATACGCATGCACAGTAGTTTGATATTCGCCCACTGTGCAAAAACGCACAGCAGCGATCGGGTCTGAATCAGGCCCCAAAATTGGAATCCAAACCAACACTAAAAATAAAGGGTTATATTTACTAAAGTGTGAGTTTTTTTTAGAAGTGGAGATGTTGCCCATAGCAACCAATCAGATTCTACTTTTTATTCATCTAGCACATTCTAGATGATAATAGCTAGAATTTGATTGGTTGCTATGGGCAACATCTCCACTTTTAAAAAACCTCACACTTTAGTAAACTGAACCCAAAATATGGGGGTCCGCTCACATCTTTACTTTTATTTCTCACCTCTGTCAGAAGCACCCAATGCTGTCTGACAGAAAAGGAACATGAACTCCTTCAGAAATAAAAGTGAATCTGCCTTTTATATCCTTTAAATATACAGAACAGAGCTATGACCCTTACAAAGGAAAGTTATTCTTTTTAAGTTGGTCATTGACATGTCACGTTTGTCTTTTATGGGTAGGTGCTTTAATTCAAAGTCAGCTATGGAATGAGTTCAAGACCATTGACCAAATCAAATGGAGTGTGATTTTGTACAAATGTGCGAGTTTAGCGCTAAACTCGTACGTTTTGTAAACTTGACCAATGTAAACTTGCACATTTCTGACCTTACTAAAAACTTGCACATGACAACTCGCATCCAGATGTCTTCCAATACAACAAATAGATCTCGGGCAATGCAATGCAATTGCGAGTTTGTAACTTGCACACAAAACATTACCAAAAACTAGTCTAAAAATAGACCAGCTTCTGGCTGGCGGGTTTGTCAGAAGCATGCACAGATCAGTGAGATCCTTTCATGCTTCTGTGTGTAAAAGTAAAGAAAGAGTTTAAATTTTTTTTTTAAAAGACGTGCAGGTCCCACCAAAAAAAGCATAACCAGCCCAGGGTTCTTCGTATTTTAACAACCAGCACTGAGCTCTTGGACCAGTCCTGGGGGAATAATTCAGACCTGATCGCTAGAGTGCATTTTTTGCAGCCCTGCGATGAGATAGTCGCCACCTACAGGGGGAGGGGAAAAGTGCTGTGCAGGTGTGCAATCGCATTTGTAGCAGAGCTGCACAAACATTAGTTTGTGCAGTCTCTGCTCAGGCCAGGACTTACTTAGCCACTGCGATATATTCCTGGTGATTGGGGCCAGAGATGACGTCAGGCACCCTCCCTCCAAATGCCTGAGCCCGCCTGCATTTTTCCGGACACTCCTGTAAAATGGTCAGTTGCCACCCACAAACGGCCTCTTCCTGTCAATCACCTTGCGATCGCCTGTGCGACTGTTTTTTTTTGCACCATCCCGTCGCTAGGCACCGATACGTATGCGAAGTTCAGATCTGATTGCCTGCCATGCGAAAATGCACAGCAGCGATCAGGTCTGAATTACCCCCTTGGCTTCAAAAATAGGGGGGGGGGGAGTAAAAGAAGTAGGGGTCCCCCGTATTTTTGCAACCAACACCGGGCTCCACTAGCCATAGAGGAAATGCCGCAGCCAGGGTACACTTTTATACAGTACAAGTCCCTGTGGCCGAAACATCACCCCCTCCCCCAACTAGTCACCTCCAGGCACCCAGGGGCCAGGGATGAAGCCTGAGGCTGTCCCCTGGCTCCCGTGGGTGGTGGGTGACGGGCTGATACCCATGAAATGTGTAAAAAAAATCAAAATAAATATTGTCTTTTGCTGTGGAACTACAGGTCCCAGCATGCTGGTAATTGGAGAACCACAAGTACCAGCATGCGGGGCATTAAAGGGCCCGCTGGTACCTGTAGTATGACAACAAAAGAAATATTAAAATAAACACACACATACACCATGACAGTAAAACACACACATACACCATTACACATACTTACCTACATCTCATGCCGCCATTCACGTCCCCTTCTTCAGTAGAATCCACGGGTACCTATAAGAAAATAGATATATAGTAGAGATGAGCAGGTTCGGTTCTCTGAGAACCGAACCCTACTGAACATCACGTCCGAACCCGGATCCGAGTCCAGCTCGGGACTTTCCGCCAGACTTGGAAACCAGAACGAGGATTCCATATAAGGAGCCACGCGTCGCCGCCATTTTAACTCCAGTCATGGAGAGTGTAGCGAGAGGACGTGTCTCTCACCTCAGTGTCTGTATGTGCGGGAAAGTGGTGTGGCGACCTGCTCTGTCTTATGTGTGTCATTCCAGTGCTGTCTTGTGCTGCATCAGTCCAGTGGTGGTGTCTTGTGCTGCTTCAGTCCAGTCACAGTGGTGGTGTCCTCTGCTGCCATATGTCCAGTGCTACTGTGTAAGTCCAGTCCAGTGGTGCTGTGTTGTGCTGCATCAGTCCATTGGTTGTGTCTTGTGCTACATCAGTCCAGTCACAGTGGTGGTGTCCTCTGCTGCCATATGTCCAGTGCTGCTGTGTAAGTCCAGTCCAGTGGTGCTGTGTTGTGCTGCATTAGTCCAGTGGTGGTGCCCCTGTGCTGCTGTATAAGTCCAGTGGTACTGCCGTGTAAGTCCAGTGATACTGCAGTATATGTCCAGTGGTACTGCTGTATAAGTCCAGTGATTCTGCCATATAAATCCAGTCCAGTGGTACTGCCGTATATATGTCCAGTGGTACTGCCATATAAGTCCAGTGACACTGCTGTATAAATCCAGTGATACTGCCTTATAAGTCCAGTGATACTGCCGAATATGTTCAGTGATACTGCCGCATAAGTCCAGTGATACTGCCGTATAAATCCAGTACATTGGTACTGCCGTATATGTCCAGTGGTACTGCCATATATGTTCAGTGATACTGCCGTATAAGTCCAATGATACTGCCGTATAAATCCAGTCCAGTGGTACTGCCATATAAATCCAGTGGTACTGACGTATAAATCCAGTGGTACTGCCATATAAGTCCAGTGATACTGCCATATGTGTCCAGTGGTACTGCCGTATAAGTCCAGAGATACTGCCGTGTAAGTCCAGAGATACTGCCGTATAAGTCCAGTGATACTGCCGTATATGTCCAGTAGTACTGCCATATAAGTCTAGTGGTACTGCCATATAAGTCCAGTGATACTGCAGTATAAGTCCAGTGATACTGCCGTATAAGTCCAGTGATACTGCCGTATAAATCCAGTCCAGTGGTACTGCCGTAAAAATCCACTGGTACTGCCGTATAAATCCAGTGGTACTGCCGTATAAGTCCAGTGACACTGCCGTATATGTCCAGTGGTACTGCCATATAAGTCCAGTGATACTGCCATATAAGTCCAGTGATACTGCCATATAAGTCCAGTGATACTGCCGTATATGTCCAGTGGTACTGCCAGATAAGTCCAGTGATACTGCTGTATAAATCGATTCCATTGGTACTGCCGAATAAGTCCAGTGATACTGCTGTATAAATCCAGTGATACTGCTGTATAAGTCCAGTGATAATGCTGTATAAGTCCAGTGGTACTGCCGTATATGTTCACTGGTGCTGCCGTATAAGTCCAGTGATACTGCCATATAAATCCAGTCCAGTGGTACTACCGTATAAGTCCAGTCTAGTGGTGCTGCCATATAAGTTCAGTGGTACTATCCTGTGCTGCATATTATTTACTCCAAATAAAGGGGTTATTAATATTAAATCCAAATAATTTTTACTGGGTTTTCCCTGTGTGGTGTAGAGGTACGCTCTCCTGTGCTGCATTTTGTTATATAACTCCAGAATAATAATGGAGAACAAAAATTTGGAGGATAAAATAGGGAAACATCAAGAACCACTTCCTCCTACTGCTGCTGCTGCTGCTGTTGTTGCTGCTGGGAGTCGATCGTCATCCCAGAGGGGAAGTTGGAAGACCACTTGTTCTATTTCAACTTAGCAAATGACTGTCCAACAGTATTTTGCAAGGAAGATGAAATGTGACAGCAGTCATCCTGTTGCAAAGCGGATAACTGAGGCCTTGACAGCTGTGTTGGTGTCAGACGTGCGTCCGGTATCCGCCATTATTGCAGTGGGACTGCAGTGCCACTCCTAGATGGGCCAGGTGTTTGTGCCGCACACTTGTGTTGCTTAGCTTAGTCATCCAGCTACCTCATTGCACCTCTTTTACTTCTTTGCATGATGTGCTGTTTGGGGACTAGTTTTTTTTAAGTGCCCTCCTGTCTGCCACTGCAGTGCCACTCCTAGATGGGCCAGGTGTTTGTGCCGCACACTTGTGTCGCTTAGCTTAGACATACATCTGCCTCGGTGCAACTTTTAGGCCTAAAAACAATATTGTGAGGTGTTCAGAATAGACTGGAAATGAGTGGAAATTATTGTTATTGAGGTTAATAATACCATAGGATCAAAATTACCTCCAAATTCTGTGATTTTAGCTTTTTTTTTTTTTTTTTCAAAAAATCATCCAGATCCAAAAACAAAAACAAAACCAACACCCGAAAGGGTGGTTTTGGCAAAACCTATCCGGATCCAAAACACGAGCGGGGATCCAGATCCAAAACCAAAACACGAAAAGTGCCCGTCGCACATCTCTAATATATACTGACCTAATCCAATGAATCTGTCCTCTTCATTCCATGTAGGTATCCAGGGGTTAATAAATAACAAACCGGACAAAACCCGAACCTCGTAACTGAAGGAGATCCATGTATACAGACTCCTGTCACTAAGAGGGGATCCGTGCTGAAGATCGACAGTGTCTAGGTCGACAATGTTTAGGTCGACCACTATAGGTCGACAGTCACTAGGTCGACATGGATGGAAGGTCGACAGGGTTTCTAGGTCGACATGTGCTAGGTCGACAGGTCTAAAGGTCGACATGAGTTTTTCACATTTTTTTTCTTTTTTTTTATTTTTTCATACTTAACGATCCACGTGGACTACGATTGGAACGGTAAAGTGTGCCGAGCGAAATGGTAGCGGAGCGAAGGCACCATGCTCGAAGCATGGCGAGCGAAGCGAGCCATGCGAGGGGACGCGGTGCACTAATTTGGGATCCCGGTCACTCTACGAAGAAAACGACACAAAAAAAAAAAATCCTTGTGTCGACCTTTAGACCTGTCGACCTAGCACATGTCGACCTAGAAACCCTGTCGACCTTCCATCCATGTCGACCTAGTGACTGTCGACCTATAGTGGTCGACCTAAACATTGTCGACCTAGACACTGTCAATTTGATGAACCACACCCCACTAAGAGACCCGCCAGCCAATCAGGGAGCGCTATGGCGTGGCGCTTCCTGATCTCACTGATCTGTGCATGCTTCTGACAAACTCGAACAATGTAATGAAACATCCCATTACATTATTCGAGATTTCATTCTAGAAAAGTCACACTACATCACACAATGTAATAGCCTCGAACTTAAAAAATCTCAGGCTGTTACATTGGCCCTCATTCCGAGTTGTTCGCTCGCAAGGCGAATTTAGCAGAGTTGCTCAGGCTAAGCCTACGCCTACTGGGAGTGTATCTTAGCTTCTTAAAATTGCGACCGATGTATTCGCAATATTGCGATTACAAACTACTTAGCAGTTTCTGAGTAGCTCCAGACTTACTCGGTATCTGCGATCAGTTCAGTGCTTGTCGTTCCTGGTTTGACGTCATAAACACACCCAGCGTTCGCCCAGACACTCCCCCGTTTCTCCGGCCACTCCTGCGTTTTTTCCGGAAACGGTAGCGTTTTTATCCACACGCCCCTAAAACGCCGTGTTTCCGCCCAGTAACACCCATTTCCTGTCAATCACACTACGATCGCCGGAGCGAAGAAAAAGCCGTGAGTAAAAACACTATCTTCATGGTAAAATTACTTGGCGCAGTCGCAGTGCGATTATTGCGCATGCGTACTAAGCGGAATTTCACTGCGATGCAATGAAAATTACCGAGCGAACGACTCGGAATGAGGGCCATTGGGCGAGTTTGGGGACAAACTCGCACCTTCTAAAGTGCAAGAAGGAGTGGGTTTGTCCCGCAAAAAAAACAAAAAAAAACCCACAGCATTACGTAGGGTCATTCTGACCCGAATGCTGGCTGCAGTTTATCGCAGCACAGCGAAGGCCATCGTTGCCTAGCGATCGCCACTGCCTGATTGACAGGCAGAGGCGGTCGCTGGGCGGGAGGGAGCTGGACAGTGGTGTTAAGCTGCCGTTTTGGGGTCACGGTCCAGCCAACGCAGGCGTGGCCGGACCGTTGGGAGGGGCGGGCCGCGTGATGTCACACACAGCCGCTGTGACCCAGGCAGCGAAGAGGTTCTCTCGGCCAGTCGCAGGAGCTGCGCTGGCTGGGAGTTACTCCTCAAATGCAAAAGCATCACCGCTGTGCGATCCTTTTGCATTTCTGCAGGTGGGGGGGCGGCACTGACATGCGGGGCGGACTAGCCCTGTGCTGAGCGTCCCCCCGCATGTCTGAGTGCCTGATCGTAGCTGTGCTAAATTTAACACAGCTACGATCAACTCGGAATGACCCCCTACATCTGGCCCCAGATATTAGTCGTTTTCTCTTTCAAAAATAACTGTATGCGTCGCCCAGATGTGGACAACAATCTTGCAGCCTTCTATGGCCGTACTGGAGGGTGCAGTGTGATGGGCAATTCCAACCTGCATTATCTGGCAGTCACTTATGAAGAATACCTGTGTGTAAATTATTTATTACATGAATTGCATTGTGGGACAGTTCTCCAGGCTGAAAACAGAACAGGCGTCTGCAGGCATCCTTGATCTTTTGCAAACACAAATATCGTATTGTGAGGATAATCCGCCCGGAGGCGGCTTCAAATAAAGAAAAGTTTCAGGCAGGCGATGCCTCTAACAACATTTAAGTTTACTGTCAGCAAGCAGAGTCGGGTACTGTCTGAGATATGGACTGCGGTACAAAAAAAACATAGGAATTAGTCTGCCAAACAGAAAGACATATCAGAAACGGACACGTATTCAGAATTAATGATGAAGATTGAAGATCAAAGACAGCACTGTAAGACTTTCAGAGTCCTCTATACCTTATATTGTATTGCTGGGTTTTTTAGCTAGCCTGTAATACACATACAGGATAATTTCATATGAAAAAAAATTATCAATTCCGTCGTTTTTGAATGTACAGTATATTGCAAGGCTGAAAATAAGCAGAAGAACCTATGAGAATGACTAGATAATTACCATGACTGTCCAATTAGCATGTTCTGTTCCCCCGCACTGCTGTCTGCAGCCAGTATTCTGTCCATGTGCTATAATTTACCAATAGATCTGTATGTTACACAGACGATTATTTACTCTAATATTTAATGTTAATAAATATGTGAGACTGTACTAGTAGTTGTGCCCAGCCCTGCCTGGTATTGGCATATCTATAATGGGTACAGGCTGAAGGTGCACACTGGCCCCTGGGTTCAGGTAGGTCCACATTGCACATCCTGCAACCATTTTCTTATACCTACCCAGGGCCGGTTCACGATCACACTGAACCCTAGGCAAAGTTTCATCTTAGCTCCCCCCCCAACCTGCAACACCCCCCCCCCCCCCCCCCTCACCCGCCCCAGCACACACACACCAAAATGGACAATGGTGGGCTGGGGTGAATTGCATCATTACACATATATGTACTGAGAAAAGGGACAACACTTACAGACCTTTAAAGTGATAATGTATTTTATAAACAAAGTCACAAAATTTTGTGACTTTGCTCACAATATACTTTCACTTTGAAAGTCCTTGAGTGCCATCTATTCTTTATGTATACATGCTAGGAATCATATACTATAGGACACCAGGGCCAATGTCACTTTTTTTTATATATACTGTACATGGGGTCTGGGGGGAATATTTAATTGTGGTTGGGTATGGGATGCAGCATTACAGTGACGCTGTGGGTGCAGACTTGTAGACAGGTGCTGCTTGCTGCTGGACAGACGAGATCCAGAGGCCTAGAGGAGGTGCATCAGGGCTATGAGAAGTGCCCATGGGAGCGTCCCTAGTTACATTCGCCTCCTATGTGGCTTCATATGACTTGATGTTACACATGTCGGCATGGAGGAAGTGCTGAGACACTATGTGGCACAGCCTGATAGTGGCAGCTGCATCTGATTAAACCCACAGCAGTGGTTAGCGCAGTGTAAAAGGAGGAGTTCGCATACAGAGACAGCCTTCAGTTTTTCACTAGATGAATTCAGTGGCACCCTCCAAGGGCCGGTGCCCCTAGGCAGCCGCCTAAAGCTGCCTAATGGTAGAGCCGGCCCTGTACCTGCCCCTCTGGAGTCCCACGGCGGCCGGCGCTTCTGATCACCACCAGTGTGGTGGGCATTTTCCTGGTAATTGCACATGTGCAGTAGAGATGTCCTCGGGAATAAGGCACGGGTATCTTGTTCACCGAGACCTGCACATGCGCAGTAGACTCTGGCACAGAGGCAGCATATACAGCGCTGCGAGGTGGGGCCAGCACACAGCCTGCACACGGGCCCTCTCCTCTCTTTATCTGCCCCTGCCTCCTGGGTTTTCTCTCTCTCTCTTCCTGTCGTTCTCTTTCCTCCTCTTCTCTTTATAACTACTCCCATTTATATCTCTCCTCCTCAGAGCCGGCCCTAGCCAATTTGATGCCCTAGGCAAAATTTTGTCTGGTGCCCCCTAGCTCCGCCGCTAGTTCTGCATCTGTACCTGCAACGCTCAGGTAGTGGGGCCCACCGGGGGGTTACCCTGTGGGCCAGTTCAACTCTGCACAATGCCACACAGTAATGACCATAATACATATAATTCCACACAGTAAAGGAACCTTACACATATGCCCCACATTAGTAATGCCCATAATACACATAATGCCACACAGTAATGCACCTTACACATACAGATGTAGCCACCTTTATCTTGAGTGGCTGCGGCGTTTGTCCCGTTCGACCATACGCAGCGTACTGGGGCGTAGCGAGGCGCGCCTAGTCACAGAGAGGCTATCTAATCGCACGGAGACAGACATTTGACGTTTGGCGTTACCTTTACGTGTAATACCTGCGATCAGCCACCAGATGTCGCTTTTTACAATCACCACTGCGCATGCGTGTGGTCTCCCGTAAAATACAATACTGAAATACATAATAAGGACTACTTTACTAAGGCGTCTCATTACGCTGCATACAGTAAATACTCATTACGCTGCATTATTTAATACAGTACTGTATATACGACACCGACGCAAATAGTACAGCATACAGTACTGTATATGATCCATCTACAATACTTTATGAATACTGTATGTGAGCGTCCAAGTCCCGCAGACAAAACATACAGTACTGTAAAACCAGTAGTGTACACTGTCGCAAATGGATGTGTGTTACAAGTCCACTATTGCCTCTCAAGATTATAAAATAATATAATACAGTGCATTATTACAGAAAAAAAAAAAGAAAAAAAAAGAAAGAAAGCACATCAGGTCTCGAACCCTGGACCCCCAGCGAGGGAGGTGGGAGCCTTCACCCCTAGCCCACGACGACTCATGAGAGATTTCCAATTTCATGTGTGAAAGTACTGCAAACAGCGCCCGGCCCCCGCCCCATTGCTGTTGGTTTATGCTTAAGAGGACTCGGACGCTCGCATTTGTAAAGCACGGTGTTTTCCTCCGCCTCCTGCTAGCCTGTTGCCCTTCCCCCATGTGAGCCTGCACAGATCATGCAGTAGACAGGGAGGGAATGCAGGTCATGTGCAATACACAAACGCCCACTGTAGTACTGTTTTGCTCACTTACAGTACTGTACTGTAGGTTGCATTTAGCGTAAAGAATCGCTCCTGCAGATGTACTTTGATTTATGTGAAACCTGTGTGCATCCTTCCATTGGATGTACTGTATTGGAGAGAAAAAAAAAATGTTACTGTGAATGTCACGGGAACACATTAAAAATAAGGTTGGCACTTCCTTCCCATTGGTGTTGGTTTACAGTATGCCGTAGTGTACTCGGACGCTCATGTAATTGCATTTCAAAGGCACAGTATTTTCCATCGTCTCCCCCCTACCCCCATCGCCCTTCCCCCCTGGGGGCCTGCACAGGGAGGAAATTCAGGTCCTGTGCAATACACAAACGCTGAAGATCTACAGTACTGTTTTGCTCAGTTGGTAGCGTCAGAATACACTCATTTCATTCCCGCTGTTTAGGTGCATTTAGCGTAAAGAATCGCTCCTGCAGATGTACTTTGATTTATGTGAAACCTGTGTGCATCCTTCCATTGACTGTCTTACAATGTAAATAAAATAATACAGTGCATTATTACAGAAAAAAAAAAAAAGAAAAAGAAAGAAAGCACATCAGGTCTCGAACCCTGGACCCCCAGCGAGGGAGGTGGGAGCCTTCACCCCTAGCCCACGACGCCTCATGAGAAATTTCCAATTTCATGTGTGAAAGTACTGCAAACAGCGCCCGGCCCCCGCCCCATTGCTGTTGGTTTATGCCTTAGAGGACTCGGACGCTCGCATTTGTAAAGCACGGTGTTTTCCTCCGCCTCCTGCTAGCCTGTTGCCCTTCCCCCATGGGAGCCTGCACAGATCATGCAGTAGACAGGGAGGGAATGCAGGTCATGTGCAATACACAAACGCCCACTGTAGTACTGTTTTGCTCACTTACAGTACTGTACTGTAGGTTGCATTTAGCGTAAAGAATCGCTCCTGCAGATGTACTTTGATTTATGTGAAACCTGTGTGCATCCTTCCATTGACTGTCTTACAATGTAAATAAAATAATACAGTGCATTATTACAGAAAAAAAAAAAAAAAGAAAGAAAGCACATCAGGTCTCGAACCCTGGACCCCCAGCGAGGGAGGTGGGAGCCTTCACCCCTAGCCCACGACGCCTCATGAGAGATTTCCAATTTCATGTGTGAAAGTACTGCAAACAGCGCCCGGCCCCCGCCCCATTGCTGTTGGTTTATGCCTTAGAGGACTCGGACGCTTGCATTTGTAAAGCACGGTGTTTTCCTCCGCCTCCTGCTAGCCTGTTGCCCTTCCCCCATGGGAGCCTGCACATATCATGCAGTAGACAGGGAGGGAATGCAGGTCATGTGCAATACACAAACGCCCACTGTAGTACTGTTTTGCTCACTTACAGTACTGTACTGTAGGTTGCATTTAGCGTAAAGAATCGCTCCTGCAGATGTACTTTGATTTATGTGAAACCTGTGTGCATCCTTCCATTGACTGTCTTACAATGTAAATAAAATAATACAGTGCATTATTACAGAAAAAAAAAAAAAGAAAGAAAGCACATCAGGTGTCGAACCCTGGACCCCCAGCGAGGGAGGTGGGAGCCTTCACCCCTAGCCCACGACGCCTCATGAGAGATTTCCAATTTCATGTGTGAAAGTACTGCAAACAGCGCCCGGCCCCCGCCCCATTGCTGTTGGTTTATGCCTTAGAGGACTCGGACGCTCGCATTTGTAAAGCACGGTGTTTTCCTCCGCCTCCTGCTAGCCTGTTGCCCTTCCCCCATGGGAGCCTGCACAGATCATGCAGTAGACAGGGAGGGAATGCAGGTCATGTGCAATACACAAACACCCACTGTAGTACTGTTTTGCTCACTTACAGTACTGTACTGTAGGTTGCATTTAGCGTAAAGAATCGCTCCAGCAGATGTACTTTGATTTATGTGAAACCTGTGTGCATCCTTCCATTGGATGTACTGTATTGGAGAGAAAAAAAAATGTTACAGTGAATGTCACGGGAACACATTAAAAATAAGGTTGGCACTTCCCTCCCATTGGTGTTGGTTTACAGTATGCCGTAGTGTACTCGGACGCTCATGTAATTGCATTTCAAAGGCACAGTATTTTCCATCGTCTCCCCCCTACCCCCATCGCCCTTCCCCCCTGGGGGCCTGCACAGGGAGGAAATTCAGGTCCTGTGCAATACACAAACGCTGAAGATCTACAGTACTGTTTTGCTCAGTTGGTAGCGTCAGAATACACTCATTTCATTCCCGCTGTTTAGGTGCATTTAGCGTAAAGAATCGCTCCTGCAGATGTACTTTGATTTATGTGAAACCTGTGTGCATCCTTCCATTGACTGTCTTACAATGTAAATAAAATAATACAGTGCATTATTACAGAAAAAAAAAAAAAAAAAAGAAAGAAAGCACATCAGGTCTCGAACCCTGGACCCCCAGCGAGGGAGGTGGGAGCCTTCACCCCTAGCCCACGACGCCTCATGAGAGATTTCCAATTTCATGTGTGAAAGTACTGCAAACAGCGCCCGGCCCCCGCCCCATTGCTGTTGGTTTATGCCTTAGAGGACTCGGACGCTCGCATTTGTAAAGCACGGTGTTTTCCTCCGCCTCCTGCTAGCCTGTTGCCCTTCCCCCATGGGAGCCTGCACAGATCATGCAGTAGACAGGGAGGGAATGCAGGTCATGTGCAATACACAAACGCCCACTGTAGTACTGTTTTGCTCACTTACAGTACTGTACTGTAGGTTGCATTTAGCGTAAAGAATCGCTCCTGCAGATGTACTTTGATTTATGTGAAACCTGTGTGCATCCTTCCATTGACTGTCTTACAATGTAAATAAAATAATACAGTGCATTATTACAGAAAAAAAAAAAAAAAAAAGAAAGCACATCAGGTCTCGAACCCTGGACCCCCAGCGAGGGAGGTGGGAGCCTTCACCCCTAGCCCACGACGCCTCATGAGAGATTTCCAATTTCATGTGTGAAAGTACTGCAAACAGCGCCCGGCCCCCGCCCCATTGCTGTTGGTTTATGCCTTAGAGGACTCGGACGCTCGCATTTGTAAAGCACGGTGTTTTCCTCCGCCTCCTGCTAGCCTGTTGCCCTTCCCCCATGGGAGCCTGCACAGATCATGCAGTAGACAGGGAGGGAATGCAGGTCATGTGCAATACACAAACGCCCACTGTAGTACTGTTTTGCTCACTTACAGTACTGTACTGTAGGTTGCATTTAGCGTAAAGAATCGCTCCTGCAGATGTACTTTGATTTATGTGAAACCTGTGTGCATCCTTCCATTGGATGTACTGTATTGGAGAGAAAAAAAAAATGTTACAGTGAATGTCACGGGAACACATTAAAAATAAGGTTAGCACTTCCTTCCCATTGGTGTTGGTTTACAGTATGCCGTAGTGTACTCGGACGCTCATGTAATTGCATTTCAAAGGCACAGTATTTTCCATCGTCTCCCCCCTACCCCCATCGCCCTTCCCCCCTGGGGGCCTGCACAGGGAGGAAATTCAGGTCCTGTGCAATACACAAACGCTGAAGATCTACAGTACTGTTTTGCTCAGTTGGTAGCGTCAGAATACACTCATTTCATTCCCGCTGTTTAGGTGCATTTAGCGTAAAGAATCGCTCCTGCAGATGTACTTTGATTTATGTGAAACCTGTGTGCATCCTTCCATTGACTGTCTTACAATGTAAATAAAATAATACAGTGCATTATTACAGAAAAAAAAAAAAAAAAGAAAGAAAGCACATCAGGTCTCGAACCCTGGACCCCCAGCGAGGGAGGTGGGAGCCTTCACCCCTAGCCCACGACGCCTCATGAGAGATTTCCAATTTCATGTGTGAAAGTACTGCAAACAGCGCCCGGCCCCCGCCCCTTTGCTGTTGGTTTATGCCTTAGAGGACTCGGACGCTCGCATTTGTAAAGCACGGTGTTTTCCTCCGCCTCCTGCTAGCCTGTTGCCCTTCCCCCATGGGAGCCTGCACAGATCATGCAGTAGACAGGGAGGGAATGCAGGTCATGTGCAATACACAAACGCCCACTGTAGTACTGTTTTGCTCACTTACAGTACTGTACTGTAGGTTGCATTTAGCGTAAAGAATCGCTCCTGCAGATGTACTTTGATTTATGTGAAACCTGTGTGCATCCTTCCATTGGATGTACTGTATTGGAGAGAAAAAAAAAATGTTACAGTGAATGTCACGGGAACACATTAAAAATAAGGTTGGCACTTCCTTCCCATTGGTGTTGGTTTACAGTATGCCGTAGTGTACTCGGACGCTCATGTAATTGCATTTCAAAGGCACAGTATTTTCCATCGTCTCCCCCCTACCCCCATCGCCCTTCCCCCCTGGGGGCCTGCACAGGGAGGAAATTCAGGTCCTGTGCAATACACAAACGCTGAAGATCTACAGTACTGTTTTGCTCAGTTGGTAGCGTCAGAATACACTCATTTCATTCCCGCTGTTTAGGTGCATTTAGCGTAAAGAATCGCTCCTGCAGATGTACTTTGATTTATGTGAAACCTGTGTGCATCCTTCCATTGACTGTCTTACAATGTAAATAAAATAATACAGTGCATTATTACAGAAAAAAAAAAAAAAAAAAAAAGAAAGAAAGCACATCAGGTCTCGAACCCTGGACCCCCAGCGAGGGAGGTGGGAGCCTTCACCCCTAGCCCACGACGCCTCGTGAGAGATTTCCAATTTCATGTGTGAAAGTACTGCAAACAGCGCCCGGCCCCCGCCCCATTGCTGTTGGTTTATGCCTTAGAGGACTCGGACGCTCGCATTTGTAAAGCACGGTGTTTTCCTCCGCCTCCTGCTAGCCTGTTGCCCTTCCCCCATGGAGCCTGCACAGATCATGCAGTAGACAGGGAGGGAATGCAGGTCATGTGCAATACACAAACGCCCACTGTAGTACTGTTTTGCTCACTTACAGTACTGTACTTTAGGTTGCATTTAGCGTAAAGAATCGCTCCTGCAGATGTACATTGATTTATGTGAAACCTGTGTGCATCCTTCCATTGACTGTCTTACAATGTAAATAAAATAATCCAGTGCATTATTACAGAAAAAAAAAAAAAAAAAAAAGAAAGAAAGCACATCAGGTCTCGAACCCTGGACCCCCAGCGAGGAAGGTGGGAGCCTTCACCCCTATCCCACGACGCCTCATGAGAGATTTCCAATTTCATGTGTGAAAGTACTGCAAACAGCGCCCGGCCCCCGCCCCATTGCTGTTGGTTTATGCCTTAGAGGACTCGGACGCTCGCATTTGTAAAGCACGGTGTTTTCCTCCGCCTCCTGCTAGCCTGTTGCCCTTCCCCCATGGGAGCCTGCACAGATCATGCAGTAGACAGGGAGGGAATGCAGGTCATGTGCAATACACAAACGCCCACTGTAGTACTGTTTTGCTCACTTACAGTACTGTACTGTAGGTTGCATTTAGCGTAAAGAATCGCTCCTGCAGATGTACTTTGATTTATGTGAAACCTGTGTGCATCCTTCCATTGGATGTACTGTATTGGAGAGAAAAAAAAATGTTACAGTGAATGTCACGGGAACACATTAAAAATAAGGTTGGCACTTCCTTCCCATTGGTGTTGGTTTACAGTATGCCGTAGTGTACTCGGACGCTCATGTAATTGCATTTCAAAGGCACAGTATTTTCCATCGTCTCCCCCCTACCCCCATCGCCCTTCCCCCCTGGGGGCCTGCACAGGGAGGAAATTCAGGTCCTGTGCAATACACAAACGCTGAAGATCTACAGTACTGTTTTGCTCAGTTGGTAGCGTCAGAATACACTCATTTCATTCCCGCTGTTTAGGTGCATTTAGCGTAAAGAATCGCTCCTGCAGATGTACTTTGATTTATGTGAAACCTGTGTGCATCCTTCCATTGACTGTCTTACAATGTAAATAAAATAATACAGTGCATTATTACAGAAAGAAAAAAAAAGAAAGCACATCAGGTCTCGAACCCTGGACCCCCAGCGAGGGAGGTGGGAGCCTTCACCCCTAGCCCACGACGCCTCATGAGAGATTTCCAATTTCATGTGTGAAAGTACTGCAAACAGCGCCCGGCCCCCGCCCCATTGCTGTTGGTTTATGCCTTAGAGGACTCGGACGCTCGCATTTGTAAAGCACGGTGTTTTCCTCCGCCTCCTGCTAGCCTGTTGCCCTTCCCCCATGGGAGCCTGCACAGATCATGCAGTAGACAGGGAGGGAATGCAGGTCATGTGCAATACACAAACGCCCACTGTAGTACTGTTTTGCTCACTTACAGTACTGTACTGTAGGTTGCATTTAGCGTAAAGAATCGCTCCTGCAGATGTACTTTGATTTATGTGAAACCTGTGTGCATCCTTCCATTGACTGTCTTACAATGTAAATAAAATAATACAGTGCATTATTACAGAAAAAAAAAAAAAAAAAAAGAAAGAAAGCACATCAGGTCTCGAACCCTGGACCCCCAGCAAGGGAGGTGGGAGCCTTCACCCCTAGCCCATGACGCCTCATGAGAGATTTCCAATTTCATGTGTGAAAGTACTGCAAACAGCGCCCGGCCCCCGCCCCATTGCTGTTGGTTTATGCCTTAGAGGACTCGGACGCTCGCATTTGTAAAGCACGGTGTTTTCCTCCGCCTTCTGCTAGTCCTCCATTCCCATTATGCATTAGCGAACTCAGACGCTCATATATTTTAAAAGCACGGTGTTTATACATTGTACTGTACATTCTTCCTTTTACACAATTACTGTAGTTGCGTCTCCATACACATACAGTACTCCATACTTTTTCCACCGCCTCCCGTTACGCCTACAGTATTGCTAGAGCTGTAGATCAATCCGCCGCTATACTGTACGATCGAAAGTACTGGATTAGTGGAGCATTAGCCACACAGTGGTGGAGATGTGTAATGCATGATGAGTATCTAGATCGCCTCAACGCGCCTGCCTGTGATTAAACTCAGCTATCGCATTAGCGTGACTAAACGCCCGTCTCGGCGGAGAAACAGTCAAGATAAAGGTGGCTACATCTGTATGCCCCACATTAGTAATGCCCATAATACACATATACTGCCACAGATACTGCCACACTTGCTGGTTATACAAAAAGATCAGTATCAAATATGTAGAAACTGTCCATTCTCTTCACTATTCAGTGTGTTTGCTGGTGTCTGTTACTCCCGTTAACTGCATGCCCTTTATTTTATACTGTGGGAGCTAAATGCTCTGCCCTCCAGTCTGATGTGTCCAAAAGTCATGCTGCACTGATGTTTCATTTAGAAATAGCACAACGCAACTTACTGACCACGTTACAGTGCTAGATGGCTGGGGAATTTTACGGCATGGACTGACTAGGAAATAAAGTGTGGGGAGAACACTGCCCATGTTATGTCCCTGCAGACACCTGGGGTTTGCACAGGGATAAGGGACACACACAGGATGGCAGGGCCCCCCTCCCCCATGTGCACAAGCAGTATAGGTGATGTCAGGTTTCTGTGAAGCAGTCTTCCAAAATACACATGTGTTATCATAAGAAGCCATCCAGTAATAACCTTATATAGTCAGTAAAAATGTCACAGGTCCAGGAATTGCATTTACTGGGCTTCTGCTGTCTGTCTGAGGTCTCACAAGTCAGGGGCATTCAAGCATGTCGGAGGAAGTTTAAGGCACAGTGTGCATTTTTTTTGACAAATGTAAACAGCAGTGTATACAAGTACTGATTGAATACATTTGGAAAGTAACAGTTAGTTTGCGGACTGTCCCTCTCAGCATGAGATACTGCAGGGACATGCTTGGGTGCCCCTAGACATGCTTCAATGTCCTAGGCAAATGCCTAGCCTGCCTATAGCTAAGGCCGGCTCTGCTCCTCCTCTTTCTCCCCCTCTTACACCATTTCTCTCCTCCTCCTCCTCTTCTACAGTAGTTCTCTTATCAGAACTTGGTTACTTGAGTTTATTATATAGATTGTCCTTAGTACCAATCAGATGTTGACACTGTGAACCCATCGACTGTTTGAGGATGCCAATCTGGTGGTGTCGACCTTATAAAATGTTGACATTGTTACTGTTAGCAATTTGCCCTCCACTTTGACCGTCCCCACCTCCTCTTTGCTGTTCTCCACCCCCACTCTGTCATGGCTCCACCTAGTCGATTCGTAGCATCTCCCAACACTTTGACTGCCCTCGCCAGCTCCCATACTTACCCTAGCTGTCGATCTTCCTCTCTGGTGTCTGTGTGCAATGGAGACGGGACAAACCTCCTACAACTATTAAAGGTAAATGACATATAAATAGGTAGATCAAAAGATAGATAGATAGATAGATAGATATATAGATAGATAGATAGATAGATAGATGTACGGCCTCCTATCAATTATATGTTTACAATTATTGAGTACTGATGTTGTTGGTAATTGTTTAGTAGTGATGTCACTGTTTGTCAGGACCAACTTTCACCTGAGACTGTTGTGACATTTATGTGATAGAGAGTGGGATGTACTAAGCATCGCATTTGCAATGTGGTACCTCCTGCCTCTTATCAGGTACATACCAACATTAATAATCAGATACTAAGAGGTACTGTATATTTACTAAAGGTCCATTTTAATTGATTTTGATCAATTAGAATTGATCTTAATCGATGTTGGGCTTCCAGGGCTAACACACACATTTACTAACATTTAAAAATGAATATAAAAATCATCTGTTAGTAAATACGTCTTTTAACCCTTAAGCTCAACATCAGTTACGATTGATTTTTATTGATCTGAAATCAGGCAAAATAGATTAAAATCAACCTTTATTATATATACTGCTAGGAGCGGTTACCAGAGGCAACCACCAATTCAGGGGCGCACCTAGAGAGTAGGAGGCCTGTGTGCAGGCTTTGGCTGGGTCCCCTCACCTTTAGCTGGCAGCGCAGTAGCTCTGGGCACTAGGGGCACTAGGCGACCCTAGCAATGTCCCAGGGTCTACTGCATATGCACAGGCCTCCGAGAAAATGGTGTAGTGGCCATTTTCCCAGTGATTTCCTTCCTGCGCATGCACTGCACCATTTTCCTAGTGATTCCTGCACGCTACTGCTAGTGACTCGAGTCTCCGGAGGGTAATAATTGAAAAAAATGGGCGCAGGGGTGTGTAATTCCAACCACTGCTATTTGTGAGCACTCCGGCACAGGCTCTTACATGAATATACTGCACACTCTACCAGCCTATAAGGGGTTATTTTAGGTCTCTTATACCCCTGTGTTACTTACATGCAGACCTAGATTTTCAGCTCTCTGTTAACTGATTTGGAACCAACAGATTGATACATTGTGAACATTCAAAAACCACAGTTGCAGCATACATCATATCCAGAAAGCAACAATTAGCTACCGTATATACTCGAGTATAAGCCTTTTTCAGCACTTTTTTTTTGTGCTGAAAAAGCCCCCTCGGCTTATACTCGAGTCAGTGGGAAGGAGGGACACGGAGGGCACAGTGCGCGCCTCTCCTGTATTCCTCCTGCGTCTCCGGCAGGTCTATTAAATAAAGTACCCGTTCATGAGCTCTGATTGGCTCATGAACCGGCACTTTATTTAACAGACCCGCTGCCGGAGAAGCAGGAGGGACACAGGAGTGGCGTGCGCTGTGCCCTCAGTGTCCTCCTTCTCAAGACAGCAGGGGAGCGGGGAGCAGGGAGGGTAAGTTGTACCTGGCACTGGGGAAGCATATTTGGCACTTGGAGGGTGGGGCATATCTAGCACTGTGGGGCATATCTGGCAGTATGAGGGCATATCTGGCACTGTGGGGGAATATCTGGCAGTATGAGGGCATATCTGGCACTGTGGGGGAATATCTGGCAGTATGAGGGCATATCTGGCACTGTGGGGGAATATCTGGCAGTATGAGGGCATATCTGGCACTGTGGGGGAATATCTGGCAGTATGAGGGCATATCTGGCACTGTGGGGGAATATCTGGCAGTATGAGGGCATATCTGGCACTGTGGGGGAATATCTGGCACTATGAGGGTATATCTGGCACTATGAGGGCATATCTGGCACTCTGGGGGAATATCTGGCAGTATGAGGGCATATCTGGCACTATGAGGGCATATCAGGCATTGTGGGGGAATATCTGGCAGTATGAGGGCATATCTGGCACTGTGGGGGAATATCTGGCAGTATGAGGGCATATCTGGCATTGTGGGGGAATATCTGGCAGTATGAGGGCATATCTGGCAGTATGAGGGCATATCAGGCACTGTGGGGGCATATCTGGCAGTGTGAGGGCATATCTGGCACTGTGAGGGAATATCTGGCAGTGTGAGGGCATATCTGGCATTGTGGGGGAATATCTGGCAGTATGAGGGCATATCAGGCACTGTGGGGGCATATCTGGCACTGTGAGGGAATATCTGGCAGTGTGAGGGCATATCTGGCATTGTGGGGGAATATCTGGCAGTATGAGGGCACATCTGGCACTGTGGGGAAATATCAGGCAGCATGAGGGCATATCTGGCACTGTGGGGGCATATCTGGCAGTATGAGGGCATATCTGGCACTGTGGGGGCATATCTGGCAGTATGAGGGCATATCTGGCACTATGAGGGCTGTGTACGGCTAAAGCTGCATTTCCCACCCTAGGCTTATACTCGAGTCAATAAGTTTTCCCAGGTTTTTGTGGTAAAATTAGGTGCCTCGGCTTATATTCGGGTCGACTTATACTCAAGTATATACGGTATATATTATATCCAGAAAGCTGTCATTTTGACTTGAACGGCCCGTCATATACAGATAGTCTTTTTAAGGATGTTGCAGGAAGCATTTTGTTGCCAGTGTTTTACATATGTATTTATCTCTTGCCATTACAGGTATTACAGTTATTTTCCATAAGTTTTTAGGCTGTGGAGAGGGGTGTAGATCATTAGATCGACAGTGTCTAGGTTGACAATGTTTAGGTCGACCACTATAGGTCAACAGTCACTAGGTCGACAGGGTTTCTAGGTCGACATGTTCTAGGTCGACAGGTCAAAAGGTCTACATGAGTTTTTCATGTTTTTTTGGTGTCGTTTTCTCTGTACAGTGACCGGGAACCCCAATTAGTGCACCGTGTCCCCTCGCATGGCTCGCTTCGCTCGGCACAGATTAGCATTCCAACCGTAGTCCATGTGGATCGTTAAGTATGAAAAAGTTCAAAAAAATTATTTAAAAAAAAAAAACTCATGTCGACCTTATGACCCATCGACCTAGAACATGTCGACCTAGAAACCCTGTCGACCTTCAAACCCTGTCGACCTAGTGACTGTTGACCTATAGTGGTCGACCTAAACATTGTCGACCTAGGCCCTGTCGCTCTTCAGACCGGATCCCGTGGAGAGTGAGGGTCAGGGAAAGGCACCACCAGGTAGGGTTAGGCTGCAATTATTATTATTATTATCATTTATTTCTATGGCGCCACAAGGGTTCCGCAGCGCCCAATTACAAAGTACAAATGCACATAAAAAATAGGAAAACAGTGACTTACAGTTGAAGACAATATAGGACAAGTACAGGGTAACTAAGCATAACTACACCAGTAAACATAGAGATAAGTTCCAGGTGGTCAAAAAACTGTGGGATCTGGGCAGTTGAGGATTATTAAAGTAAGAAAAGTATAAGCACATGAGGGAAGAGGGCCCTACTCGTGAGAGCTTACATTCTAAGGGGAGGGGTAGACAGACAGGGATGACACAAATGGGGTACATAGAGAGCGTGGAACAGAGGGTTATGTTGAGATTTGGCTAGGTTTGGTAAAGAAATGGGTCTTAAGAGCCCGTTTGAAGTTTTGTAGAGAGGTGGAGAGTCTGAGGGGGAGAGGTAAAGAATTCCAGAGAAAGGGAGCAGCGCGTGAAAAATCTTGGAGATAGGAGTGGGAGGAAGTAATCAGAAGACAGGAGAGGCGACGTGCTTTAGCAGAGTGAAGAGGACGGGTGGGAGAGTAAAGGGAGATAAGGTCAGAGATGTAGATGGGAGAGGAGTGGGTGAGGGCTTTGTAAGTGAGTGAGAGAAGTTTGAATTGGATTCTGGAAGGGAAGCCAGTGAAGGGCCTGTAGGAGAGGGGAGGTAGACGTAGTGCGTTTGGTGAGGAAGATGAGCCGGGCAGCAGCATTGAGGATAGATTGGAGTGGAGAGAGGTAATTGTCAGGGAGGCCAGTTAAGAGGAGATTACAGTAGTCCAGTCTGCAAATAATCAGTGAGTGAATAATGATCTTAGTGGCATCCTGGGTGAGAAAAGGTCTGATTCTAGAAATGTTTTTGAGATGAAAATGACAGGTTTGTGAGAGATGCTGAATGTGTGGTTTGAAGGAGAGGGAGGAGTCAAGGATTACACCAAGACAGCGTACTAGGGGGCTAGAGGAGATAGTCGTGCCATCAATGGATAATGAGATTGTGGGAGAGGGGTAAGGTTAGGTTGCCGGTAAGGTGGGTTAGGGTTAGGTTGCCGGTAAGGGTTAGGGTTAGGTTGCCGGTAAGGTGGGTTAGGGTTAGGTTGCCGGTAAGGTGGGTTAGGTTGCCGGTAAGGTGGGTTAGGGTTAGGTTGCCGGTAAGGTGGGTTAGGTTGCCGGTAAGGTGGGTTAGGGTTAGGTTGCCGGTAAGGTGGGTTAGGTTGCCGGTAAGGTGGGTTAGGGTTAGGTTGCCGGTAAGGTGGGTTAGGGTTAGGTTGCCGGTAAGGTGGGTTAGGTTGCCGGTAAGGTGGGTTAGGGTTAGGTTGCCGGTAAGGTGGGTTAGGTTGCCGGTAAGGTGGGTTAGGGTTAGGTTGCCGGTAAGGTGGGTTAGGTTGCCGGTATGGTGGGTTAGGGTTAGGTTGCCGGTAAGGTGGGTTAGGGTTAGGTTGCCGGTAAGGTGGGTTAGGTTGCCGGTAAGGTGGGTTAGGGTTAGGTTGCCGGTAAGGTGGGTTAGGTTGCCGGTAAGGTGGGTTAGGGTTAGGTTGCCGGTAAGGTGGGTTAGGTTGCCGGTAAGGTGGGTTAGGGTTAGGTTGCCGGTAAGGTGGGTTAGGGTTAGGTTGCCGGTAAGGTGGGTTAGGTTGCCGGTAAGGTGGGTTAGGGTTAGGTTGCCGGCAAGGTGGGTTAGGGTTAGGTTGCCGGTAAGGTGGGTTAGGTTGCCGGTAAGGTGGGTTAGGGTTAGGTTGCCGGTAAGGTGGGTTAGGTTGCCGGTAAGGTGGGTTAGGGTTAGGTTGCCGGTAAGGTGGGTTAGGGTTAGGTTGCCGGTAAGGTGGGTTAGAGTTAGGTTGCCGGTAAGGTGGGTTAGGGTTAGGTTGCCGGTAAGGTGGGTTAGGTTGCCGGTAAGGTGGGTTAGGGTTAGGTTGCCGGTAAGGTGGGTTAGGGTTAGGTTGCCGGTAAGGTGGGTTAGGTTGCCGGTAAGGTGGGTTAGGGTTAGGTTGCCGGTAAGGTGGGTTAGGTTGCCGGTAAGGTGGGTTAGGGTTAGGTTGCCGGTAAGGTGGGTTAGGGTTAGGTTGCCGGTAAGGTGGGTTAGGTTGCCGGTAAGGTGGGTTTGGGTTAGGTTGCCGGTATGGTGGGTTAGGGTTAGGTTGCCGGTAAGGTGGGTTAGGGTTAGGTTGCCGGTAAGGTGGGTTAGGGTTAGGTTGCCGGTAAGGTGGGTTAGGGTTAGGTTGCCGGTAAGGTGGGTTAGGTTGCCGGTAAGGTGGGTTAGGGTTAGGTTGCCGGTAAGGTGGGTTAGGGTTAGGTTGCCGGTAAGGTGGGTTAGGGTTAGGTTGCCGGTAAGGTGGGTTAGGTTGCCGGTAAGGTGGGTTAGGGTTAGGTTGCCGGTAAGGTGGGTTAGGTTGCCGGTAAGGTGGGTTAGGGTTAGGTTGCCGGTAAGGTGGATTAGGGTTAGGGAGGTTAGGAATTAGGGATAGTAGCCTTACCAGCTAGATGTCGGATTCCTCAGCGTCGGGATGCCGCTGTGGGTATTCTGACTGCCAGCATCCCAATCGCTGGGATTCCGATACAGTCCCTGTAGCAGCAACCGAGAACAATGGATATGGAAGAGGATGCTCTGCAAATAACTGTAACAGGTCTGTTCCTCTGGGTTGGACCTGCACTTTCTCAGTCCCTTAGAGCTGAGCCTGGACCAGGGGCGTAGCTGGAACTGTGTGGGCCCCATAGCAACATCTTGAAAGGGCCCCTGTCCCAGACACTTCTTTACAGTGGTTGTTAATTGAATACCCCACAATAGTGCCCTAGTTTATGTTATGAATCATAGTAGTGCCTTAGTTCCCATTATGTTACACTGTAGGGTGCCGGTACACATTATGTCACACTGTAGGGTGCCGGTACACATTATGTCACACTGTAGGGTGCCGGTACACATTATGTCACACTGTAGGGTGCCGGTACACATTATGTCACACTGTAGGGTGCCGGTACACATTATGTCACACTGTATGGTGCCGGTACACATTATGTCACACTGTAGGGTGCCGGTACACATTATGTCACACTGTAGGGTGCCGGTACACATTATGTCACACTGTAGGGTGCCGGTACACATTATGTCACACTGTATGGTGCCGGTACACATTATGTAACACAGAACCCCCAATTCACATTATGACATACAGTGTCCCCAGTTCATCGGTTAAGCTGCAGGGGAGATATTAGGGTCATGCTGTGGGAGGAGGTTAGAGTTTGGCTACAAAGGTAAAGGTGGGTACACACTAGTAGATATATCTGCAGATCAATTGATCTGCAGATATATCTATGAACGGATCGGGCAGTGTGCTGTGCATACACACTGCCCGATCCGTCGGGGACTGACGTCATGAACTGGGCGGGCGTGTACACACGCCCGCCCAGTTCAGCTGTCAATCACCGCCGCCCGCCGCAGCATGTGTACGGGCGGTCGGCCGACCGCCCCGTACACACACAGCGACGCGCCAATATATCGGTAGATATATTGGCCGTCGGCTGTGCTGCGTGGCCGACGCGATACGTCTGTGAACGACGGAGTTCACATACGTATCGGCCGTACACACTGGCCGACGGTCCCGCGATATATCGGCCGTTCAAGAGAACGGCCCAGGGACGTGCAGTCAGGGGAGGCAGGGGAGGCAGTGCCTCCCCTGTCATACTGACAAAGAAGATATTTATAACATATTCTGTGTTATATAAATCTTCTTTGTATTATTCTCATCATTTAGGCTGTGAAAATGCAGGCAGCTGTGGATGGGAGGCAGCGGGAGCAGTGCCTCTGGCTGTCAATAATAAAGTGGCTGAAGCGGGGGGCGGGGCCAAGCCACCGGCAGAAAAAGCCCATTCAAAAAAACGAGGAGAAGAGGCAGCTCTAACTCTGCCTCAATGACAGGGCTGTCCCCTCAGCCTATATACAGAGCACGCCCCTGCCCCTCTCTGGCTCTCCCCTCTGTCTATCATTCTGACAATGCCCCTTTCCTCCAATCACCCCTCCCATACACGGAGAGGAGGTCTGTGAGGATCTGGCTTTGAATGTGGGTGAGTAGCATGTTCCCCGCGGCTCCCCTCTCCTGTAACACAGCCACAGTACATACAGTTTTGTGTTGAAGCTGCAGCAGTGCAGCTTATCCCCTGGCCAGTGTGATGAGCTCCGGCCACCTGGCCACATAACATCAGCCCAGCCCGAGGCAGAGGCACCCAACCTGCCAGAGCAGGGGCTGGTGACACACCCTACCCCTCTCATCACAGCTCCTTTCCTGTTCGGCACTCAGTCTGTTGGGGGCGGACCCTGTACACACAGACTCTGACAAGTGAATGCAATTTACTATAGATGTAATATATGGATTAGTCAGTGCATGTGTATGGCTGAGCCAGTAGTTTAGTGGTTAGGCATGCTGGCTAGCAACCAAGAGGTCCTAGGTTCAATCCCCACTGTGGGTTGCAATTATATTTATTCAACACATTGATTTTTATGATTCTATTTTAACCATAACTATCTGCTCTAGGCATCAGTTAGGTTGAATGCTGGAGGA
Source organism: Pseudophryne corroboree (assembly GCF_028390025.1). NCBI lineage: Eukaryota > Metazoa > Chordata > Amphibia > Anura > Myobatrachidae > Pseudophryne > Pseudophryne corroboree. Next base: position 897,321,533 of record NC_086447.1, read on the forward strand.
CATGGTTTTGATTCCCAACTAGGGTGAAATGTTTCTATTTATTTCACAAAATGTTGTTTTCATAGACTTTTAATATTCCAAACAAAACCTACTTGCTGCAAGTAGCTTGGTGGCCTAATGGTTAGGTGCTCTGCTTTAGAATGCTGTGGTCATGGGTTTGATTCTTTGCTAGGGTATGTATGTTTTTAATTCTGAATTGATTATTAAAATATAGTTTATGTCTCTAAGACATTATACATTATATTATTTTCTACTGTGAAGGATTTCTGCCCCTCCCCACTGGCGGATACTAGCCAGTGCCTCCCCAGCCATTGACCTCACCGCACGTCACTGGAACGGCCGATATATCGACCAGTGTGTACGGGCCTTAAGATTAGGGATTGGCACTAGATTGAGTGTTATGAACAGGGCAAGTATACTGATCGGTATGTCGCTGACACGAAAACCACTCTGGAGCCGACATTAGCAGGTAAGTCATTGCTGGCCCACCAGGGTTGATACTGTATGTCAATATTCTAACATGACGACATTTCATCAGTATCTACACAATGAATGTCATCATGCCCACTGACCATGTTGGCATTTTGACTGTAGACATATCATACCCGCCCTCCCCATCACTGAATGTTACTGTCGTTATCTGTCACTCACTGTGTTGCATAGAACTCGCACGGCTTTAATGTTTGCACTTGTACTGTCTGTTTGATTACATCGTATTGTTCGTATGTCTGGAGGCACCGCATATTTTTTTTCAATGTGATGATATATATGATAGTATTTATTTACCAAATAAATCTATGTTAATGTGCTGCAAATTCAGACTTTGCATAAACAAAGTGCAACAAAGCAGTGGGGGGGGGGGGGGGGGGGAGTACTTTTTGAAGGCGCTGTACAGTACAGCTGCAATTTAGCAAAGCCTATTTCTGATGTTACTTCATTTTTATTGTATTATATTCGTTCATTTCTAAGCACTGCGCAGGCCGTCTAATTGTATTTTCCATGAAAGCAATTAGGCAGAATTTACAGCACTCGATATGAACCTTTTATCTCAGCACTTTGCTTTTCAGTTCTTTTTTCCCCGATAGAGGCAATGCAGCGCTCTGTAATACAGGCTGGCACACACTTATTGATTCAGCTGTTGTTTGTGGACAAAAGTCTCCTCAGAAAATCACAAATCCACCACAAATTATTTTTCTGGTCCAGTCCACAATCTGCCCCCGTTCCGTTGTCTGCTGCAGAATCGGTTTTCATCTAAGTTATGGCTGAGCAGCAAAGAATTTGACTAAGATGACACTGACAAATGCTAGTCATCATTCCTGCTACGCCAAATGCTCTATATCATCAAGCGCTGACATGGCAGCTTAGTTTCCTAGGAGTCTCCAAAATAAGAAATTATTGTTCCCATCAGAGAGACAACGCTAAAGAATAAATAGATTGTATTTGAGTTGACAGCTCCAAGCATGATTATATTAGGCTCTTACAGCAGGTCATGGTCTCCACGTCCTACACTGCTACCTATGTTACGTATACTTGTTCCAGTGGTTAAACCTTTAAGCTTTACTATTCCTTTGCAATTCTGTGGAATGTAATTTCACAGTGACGGGCTGATGTAGTTGTAAAAAGGGGACATACTGCGCAATCTGCAGAGATGGGAAAGCAGTGGCGGATTCAGGGGTGAGCAGTCAGGGTGATGCACTTCCCCCAAAACACTTCTCGACTGCCCTCTAACACTGACTACTCTATTGCAGCGCAGAGGTGCATCTGGTAAGAAGAGATTCAAGACTGCTGCCTGGTCCCTCTGTAGGCCAGCATAGAGCAGCATGTGCTGGGCTGGGGAGGGAGCCTGCTGCCACTAAGCAGCAGCAGTAGTCTCTGTTCTCACTGTTGCTGTGATGCTATTTAGTGGTCAGTGGCAGGGGCGACACTGGAGTCACTGACACCTGGTGCGTCGACAAGATCCTCCTTCAGCAAATGCAACCAATAAGGATGCATTTTTGTAGTGGAAACGTAATCTTTGTACACAGTTCAACCCAGGCTGGGATATACTGTATTCAAACTATCTTGCAATGAATGGGTAGGGTGTGGTTCATAGGGTCGACCAAACTTAGGTCTTACGTTTCCAATACAAAAATCAACAACGTATCTTATTGCCAATTAACATTATAAATTGGTATTTGTATGTTTATTGCTACAATTTATATTGATCACATAGTTACATTGTACTATAATTGTGTTTACTAGCTCACTATGTGTAGAGTGCTATAACCCTCCCCCCATTTGACATCCTAAATCCAGAGTTCATTGCAGATTAATAAAAAAAACCTTCCAGTTGGAATTGCTGACTCACTTCTGATTCGTATCAGTCTCTTCTACCTCTCTGAGCACGGTACTCTGAGACAAGGTACGGGGAACAACATTTTAGGGGAAAGGTCACATAGCCACCCAACAGCTGTGATACCTCTCTCAACCACCTGGACATACCCTGACAACCCCAGGGGTGTTACATCTGCATGCTGTAATTCCATCTGTGATTCTCTAGATGCCACCTTCGGAGCATCATCGCCCTATGGCATGTTCAGCTTCTTCTTCTGACTACGGCTTCTGTGATTTCAGATGTGCAGTTAGGAATGGTTCCGCTTTCACTGACATGTCACCACTCCCATAACATGGATTTTTTGGCGTTCACTTCTAGCCACACCCCAGTCACCATACGAAGCACCCATCATTTTTCCACCTCATCTCTGATAGCATCTACCCCGATCACAAAAAAACTCTTTGTGCGTACACTCTATGGGGGTAATTCCAAGTTGATCGCAGCAGGAAATTTTTAGCAGTTTGTGAAAAACCATGTGCACTGCAGGGGGGGCAGATATAACATGTGCAGAGAGAGTTAGATTTGGGTGGGCTATTTTGTTTCTGTGCAGGGTAAATACTGGCTACTTTATTTTTACACTGCAATTTAGATTGCAGATTGAACACACCACACCCAAATCTAACTCCCTCTGCGCATGTTATATCTGCCTCCCCTGCAGTACACATGGTTTTGCCAAACTGCTAACAAAGGCCCTCATTCCGAGTTGTTCGCTCGCAAGCTGCTTTTAGCAGCATTGCACACGCTAAGCCGCCGCCTACTGGGAGTGAATCTTAGCTTATCAAAATTGCGAACGAAAGGTTCTCAAAATTGCGAATAGAAATTTCTTTGCAGTTTCTGAGTAGCTCGAGACTTACTCTTCCAGTGCGATCAGTTCAGTGCTTGTCGTTCCTGATTTGACGTCACAAACACACCCAGCGTTCGCCCAGACACTCCCCCATTTCTCCAGCCACTCCCGCGTTTTTCCCAGAAACTGTAGCGTTTTTTCGCACACACCCATAAAACGGGCAGTTTCCGCCCAGAAACACCCACTTCCTGTCAATCACATTACGATCACCAGAACGAAGAAAAAACCTTGTAATGCCGTGAGTAACATTTCTAACTGCATAGCAAATTTACTTGGCGCAGTCGCAGTGCGAACATTGCGCATGCGCAGTTAGCGGAAAATCGCTGCGATGCGAAGAAAATTACCGAGCGAACAACTCGGAATGACCACCAAAGTTCCTGCTGCGATCAACTCAGAATTACCCCCTATGTAACTATTTGTGCAAGCACTGTTGCAATTAATCACTCCACTATATGACCATCAGAATCGTGGGCAAATTCCATGTGGCACTTGATCGGGCCCCTGTTGTTTTCCTGTTTAAAAAGCAAACGTGAATTTTCTTTCCTACCGATTCCAAACATTTCATAAATAGAGCGTCGTCTGTCACACTAGTAATTATATCAGTGGGGAGGGATCCAGAATCAATCCACCAATCGGAAGCAGCTGGCGATCATCAGCATCTTCACGGCATACTTTGCGTCGGAGTGATACCGTTACGCCTCTGCCTTTTTGTTGTGGGATAAAGCTGGGGATACAGTGAAACGCGTTGGTTTTGAGGGGCCGTGCATCACTGAATTTATCATCTATACCCGGAACGAGCCTAGAAGTCCCCCAGCAATTGGGAAATTTGCAGAAGTCCACAAAGGCATAAGAGATCCAGCTTTGAATAGGACTGAATTTGGTCCGGAACCAAGCAAGCAAAGGTCTGCCTTTACATTCACATGGACTTTAATCTGCTAGCATTGAAAACTGCACCCAGGACTGTGGCATAATTCCAGGGATTCTTATCAGTGCATCATGTCTGGCTTCCTCGTATGGTAATACACCAAACAAATCTGCTGTGCCTGCCCTGTTTGACACATTTTTATGTGTGAAATTTTTTTTTAATATATGAATTTAATGGTTTATCTGTTGCAACAATTTTTATAATAAATTGTGATTGTTTTTCCATATCCAGTTTTTTTAGCGCTGTATATACCCTTTTCCATTGGGATCTGCATGAGACTCATCTGCTTAATGAACTCTGAAAATGCTTGCTCATCTATGGATCTACATAATGATGGTCGTCAGTAGCGGATCTTGCCACTGGCAAGCAGGACTTTAGCCCGGGGTGCCGCCTTCCGGTGGGCACCGGCACCATCCGGAGGGCGCCGCACCATGGCAAGATCCGCTACTGTGCCCCCCGCTGTGTCCCCCGCTGGTCCCCCGATGTGAAGGGAACTAGATGCTACCCATCTAGTTTCCCTTCATGGAAAGGACCTTTGCTGTGCGGTGTGCGATGATGTCATCGTGCACCGCACAGCATTGTGGGACTGACACAGACGCTAGGGGTCATAATTAACCTCTAGTGTCTATCTGTCCCATAGATCCGAGGAGAGGAGCGGCACCGGCGGAGGTCTGCAGCGGTCAGGAATTAGGAGCGAGGATAGTAAGTATTAATTATTTTTTATTTTGTGTAAGCGGCGCTACTCCTACAGGGGGCACAAATGGGGGCACAAATCTACAGGGGGTGTAACTGACCACACCCCCTCTATGAAGCCACGTCCCTATTTTCCGCCCTGGGCGCCAAAAGGGCTAGAACCGGCCCTGATGGTCGTGTAAGAATTATTAGTGCACATACTCTGAACAAAAAAAGCGCTGTGCTCATGGCCATCTGTATTTATACTAATTAAGTGGGATAACGAAGATCACTTCATCATCTCATGAGCCAAATTCCGCTGGGAAAAAATGTGCAAAAGTTCACCGCTAAATTCACAACAAAGTGACTGTTTTATGTAGAGATGTGCTAGAACCCTGCGTTTTGG